>NW_027468881.1:7044615-7414615 GCF_046254945.1 Alosa pseudoharengus | reverse complement strand
TTCTTCAGCCGAGTGTCGAGGCAAACAGCTGGGACGGAGTAATAGCACAGACAACACAAACGGCTACAATGGGCTGTAGGCTTCACAAGGTTTCCTTTCAAAGCCTTGTTTTGATGCCCCAAGATGGCATCAAGGCCGCCTTGTGATCTCCTCCACGCTTTGCCCACACTAATTTGGAGTTCAAAGTGAAATTAGCCTAGTTGCTTAATTTTTAAGCAGGGCAAAGACTATTTTAAGCCCAAACAAATCTGCAAATGAAACTTTTATTGTTTGTTGAGCAGCAGGCCTGTCATTCTCTAAAATATTGTGCTGTGTTTTGATTAAAAAGAGGTTCCAAGATTTGTTTTAATTCTCTGTAGTTATGTAGAAAGGTGTGTGCATAATAAAGCTATGACACAGACAGCCTGTAGTTTTGCAGTAGGGACAAAATGTCATTGTTAATTTGACTTTGTTGTGTCTTATAATAGTGAGTTGTCATTTTCTGCCTATTTGTTATTCACACAGACATGCTAATTATGCTAATGCTCTGTTCCTGACTGCTGACATGGCACAAATTCGCATTAACACTTTAAGACATGTAGTTTTTATATGAAATGCATCATTATGCACACATTGGTGATACAATACATCATCTTTACAGTATATTATGTATTTTGTCTATTACCCATAATGCTCTGTCAGTATGAGCAATGTGTTCTCAGTAGTATGTGGAACTTTCACTTGAACTTAAGGGTACTGTATGAAACAACAGAGCGTCTGGAACCAAATTCTGGTCATTTCACATATGTAGAAAGTTCAGGAACTGCATGTTTAGATACTGCATGTTCTGTCTGAACCATGTTCAGCTGCAGGTGTAGAGCGGTCATGTTGCAGTTATTCATGTTGTTGTCAATGGTTCAACCGCATTTTATGATTACTCAGCCATACCGTATACCGTACACCACAAGTTCAGGAAAAAAAACACACAGACGTAGCCTCACCAACCAAACTGCATCACTGATGATCAAAAGCCTGTCCTTTCAGTGTGGTTCATGCATACATTTCCCCTTGGGGATTAATAAAGTATTTATCTATCTATATATCTCTATCTATCTATCCATCTATCTAAGCTTAAAACTATATTGATTTTTTTTTCTCCCCTGGGCATTGTCTTTCAGTTGTGCATATGAGAAGATGTACTGTATATTCTTACATTCTGTAGGCTCATGTAATGTAATACTCTTTTTATTCTCTAAAACTAGTCAAAAGATTATATTTTTGGTGTTTGTTTTTTTTTGTATCAAGTTGAACACGTTCTGTCATAATATTGTTTCGGTTTAATGGAAGCTATAGAAAATAGCCTCTGACTTGACTGTAGTCTTGGCTGGCATTTTTATGAATGCTTCATATTAACATTTCAGAGATAATTAGCATAATTGTGGGTTTTAAAATGGGGAAGTATTTCAAGCCAAACAGAAAGGCTTTGGTCTTTGGTGAGTTCTCTTTTTTAATCTTCCTCTTCTTCTTTCGACGTGCTCTCTTTTATGATGACCTCAGGCGGGCGGGAGGGGAGCGGTGCTCAGGCTTTGTTGTAGTAATGAGTGGAAGTGGGACGGTTTGGCAGCGGCACAACTGGGTCACCGTACTGCGGCGTGTTCCTCTCACCGTGGCAACCGATGCCGTGAACTGATCTACCTGCCAAGAGAAAGAAGAGGGAGCGTGTGCGATATTTATATGCAACTCTGCGTTCTGGAGCAGACTTCTCCCAAACACCTTATGCGGTGGCAACAGCATTAGTTAGCCAAGAGCTGAGCCACACGGAGGAACAGAGGAAGAGGTCAATGAAGAGCACAGCGCAGTCCCTCTCTCTCTCCATCTCTCTTGTTCTCTCTCTCTCTCTCCCTCTCTTTCTCTCTTCCATTCTGTCTCTCTCTCTTGCTCTCTCTCTCTCTCTCTCTCTCTCTCTCTCTCTCTCTCCCTTTTGCTCTCTCGCTCTCTCCTCTTCACTCTTTCACTTTCTCTCGTTGAGGTTGCCCAGAGCGAGGTTGGGACAGTGCCCAGGTCCTCAGCACCAGTGGCCTGGGGAGGTGGTGGACGGAGGAGGGAGGGTGCTTATCGCTCTCCCCCACTGGGGCAAGAGTCATAATGGCGTGGGTCGATCGCTGTGGCTGTGGTGCGGGTCAGAGGTCAGCGAAAGCCATAAATCTCGTGCATAATGTAGCTGGCAGTGGGGTCTCTGTTGAGAGGTGAGGAGGTGAAATTGCAGGTCCAGCTCCACCATAATTTTCTTGTCGGGAGGAAGATTGATACCATAAATAAGTCTTCAATCAAAACAGAGAGTGAAGGAACCAGAGGGGGAGAGAGAGAGAGAGAGGGTGTGTATACTGTGTATTTATTCTTTCTTATAGTTAGAGAGTAAGTGGTATTGGGGAGACTGTGCTGGGCTGTGTTCTTTAGTGATTATTGATTTGAGAGAGTGGTTTCTCAGGGAGTCTGAGAGTTATGTCTCCTCTCCCTCTTGAGACTGCTACAAAGACACGCAGGCAATGGAACGGAGCCTCGGAGCCCCAGTGATTGCAACCGCCGCTGTAACACGGAGAGGACAACACCCACATGTGAGGCGGTGGCAGAGTGATTGCATTCTGGGACATAAGAATGAAAGCACTGTGTATCGACTACGTGAAGAAAGGCCTGCAGGGAGGCTGTGATGATAAGACCGTATATACCGTACAGTATGTGTGGGTGGGATGCACTATGGATCCCTGATGGAGGGGCCATATGTAGAAAATATAGCAAAGACATGGAAGAGTGATGGCATCCAGGGATGGATGAAAGGACAATGACACAGTGATTGCATACGGCAACGGGCGTGATGCATCTGCAGAACAGGGAATCTGAAAAGACAATATATCTATGTTAAACCAACGAACGTCCCTGCCTCTGCATTTAAGCACTAAATTGTAATGGTTAACAGTACAGTATACCTCAGACTGGCTCGTTTCTGTAGCACTTTTAAGCTCCAGTGAAGCAATTCAATTAAACCTGACCAGATATGAAAATGCCAGTTAACAGCCAGTTTTTATTTACACCAGGGCCGGGGGGATAAGTGGGGTTGTCAAATTGCCTTTATCCGAGGAGGAAACACAGGCAAACAGTGATCTGAAGCAGCTTGTTAAAGGAGCAATCTACTTCCAAGGTCTGTGTGTGTGTGTGTGTGTGTGTGTCTTTGTGTGTGTGTATAATCTCAGGGGACTGGCTTTTGATTAATCTTCCAGAAGGCTCCTTGACACATTTTGTTGCACCACATATAGCTGCAACAGTACAAGGCAATCTGGACACACACTGGACTTGGCTCCAGACTTGAGGTGAGAGAAGGGTCCTGTAGTGACCCAATAGGACTGGTTCCTTCAGCACTCTGTGTGTGTGTGTGTGTGTGTGTGTGTGTGTGTGTGTGTGGGCCTGGGGGATACACCATCAGTTCCGCTTTTGTCTCTGAGACTAACAGGAGGTGAGAGGCAGAAGTTCCAGTGGATGGGTAGATCCAGACACGTGTGTGTGAGAATAAGGGTGTGTGAATCTCTGTGTGTTCTCTCTCTCTCTCTCTCTCTCTCTCTCTCTCGGTATACCTTTCTTTGTGTGTACCTCTCTCTCTCTCCCTCTTTTCTCTCTTTCTCTCTCTCTCTCTCCCTCTCTCTGTATATCTTTCTTTGTGTGTGCCTCTCGCGCTCTCTCTCTCTCTCTCTCTTGCTCTCTCTCTCTCTCACTCTCTCTCTCTCTCTCTCTCTTGCTCTCTCTCTCTCGTGTGAGTGTGTGTGTTTAGGATGTTTCTCCCCACTCTGCGTTCTGCAAGGCACCACTGCCCAAAGCAGGGATCCAAAAAAAAAGCAGTATTATTTTTGACCATCCCCTACAGACACGAAAAGACTATCCCTTACGTAACCACCACGGACAGCAAGCCCCATCAGGCCATCGAACATCACTTACACTAACAACAGTCTGCTCTCTTGTTGTCTCCCCCACAAACTCACCACTCGCTACTCCTAATAACCTGCAAAAGCCCCGTATAAAAATGTCCAATTGATTTTTCTTACCCATTTTATTTTGTTTTGTGTGCCCCCCCCTGCTTTCTTGGACTTGCGTAACTGGGGCATGGTGTTCTGATGCAGCTCTTTGCCAGACGACCGCGGATTGACTAGGCTCTTTCAGCCCGCCATGGGCAAAGTGACAGAGTGCGTGCCGGGTAGTAGCGGGGAAGGGACAAGAAAGAACAGCCGGGATTGAACTGATTTATGCTCACTTTAGGATCCCCGCCGCTGCCCTGCTTCAAAGCATGAGGCTCAGCCAACCTGAAGCTCTTACCTAGTGTGTGTGTGTGTGTGTGTGTGTGTGTGTGTGTGTGTTTTGTGTGCTTTGCTAGGAAAGTATCAGTGCTCATGAAGGCTACTTAAAATCTTTTCAAGGAAAAATGATTTTATATACTGTATGACTCACCGTACTGTACCATTGTGTAAAGCCAGTACTTCACAAAAGCTTGTGTTATGATAGACTGTATTGAAAGTCCCAACCTCTTGGTTTCTGCTCTGATGCTGTTAGTGTTGTAGTGTTGTAAAGACTCGTATGGGTTAAGCCAACGTGATGTACTACCATGTGATGTGATCTTATTTTCACTCCAGCAATGTGCACTGTCTGTCCTCTCCCTGTTGTTCTCCATAGGCATTATGTGTCACTCTCAAGTTAATTCAATATGTGTCTATATGTTTGTATTTCTGAAACCCTTTCTGTGTTTGTGCCTGCATTTGTGTGTGTGTGTGTGTGTGTGTGTGTGTGTGTGTGTGTGTGTGTATATCAGAGCACAAGAGAAGGGAGGTAGAGGATGGGGGAAAAAGATGGAGAGTGGGAGAGATTGTGCAAGAGGGGCAAGGGAAAGAAAGACAAGGGGAGATATAGATAAAGAGGGAGGGGGGGGGGAACAAAATGAGAAGCAAGAGAGCTAGATAAGGTTGGGGAAAATTTGAGAAGTTGAGAAACAGAGAGAGAGAGAGAGAGAGAGAGACAGAGAGAAGTAATGTACAGTATGAAATGTATGTTTAAATGTTCTGCTTTGGCATTGCAAAGATATTTGTCATGCTAATAAAGCTCACTTGAATTGAATTGAATTAAATTGAAAGAGAGAAATGGCCTAGAGCTCTCTCTCTCTCTCTCATATGTGGTAGCAGACACTGCCACCAGGCTGTTATTTGTCAAGCCTGCCCTCCAAGGCTGCTTTAGCATTTAGCATTTATCCTCACCAAGGAGAGTGTGTGTGTGTGTGTGTGTGTGTGTGTGTGTGTGTGTGTGTGTGTGTGTGTGTGTGTGTGTGTGTTCGTGTTCTCTCACAGAACTCATGATGAAAAAATGATGATTGTCCTCTGGCGGGTCAGATAACTGAATCATACTGCTGAGCACAAAGTTGAATTATATTAAGGAACATTAACAAATAGAGCTGTGTGTGTGTGTGTGTGTGTGTGTGTGTGTGTGTGTGTGTGTGTGTGTGTATGCGCGCGTGCGTGTGCGTGCAAAATAACTTGTTTTAAGTTGAAAACTACTTTGCTAATTTCATCCTCAATCATTTCACAATTGTCATGCCGAAAGAGGAGGAACTAAATGTTCTATAGGAACAATTAGTTCCATTGGAGGATGTTATTCTTTTGAGCTGCCTTGAGTCATCCCTCATGCTCATAGTGTCCCATGGCAGGGCTCCAGACTAACTTTTTGCACTGGTTGCACTGGTGCGCCTAACTTTTTTTCTTAGGTGCACCAGCACAAAAGTTAGGTGCACCCAAATTTTCAACCACATCGCATTTAACATCGCAGCAGGTTCACTTTTTTTCCTTAATTACTGTCCTTTATAGGTTGTCCTATGACTTATGATTTACAATTCTACAAGAAAAGTAACTTAATGAAGTGTTGGTGCTTTAAGTGCTTCACTGAGCTGAAATTTAAATCATCTCAAGATGAATTAAATAAAAATAACAGTGAGTAAATTAACAGTGCACGTCTTTTAAGGGCTTCAAACTGCACATCTCATGGCTCAGTGTCTTACATACTATCCTTCATGATCTTTAGGCCTTGGCTAAACCAGCTCGCCATGCTAGCATCTTCTATAGAAATGTATTTGAGCACAATTTAAAGAGATGTTCCAAGTAGCCTGGGTTTTTTTTATGTGATTTTGCAATGATTGCAATAATCATTTGACAGTCCCACAATGCAATTTACTTTTTAATTTTAGTATTTTTAAATTTTCAATAAGAACATCACTATGGTTAATGCAGTAACGAAATGGTAGGCCTATTATTATAGGCTATTGCAATGACTTGCCATGCTCGATCTAAATGTGTCCATTCAATTCACCGTACACAATGACCAGTTATACATGCAGGGAATATTCAGGCTTTAAATGTAGCAGCGATATTCGGTTTGCGCCAAATACAGGATTAAATTGATTGATGCCATCAGAATGAGTTTACACAACTCGCGCGCAAAATGAATATTGCTGTTGAAAACCGGGTTACTCCCTGCATGTACCTGCGGTCAATGACGCACTCCTTTTCGGCGATATCTGTGTCTCTGTCGTTCGCAAAGGCCTTGTATGCATTGTTCGCTATTTTAAGACGTCTTTTTATCTGCAATGATGATGCAATGCAAAAAACAATTTGGCGCAAGTGGCATTCCTGTAGTTCGGGTTTACGTTTTCTGGTGAATAATTATTTCGGACTGAACTTGGTGAAGGGAAGTTTCACTAGGCCTATCGTAGGCAACGATAAACTTGATAATCATCTCGGGCTCGTCTGATCGGTTTGCTGCTGCCAGCCACCGAAAGGCAGTTAGGAGAGGGTACATTTATCTCGGCCTATGTGACCACACTGTAATGCAACTACATCCACTCTGTTTATCTGACGGGTCTCTGACCTCTCTCTCTCTCTCTCTCTGCAGCACGCGCATTTTCAAATTTACACACAGGCACTGGGCCACGGCCAATCAGAGGGGAGGTCCCGCCCTTCACTATCTGTGATTTGTTTAAACCACGATATTGGCCAAATATGTGTCTGTTATTGAACCAAAGGTAGAGTTTCAATGATGAAACCTTTTCCTCTCTCGAATAGCTGGTCGCACTGGTGCGACCTCCGATTTTTTTTAGTCGCACTTTTGAAAAATTTGGTCGCACTCTGGAGCCCTGATCATGGCACATCATCAGACACACACACACACACACACACACACACACAGAGGCATTGCCTTAAGTGCCTAGGAACCAGAGCACTGATGCACCTTTAATGACATATACTGCCGATGTGTTTTTTTATGGAGCCTGGACAGGAGAGGATTACTAAGGTACCACATCATGACTGACGTCTAAGAGCGTTTCCCCATGGGTACCTGTATGTGTGAGGAACCCCCACTCACACACATACAGTACACCTGTGTTCACACACACTCACGCTCACACTCACACTCACACTCTCAGACACTCAGACACCTCTCCCCTTGCCACCGTAATGAGGATGGCTGGCTGATAAGTGCGTCCTGATTAACTGTCAGTGAAAAGGCGGTGGTGGTGGCAGATGGCATTTCAAGCTGCTGTCAAGTAAATAGAAGTCCCGGCTAAATGGGAAGCGAGAACTCTATCAGCATGTGTGCAGGAAACTAGTTTGTTTGTTAGCGTAAAGGGACTGCGTGGCTTCGACTGTGTCATAAATCATGGCACGCCGCCCTCCCCTGCTCTGCACACCGTGCTCTCATTTGTGCTGTGCAAACTCAGCTCAGAGTCCTGCTTCCTACAGTATACACGCAGCAGATCAGCATGCAAACAGTGCGGCGCCTCATTCACTCCCCATCGATCGCACTCCAGTGCTCTAGACGGACACCCACAGTAGCATATCACACACACACACACACACACACACACACACGCACATGCACTCACACAGATCTCACCCTCACACCCCTGCTATATCTTATTTTCTCTCATACAACAAAAGATGCAATCAGTAACCAAGACTAATCTCTGGATCAGCTTCATGCCATCACAGTCTCTCTATCTGGGAGAGTGTACCTCCGTCTCAGTTTCATTCTAGGACAGTATCTATCTGACGGCTGGCGCTTTCTTATGCCTTCATATCTGTGCCGTGCTCTCCGGGAGATAACAGAGGGGTGCATGTGCACCTCCATGGACTGGCTGTCCCCTTAGCACCACTGCTCAGGCAGGGCCCAAGAGAGGGTGGGAGGGAGGGAGGGAGGGAAGGGGAGAGAGAAGATGGATGCCCCGAGTGGAGAGGAGCGCGTGGCCGTTTCTCACGGAAATGAAATTGGCCTGCGCTCCCGGTAGTTCGTCTCCTATCATAAAAGCGATATATGTGTTGGTCGTTAGCCCCTGGCTTTGGGATTTTAATCAGAGGAGGAGTGTGTGTGTGTGTGAGACGTGATAAAGTAATTAACCAAAAAAGTTTGCCTTTGAAATATTGATGGCCGTTATTTGATGAGGAGGAAACCTGCTGGTGTTTTTAATCTTTAATGGAGAGAAGCCTGCTGAGAGTCCAGATCACAGAAAGTGTGTGTGTGTTTGTGTGTGTGTGTGTGTGTGTGTGTTGTGATTTCAGAGTAAAGGTCACACTAATCAACTGGCCTTTTGATCCAAAATGACACCAGACTTTCTCCCCTTTTTTCAGGAATAGCACTGCAAATCAGTCAGCCATTTGACACACTGACAATGGCTGAGAGTCTGGAAAGGGTAGCTTCAGCCTTGCTCTGCCTCTCTACCTCTCACATTGATTGGTCTAAAGGTTATTCCTGGAGCTAGTCATCAGTCAAGATTGATAGAATTGGAATGTCAGTGTAAAATGTTGATTCTCTTGTCAGTGATCTTGTCTTCATAAGTGCCTTCATATTGATCTGTCATATCTGTAAAACTAAATGTCTGTGAAGGAATCCCTAGAATGGAAGGAGACAGCTTTTTAGTTGTTGGACCACACTGGCTATTGCCCATCATCACCTAGGTGACCGCTATAATGTTCTTTTTCAAGGTCCCTCTGGCAAGCAGACAGGTCTTATTGAACCTTTGGGCTCCAAAAAAACGATTTGACCTTCCTAAAGCTGCTAGAAGAGTTAGAGCATCTTGGAAAACCGTTGGGGGACCCTAAAGGAAGGAAATGTCGATTCTTTAAGATTTTTTAGTTTGTCCTTGAGCGTTTTCCTCCTCTGCTCTTAGTGAATCGTGCAGTGCCTCAGAGCACTTTGGAGGTCATTTTGGGGTGCAGGAGAGGCTCTCAGAAAAACATTTCCACATTTCCACGGCTTTTGTCTCGGCTTGTGTCAAAGCTGTCTCATGTGGCATTGAGCTCAAGCGCACAAAGAGACCATTTCATTTCATTTCAGCCCTGCTCTCCTGCATCAAGGTTATACTGATGGAAAATATATCTTTTATTTGTGTGAATGAGTGGGGTGTGTATACGGGTATGCTTTTGTGTGTGTGTCTGCCCCTTTATGTATGTCTTTGTGTGTGTATGTACAGTATGTCTGTCTTTGTGTGTGTGTGTTGTTTCTGATTCTGTATGTGCCTGTGTGTGTGTGTGTGTGTGTGTGTGTGTATGTGTGTGTGTGTGTGTGTGTGGTTGTCTGTGTGTGTGTGTGAGGACCCACACCGCAGCTTTGAATGTCTTGAGACCTTGGATCCGGTCTTCTTATGAATTCTTTGTGCATCTGTTTTCCTCCACCGCTTCACACCAATGTCTGAGGTTGTATGCTGCATAGTCAGTCTACTTCACACCCTCTGTGGGATTCTTCCCTTTGTCACTAATGATCTTTTTTCATATTGCAATATGGCTGCATTGGAACCAATCACAGGCACACATTTTTTTCACCAGTAGGCAGTCAGAATATTGGTGATGAATGGATAGATTTGCCAGCTATTAAAACACCATTGCAGTATATTATGTAAACAGATACCTGCAGATAAGAGCAGCGGCATTGTAACAATTACATTACTAACAGAAGTAGATAAGAGTTGAGTTACAAAACAAAATGACACATGGCTGATATTCTAATGTGTGATTATGTTAATCATGTGGAGTCAAACATGTGTGTGTTATCATCATAAACTTTACTTCCTCCCGTGTCTATCTGCCAGTTGTTTTGTTTTCTCCATCAGTCAGGTGAAATCTACTGCTTTTCCTGCACTGCCCCCTGGTGCTTATTGTTTGAACAGCACTTTTTTTGTATCTACAGCCAGGCTCCTCACCACAAATATCCACCTGCATTCATTTGGTATGAAAAAAGCAAACCTTTAGGCTATAAAGCATCTTTTCCATTAACTGTTAATCTGCGTAAAAATAAAATGAAACTTTTAAAACTAGGAACCCAAATTATGTTCTGTCAGCTGGTGTCCAATCTATCCAATACAAGACCAAAGGGGAGAGCACTAGCAGCTCCAGACTATGGTGGTTTATGGTATTTGAAAGGTCACGGACAGATGGGATGGCTCATTATAATGCCATGTGTGCTGTTAATTAATACCCGGCGCCCCTCACAGGCAACACTTACCTAAGTGTGACATTAGCACTGATATTAGCACAGTCTAGATTAATCTGGCCTCGTCTAGATTAATCTGTCTTTTATCTGCTGATTTAAAAACAGCAGGCTTCATTTGGATTCATTCTCTGGTGTGTGTGTGTGTGTGTGTGTGTGTGTGTGTGTGTGTGTGTGTGTGTGTTTCTGTGTGCTAGTGGGGTGCTTTTGGTAGTGCCTCAGAAAGGTGCCCAGCAGTCCGTAGATTAGTCAATTAATTTTCATCACAACTCTATTTATTTATTCTGACTTGTCACAGTGGGTGGCATTTCAGACTTGCCTTGAAGAATCTAAGAGTCATGAGGCTAACAAACAAACAAACACACTAAGACAGAGTGTCACTGATGACATTGATAATGAAGAACTCCCCTGCTGAGGCTGACATGTTGAAAAAGAGTAAAGACCCCAGTCTCTGTCACTCTTCATTTGTGACTCCTCTGTCCAGAAGTCAGACACCATGGATACAACTTCCAGGTGTGACCGACCTGCACAGCTCCGTGACAAGCCCTGCGGTGCTGGACGCCCAGGCAGACGGTTTCTACTGCAGGGCGCAGACATGGCCCGCGCCCTCTACCCTCTCAGAACCGCCTGCCCAGATGGACCCTCTCGGACACTTGAAACGGAAGGAGCTTTTGACTGCAGAACCTCATGAAACATTCATCCCGGGGTAATGAGACGCATGCACCACTACAGAGAGAGAGAGAGAGGTGTGCTGCAGCCTGATAATTGAGAGTTTGTGTACTTGCAGAGGGTGTGTTAGAACACTGCAATGAAAAATAGAATACAGAATATTACAGAATGTTATAAAGATAGATAGAAGTTGTTAGATTGTTGTGTGAATATTACAGAATGTTTTAGAGAATAATAGAATGTAAAAGAGAGATTGAACATTATAACAACACAAAGAGAGTGTATTAGCCTTTACAATGAGCCAGGTAAATAGAAATATGCATATTTGAGGAAAATTGATATCTGTCCGCATTATCATTTTCAAATCATAATCATTAAGGTTTTGTGTCCACACTAGAACACTATAACGCCATATAAGGGTTTGTTTGTGGTGTCTGGAACACTAAATTGTATCAGTATCATGACAACTGCACGTCATCGTATCTGAAACTTTCCGTTTTCACTGTGCACACTATAACGTGAACCCAGAGCTTTCAAATGTATGCATTTTTGAATTGTATAGTTTTCGGTGTCAAAATTAGTATTTTTAAGGGTACACTATGCAGGTTTAGGTATTTTTGCCGACTGTAGAGCTCCCTCTGGAGTTGCGATATATTTATATCTTACTCTGCTGTTGTAAATAGCAAACCTCGTCACTTATCTCCCCTGTACACAATGAAAATGCTTTTGTTGTGGAGGTGAAGGATTAACAACAGATTAACAACAGGCAAAAACTATCTCCAAAGAACTATATCTACTGACAAGGTAATGTTTCACGATTCTCACAAGATTTGTCAGGCCGATTTGAAGTTGCATGGCTGGTTTTCTCAGTAGCAGCTTGCTACGTCTATGCTGTATAGCTATGCTAAGTGAACGATTCGCCTATTACAAGTTTGTTCAACATCAAATTGGCTTCGTAAAGGTGAAAATTGCATAGTGTACCTTTAATGTGAACGGAAGGGCTAAACAGAGAAATAATTAGCATATTCATATTTACCAGCTTTAATGTGGACAGGGCCTGACTTAGAGACATTGTAAGAACGTTAGCGGGAACCTTTATTGCCAAGGGTGCCAGCATTAATGTCAGAACACATCATGCTGCTACAGATGCCTCATGGCTTGTTTGGTGTTCCTCTCTCTTTCTCACTCTCTCTTTCTGTTTCCATCTTTCAATCAATCTTAAGATGTGAGGAACCATCACAGGGATGCAGTGATCTAGGCATCATAGGCTATGCAACGGATGCCTTGTGTTGTTCTGTCAAAGTGGCCTGTTGTTATTGAGTGCCCGGCTGTGGCCTTTGGCTCTGTGGAGCGCTGGGGGAGCGGACAGAGCAGCAGAGCAGCAGAGCCCTGGCCCTGCCCTTCTCTCTCCCCTGCCCTGCCACTCAATACCAAGTAATTTCCTCTCGAAGGGAGATAAAGATGTTTCCACATATGGAGAGAAAAGGGGGTGTTTTTTTAAAGAGTCCAGTCTTATTGCTTCAGTGCCTTCTGGCGTTTGCTGGGATGAAGTAATTGGGTGCAAGCTCATCAGTATGCTCCTGAGGCACCACTCTGTGTGTGTGTGTGTGTGTGTGTGTGTGTGTGTGTGTGTGTGTGTGTGTGTGTGTGTGTGTGTGTGTGTGTGTGTGTGTGTGTGTGTGTGTGTGTGTGTGTGTGTGTGTGTGTGTGTGTGTGTGTGTGTGTGTGTGTGTGTGTGTGTGTGTGTGTGTGTGTGTGTGTGTGTGTGTGTGTGTGTGTGTGTTGGTGTGCGTGTGTAGGTGTGCGTGTGTGTCTGTGTGCTGAGAGTAAATGCTGTCTGTGTACTTTAGGTATGTGTGTGCATGTATGAATTGAGTGTGTGTCCATGTTCGTGTGAGTGTGTGCCTGTGTGTGCGTGGGTGTGTGTGTGCGTAGCACAACTGTCTCGTCTCCCGGCCCCAGTGTGTGAGACACGTGCTCCCTGCCAGAATCAATGCCCTGAGCTCCAGCAGTCTCTGCTGCAGCAGCGTATCAGAAGGGCGCTGGCGCTGCTTTAATGAGGCAGCCGTGGAGGTCAAGCGGCCCTTTACACACCCTAGCAACAACCTGAACACACAGCAGACCACTACAGGCCACCACAGCCCACACCTCTCGCTCCCCCGCTCTCTTTCCCTCTCTCTCCCTTTCTGTCTCTTTATCTCTCTCTGACTCTTCCCCTTGCTCTCTATTACCGCCTCCCTCTCTCTCTCTCCCTCTCTCTGACTCACTTTCCTACCCCCTCTCCCTCTCTCCTTCCATCCTTCCCTCCCTCCCCCCTCCCTAGCGCTTAGTTGAAGGGAAGGTCAGATGGACCAATTTCATGGCGAAACAACAAGCTTCAGACGCCTCAGTGAGCTTCCGAAACAGACCCAGTCTCTCACCTCCCTCTGCAGGCCAAAGCTGGCAATTAACAGCGAGGCCATGGGGGTCATGCACAGCACTGTCATAACAAGGTTCGTAACAAGGTGCTAAGACACCAGAGCCCACCCTGGACACCTACAGATCTCACCTCCCCAGCCTTAACCATCTCATGCCCTGTGCACTGCCAGTGAGACAAACAAGTGTGTGCTATATCAGTAGCCAAACTAAGTGTGTGTGTGTGTGTGTGTGTGTGTGTTTGGTGTGTGTTTATGCGGGATTTATCGCTTTGTGCGCATATGTGTGTGTGTGTGTCTATATGATTGCGGTCTGTTTTTTTATAGGTGTGTGTGTGTGTGTACGAGTGTGTGTGTGTGTGTGTGTGTGTGTACGAGTGTGTGTGTGTACGAGTGTGTGTGTGTGTGTGTGTGTGTGTGTGTGTGTGTGTACGAGTGTGTGTGTGTGTGTGTGTGTGTGTGTGTGTGTACGAGTGTGTGTGTGTGTGTGTGTGTGTGTGTGTGTGTACGAGTGTGTGTGTGTACGAGTGTGTGTGTGTGTGTGTGTGTGTGTGTGTGTGTGTGTGTACGTGTGTGTGTGTGTGTGTGTGTGTACGAGTGTGTGTGTGTGTGTGTACGAGTGTGTGTGTGTGTGTGTGTGTGTGTGTACGAGTGTGTGTGTGTGTGTACGAGTGTGTGTGTGTGTGTACGAGTGTGTGTACGAGTGTGTGTGTGTGTGTGTGTGTGTGTGTGTGTGTGTGTGTGTGTGTGTGTGTATGTGTGTGTGTTCAGGGCTTGTCTAGTCTGCGTGTGCTTGTATGAAGGTGCTGAGCAGGCCTGCCCCCTGTCTGCGGTCTCCTCTGTCTCTGCCGTGCTGTGTGCAGACTGCTGAAGCCTCTCAGTGGGGTTCTCCCCGTGTCCACACACACTCTGACATTGTGCACTTCTAATTGCACTTAATGATTATTGCCTGACAATTTAACACAATCGAATCCACCAACCTAGTGATACAAGCGCTCATCTTCATGTTTACATGCCTGAAGGTCACCTGAAGGTGAAGGGAGATGAATAAAAATGAGAGATTTTCCTGAACTGACAGCCTTTGCCATCTGTGTGTGTGTGTGTGTGTGTGTGTGTGTGTGTGTGTGTGTGTGTGTGTGTGAATGGGTGAGTGTGAGACATGAAATTGTAAAGCTCTGTAAGTCCATTTATAAATACCAAGGTACACATCATTCCAAATACATACTTGTATGTACTCGCCTTGTATGCACTCGCTTGTGCTGTAAGTCACCTGGGATCAAGTCAAGTCAACTTTATTTATATAGCACATTTCATACACAGAGGTCATTTAATGTGCTTTACATAAACAAAAACAAACAGGAATAGTTGATAAAAGCATAGTAGCGCAATAGTCAAAGAATAGTTTAAAAAGTAAGAATAATAATAAAAGAATAATAATAATAATGTTCCGATGGACATGAATGCTGAATGGATGATTGAAGAAACGAATGAATGAATCTAATGGCCATAAATATATACTCATGAATGGTCTATGCGTACAGATATCTCATTGCTATGCTGTCTAACTGCTCCTGAGGTGGATGTGTCTGGACGTCTGTCCTCAGAGCCCCACCACAGGTGCCTCCTGTCTGCCCAGGACGGCTGCATTGACCTGGTGGCCACAGACGGGTGCAGTGGCTCATTGGCTCTCGAGCAGCCTGTCTGTGTGTTTGCCATCCAATGAATGGAGACACGGCGACGCCCTCTCCTCCTCGAGAGACAGTGGGATGAGCCTGTGAGAGCTCTCCTCTTGTTTCCATGGAGACCAGCCAGCCAATCATGCGGGCCGACCGTGGACTGTACTACAGAGAGCATGCAAGAGGTGGCTACTGGTGATAGAGGTGTTGATGAGCCACACGTGTGTCTGTGTCTGTGGTTCCTGTTGTTCCTGTTGTTATCACCTTGACATAGAGTCTGCAAGCTGTGTCTCATGGCCACAAACGTGTGTGTGGATGTGTGTGTGTGTGTATGTGTGTGTGACGGGGTCAGATCCCCTTGGGTAACTGTTGAGCTGAATGCTCACGTAACACAATGTGTGTGTACATGTTTTTGCCGTGAGTGTGAGAGTGTGTGTGTATGTGTGTGTGTGTGTCTGTGTCTGTGTCAGAAACCCCTTTCATGCTGTTCTGGGTGCTGCTGATGTAACGCATGCATGCTGATGCGGTTGCCTACGTCACAGCTCTGCTCTGCTCTGTAGCTGCTGGCTGTGTTCCGTGTCATTCCGTCAGTGTCCCTGTCCCTCCCTGCTCCACCCCTCCCCAGCTTCCCCTGCTCTTCACACTATCCCTGGGCTGCTCACAGTCCCGAGAGAGGGATAGAGAGAGAGACAGAGGGATGGAGAGAGAGGGAGTGAGAGAGAGAGCCTTGGGAGGAGCATGTATGCGTGCTGCAGCCAGCCAGTAACAGAGTGAATGCACCTCAAGCTGTCCTCCCCCTCCTTCTCCTCGTCATCTTACACACACATGCGCGCGCACACACACACACACACACATCCACACACACACACACACACACACACAAGTGTGCACGCTGCCTTGCTCATTCCCTCCCTCTCGCTCACAGACCACAGCGCGAGCAACCCCCCTCCCCAGACACACACACACACACACACGGATAGCAGAACAGAGGAAGCATCCCAACATGGCTTACAGACTGTGTCGCATGTGAGTACCCTGTTTTACCCTCCCTTTTATGGGGGGCACACCGGCAGAATTATCGAGAGAGAGAGAGAAGTGTGTGTGTGTGTGTGTGTGAGCTATGGTATTACAGGGGAATAGCAGGATGACATTTGATTCTGAATGCGCCTCTAATTGACCTGCTGAGTCACACAGGACGCGCAGACAATGTGTCTTTTGGGATGCAGTAGTGTGTGTGTGTGTGTGTGTGTGTGTGTGTGTGTGTGTGTGTGTGTGTGTGTGTGTGTGTGTGTGTGTGTGTGTGTGTGTCTGTCTGTGTCTGTCTGTCTGTCTGTTTATATACTCCAGGATGGGGGGCAGTCCTGTGATTATTGTATAGAAGCACAATCCATATGGAGGATTATGTTTGTTGTGATGAAAGCAATTTCAGAATAATAGAAGGCGTGCTTTTGCCTTCATTGTGATTCATTGTTTTGGTTTCTAGGGCACCTTGAGGTTTGGGATTGTAGTTTGTTGTTTGTGCTCTTTTTCCCTGATGGGACTAATGTTACAGTCCCGCAGAGAGAGTGAGTGAGGGAGGAATGACGTTTTAGGAAGATGTTTTCACTGATCCATTCTTCTGCGCTCCACTCCACTCTGCACAGCCCGGCTCTGTACGGCTCTGGCAGCTGAAGTTGTTTGTGCTGCCACATCACTTCTGGTGTGTGTGTGTGTGTGTGTGTGTGTGTTTTTGTGTCTGTGTCTGTGTGTGTAGATGTGTATGTGCGTCGGTGCGTGCACGTGTCTGTGTCTGTCTGTGTGTGTAAATATGTATGTGTGTCGGTGCGTGCACATGTGTGTGTGTCTGTGTATGTTTGCATCACGTGTTTGTGTGTGTCTGTGTGTGTTTGTGTGTGTCTGTGTATGCATGTGTATGTTTGAGTGTGTATGCGTGTCTCTATGTGTTTGTTTTCCTAATCTCACTTGAAGGCTCGCAGTGCTGTGTTTTTGTGATGAAGCCTACCCCTTCAGCCTACTCTGAAGCCTGGCTCGGGATATTGCCAGTACATCTTGTGAGGTTATTCAGCCTCCTGGCTGCGTGTGTGTGTGTGGTGTGTGTGTGTGTGTGGTGTGTGTGTGTGTGTGTGTGGTGTGTGTGTGTGGTGTGTTGGTCTCTGCTTCATCACAGATTTGTTATGCATATCAGTGCCTGACATCTGCCCTCCATTTCCAGTCTCATTCAAATGCAGCCTGTAAGATTCTCAACACAGCCTGGGTGTGTTTATTCCCACCATCATAATGCAGCCATTAGATCTCTGCCATTAGCCCTGGACATCAGATAACTGTCAGTACTGTCATTTCCCAACTATTACCTGCGGTTTATACATTGATTTTGCAAAAATGGCTTCAGATATGAGGTTAATACAGAGGGGCAGTTAATATGTTTTTTTTTTTTTTTTAACTTGCATAAAACACTGTCCTGCGGTTTATACACAATGTGGCTAATACACAGGAAATTACTGTAATAGTCCTTCAAAGACTGTAATGGCCCTTTAACGTCCATATCTGCGTGTTGCATTGGTATGTGTGACTACCCTGATGTAGGACATTTCCCATATATCGGCCTGGCTTATGTGAGCACTGGCTTTGCACTGGCACTGTGGCATCTGACCCAACACTTGTTTGTGACTGACATTATCAGACATGAGACACTAAGTAGCTGATGGACAGGGTGAGTTGTGGCCCAGATCTGTTTCTGAGTCAGCGACAGTCATGGTCGCCTGAGGGTTGTCAGGAGGCGTTGATTAAAGCTCAGCCCAGTTAAATGTAGAAACACGGCTGTCACTGACTGCACTGTGTTCCCAAAATGCCAGCACATTGTGCCTCTCCCCTCCTCTTCTCTCCTCTTGTCCTATCCTCTTCTCTCTTCTCCTTTCTTCCTTTCCTCTCTTCTCTTCTTTCCCTCTCCTCTCTCCTCCTCTCCTTTCCTCTTGTCTTCTCCTCTCTTCTCCTTTCTTCCTTTCCTCACTTCTCTTCTTTCCCTCTCCTCTCTCCTCCTCTCCTCTCCTTCTTCCTTTCTTCCCTTCACTGGTTGTCTTCTCACTTCTCCTCTCCTATCCTCTTGTCTTATCCTCTCCTCTCTTCTCCTTTCTTCCTTTCCTCTCTTCTCTTCTTGTCTTCTCTCCTCTCTTCTCTTCTCCTTTCTTCCTTTCCTCTCTTCTCTTCTTTCGCTCTCCTCTCCTCTTCTTCCTTTCTTCCCTTCACTGGTTGTCTTCTCACTTCTCCCCTCCTCTCTCTGTACAGATAGTGATCTCTCCTCTTAATGAGTACAGAAGCGGCGTCTTTGAAGTCGACAACAGGCAATCTCTTCCAGTCACTCAAAATCCTGGAAGCATGCGGTTCGGTCCGTGACATTGGCATTTCAAAGAGCTCTGGTAACACAGGGTTTCATCCAGTGCTTTGTTATCTTTTTAGAAACATACGTGCACACATGCAGACACATATTCACATGCACATGCACATGTACATGTACTCACAAACATTTACTGTACACGTACATACAGTACATACATTAATTCCCTCATATATACAAATCCAAATATGCAACACACGTGCATGGACGCACACACACACACACACACACACACACGCACACACACGCACACACACACACACACACAAACACACACACACACACACGCACACACACACACACACACACACACAAACACACACACACACACACGCACACACACACACGCACATTGTCCTCCTCCTCTTCTCACACATTATAATGAGAGACGCATCACCATCTGTGTTCAGTGAACATGTGCAGCTCCATATTGCTGTGGCTAAAAACAGTGCTGGAAGTAGGAGCTCTCCGTTTTATATATATATCTATATCTGTAACTAGCACTGTATGTGTGTGTGTGTGAGTGTGTATGCGTAATATGAGGTCGTTCCATGCTCACCAGGGCAATGCATGCTGACCATCTTCAAGGTGACTATGGATATCAGGTCAAAGGTGAACCGTGTGCCTGCGCGCACGCCAAGCGCTGTTTCAGCAGGAAGCACGCTAGTGAGGCAGTGGAGAGGGTTTAGTCGCACTGCAGATGGGTGTGTGGGAGGGAGGCAGGCAGCGAGTGACCCGCCGGGGAAAGAAAGCAACCCTGGGAAGCTTCAAGCAGGGAGAAGTACACGAGGCGCAGCTCTAGTGCAGGCTCTTTATGTCTTTCTTTATTTCTTTATTTTTCATTCTGGCAGGACGGTAGGGTGTGAGTGTGAGTCTGTGTGCGTGTGCGTGTGCGCGTGTGTGTGTGAGAGTCTCGGAGGGAGCAGACTGGTGCAGAGCTGTTTACCCCAATCCGCCTCTCTAGACGGCCCAGCTATGAGCACAGGGAGAAAAGCGAAATCTCTCAGTTGGCTTTACTCGCCTCAGCAATGTTCCATAAATAAAACCAAAAGACAAACACCTCCGGGCAAGTCTTTCTGCAAGACCAGGAGGCGCAGGGACCTGAAAATAGACTCACTCTTATTCCACCATATAAAATTAACTAAGTTTAACTCTCAGTTGCCATTGACAACAAATCACACCATTGCCCTCATCCTTCTTGCTGAAGTAATAATATTAAGTCATAGAAGTAGTAATGCTAATTCAGATAATTAAATGATAGTAGCACTAATGTGTCTGGATGAGTTGGACACATCGACCCCCTGGGGGAGGGGGTTCTCTCCGTGGGGGGGGGGCTCTGACTCTGTGTTTCTCCTTGTGCCTGTAGGTCTGTAGACACTTTGCACCAGTATTGCTGCCCTCCTCCGTTGTTCAGTAAGCAGCTAGCTGTGCCCGCCCCTGTCTCAGAGTGCAGGTAAGCGGAGACCCTACCGTAGTCCCACCTCTAAAGGGGGTGGCACACGGGCCAGCGCTTTTTGAGCGATCTCTGTTGGGTAATCAATCACACTACTGTTGTTATTGAACGGTCGTGACAAAGTTGGGCACCGATTTGAAGTCCTCTCGATTCAAATTTTCAGTGAGAAAGTGCCCAAACAACATTGCCTGGCAACATCGCTCAAAAAGCTGCCCTGTCCGCCATCACCGCCACCTTTACCCTCACGCAGGCTCAGAGAAAGCTCCACAGCAGCACACTCGGCAGCTCTGAAACCAATAAAGATAAAGTAGATTTCATACCAGCTACCTCAGTGGAGAGGCACTCCGTAGATGGCCTGCCATAGTACTGTATCTGTAGTGATGATCTTTGTGTTTTTTTCTTGATATGGTCGTAGATTGTAATGCATGATTTGGAGTGTCCATTTTATGAATGCTGTCATGTGAGTGTCATAGGAGCAAGTAATTCCAGGTCATGATTGTTATTTTATTATTTTAAAGTGCACACTTGGCACATTCATCTCTGTTAAAAATATACCATTTTTTGATGTGCGCATATCAATGATTTTTTCTGACCTTTAGTTTATACTAGTGCTGTCAAACGATTAAAATTTTTAATCACGATTAATCGCTGAATTCCTATAGTTAATCACGATTAATCACATATTTTATCGCATGATTAAAATTATATTATTTTGCATTGCTGAATTTTCCAGGAGTCCATATTAACAATATAAAGCAATTATTGTGTATCTTAATTAGGATTCAAATGAAAGCAAAGCAAGTTACTTCATTAACTTAACTTTAAGACGTAGGTCTATTTGATTATTTCAAATCAAATGTCAAAAGATGTGCAGCAGACCTGAGGCAACACAATATATTCTTCAGAAATATAGCTAATAAAGGGCATAACAAACATAAAATACTATATTCATTATCTTTGAGTTCAGTTGAAAATAAGGAACTTTTCGACATTAGTGCACTGCCATTTTATAGGCTTAGGCTACAGTCTATGGTGCACTGTCACTTGCCACACACATCAGTGCCGAAGTTTTTAACACGCAAACACTGGATGAACAATGGATTTTATGGAGCGGCATTGAATCGTGATTTACACTGCGGCAAAGTGCGATGCTGGTGTGCAGAGTTGTATTGAAAAGAATGGAATCTAATGTACAGTAAATTAATGTCGAAAGCAGAGTGCATCGCACTAATGTCGGCATCGGTGTCCACAGCAATTTAAAACACCATTCAGCTGACCGGGAGTTCAGAACTGCGTTGGTGTTTATTATATGAATCTACTCTTTGGCCGGCTCGTAAGTCTAAACAAGTGTGTGCAGCATGCCTTTACGTAGCCTACTAATGGCGCATCATAAAGATATTTAATCTGCATCACGCCCCATTTTAGCGGAAAACAAGTTAACATTATATCATTGATTTTCACTGAAGACAGCTAGCCTAATCACACCTTGACGTTACATCTAGTTATTAATTTACAGGCCATTCAATCATTTTACTAACAGGGCAGTTATGAAGAATTATGTGTATGTAACTTACTCATGTCTAAGCTATGTACAATACAACCCATTCAGAACGTAGCTACACTTACCATATCCCATGTAAAACGGTTAGCTTGCTAGCTAGCCAACTGTGGAACTTCAGTATAACAGGCATAGCCAATTATCTCACCTAGTTGTAGGAAAAAGGCTACGTCCATATTACAAGTGATAGAATGAATGTGTGACTTATGTTTAGTTGATGTTATGACATGTAACGTAAATGACATGTGAGCTTGCCGAACTTATAGTCAGCCACGGGCAGTTTGACTGTGCCTACATTCGTGACACTCCTGTTAGTAGGCCTAAGCTATAAACTGGAAAGAGCAAAAAATAGGAACATAATGGTCACATTAATCCCATAAACACACAGATAACTCTTACACCAACCTTATTTTGTGCCTTTTATTCACGTTTGTTTCAAGATTTAGTAAGTATAAGCCCTTTTCGCTCCCCACTTTGATGCAGCATAGGTTTCCATTATCCAAACAGCTCCCTTTCCCCTAAAAGGGGGCGTGTACATACAGCACGGTCTAGCTAGATCCAGTGTGGTGTTGTAGTTGTTCTAACGTTACTAGTTGTTGCAACAGCATGTGAAAAAACTACAAAGTTTGTTACACCAAAAAGAACGTTAATCTCGCGATAAAAAAAATGACGCCGTTAAAATAGGTTTACGTTAACGCCGTTAATAACGCGTTTAACTGACAGCACTAGTTTATACTAATCACTATCAGTACATTGCAGAGCTTTAAGAAAAGACACACACACACATACTGTACACACACACACACACACCAACACACCAACACTAGCAATTACATCTCAAGGCTGAGAAAAACAGAAAAAGGCAATTTTCAGGTTTCTAGTCAACACCTGAAAAAAGATTGCCTCTGTTCAGCCCATCAAGCCCAACACATCACTCATGTAGCGAGCAGTAACGGTGTTCACCCTTCTGTCCCTCCCAATCTGTCCCCTCCATGAGCAGTGTCGGTCGGGCAGCCTTAGCTCCAGCCACCCCTCCTCTGGCTCTGTTTCTGGTTCTCTGGCAGCATTGCTCAATCCCAACTCCGGGCTCTCTCCGCGGAGACGGATGACTTTTTAGCAGCTCGGTTTGATCGCACGTTGACAGTGTAATGGACAGAGCAGGGTGATTAACGGCCTCTGGTCAGTTGGCACAGCGTGGGGTGTGCGGTGTTAATTTTATGCCGAGCGACGACTCGGCGAGCGTCATCGGGCCGGCCCCTAGTGCCGTGGTGACGCGGTGACAGATGATAACCCAGTTGGTATGCAGTGTGCAGCAGTGTCCCAAGCTGCAGCTCATACAAGACCAGCAGGGACTCAGAGAGTGGCTTGCCTGGCAGACTGGCTAGCTCGACAATAGCCCTGTTGTCTAACCCCAAACTGGGGGGTTGGGGGGGGGGGGGCAACAGGGGTGCATTCAAATTAGGAAAACAGAGGCCAACATTCAAGGTGAATACATTTTCTTTGAACATTCAAATTTAAATGGTATTGTGACAACAATGCAAATTGTTAGTTTTAAACTAAAGCTAAAGCTAAGCCTTTGTCCAGTGTCCATATTTGGTTGTGGAGAACAGTCTCGTCAGTAGTTTGTTTGTGAACTCAAAGTAAATGAAGAACAGTTTGAAAGCATTACCAAACATTTGGAAACCATAGCAAACATTTACCTTTGTTTGCTATTTTGAGTATATCTCAGATTATCAGGGCTAAATATATCCACAAACATATCCACACAGTAAGCTTGTGAGGATATGTTAAGAAACACCACAGTGACTTTCAGAGCAGATCGATGTGGTCCAACACAGCTATTCATCTCCTCACATCCTGATGAAGTACTGTACAGGTTGGATAGGATTTATATCAGATTTGTCAGATACGCATACAATCACTGTTGCCCATGTTATCACAGAACACCACACCACAGACAATGAATGCTTCAGTTGTAAATGAATTCTAGGTTTCCAGTAAGATCGATTGGATATTGCAAAATCTGTCAGTTTATCAGCATATGTCACACTTTCGGCAGTGACCATATTGGCTCAGGATTTGAAATAGAAAAAAACATATTCTGCAACTTGTCACCATTCCGGCTAGTAACTGTCCAATGGTCTTTTCAAATAAATACATTCAAATATACATCATTTAAAAAATCCAAAGCAATCATGACTCTGGAATTACTTCTTGTCAACACCTGGCTTGTGATCTTAGTTATGCGTATAGATTAAAGTGACTGTACTGTACTGACTCGTCAGAGTGAGGAACTCCATTAGTAATCCTAGTGCATTTGGCAGTAGGCCTAGTTTGTGGCCGTTTGGCTCTGTTGTGTGTGTGCTAGGTGTGCAGCGTGTGCCGACCATCTTCTCCCGCTGTTCCCTCCCTCTCTGACAGGGACGATAATGTCCTCCATCAGTTCTGTTGCCCTCCCTCTGGAAGCAGTAGTCCTTCAAGATAGCCGGAAGTAAGACAAGGGAAGGAGCAGGCCCTGCCTCTACCCCTGGAATCACTCTACTTCTCTCTGGCTTCTGTCTTTGCCCTTCTTTCTCTCTCTCTCTCTCTCTCTCTCTCTCTCTCTCTCTCTCTCTCTCTCTCTCTCTTAGTCTCTCTATCTCTCTCTGTTTTTATCTCTTTATCTCTCTCTCCCTCACTCTGTCTCTGTCATATTCTCTAACTTTTTATTCATAATCTATCTATCTATCTATCTATCTCTCTTCCCTTTTCTATCTCAGTCTTCTTCACCACCCTCATGTGTCTATTTTCCACTCCATCTCTTTCTCTTTTTTTTTCTCTCTCAGGCTCTCTGTCCTTGCCTGCTCTCTCTCTCTCTCTCTCTCTTCCATGCACTGAGACTCTTCTCCACCTTCCCTCCTTCTGCATGGGCGCTCCCGAGGCCTGAAGCTCCCCCGTCAACTGGAGGAGCCCTGCAGGAGTCGTCTCCTCTCCTCTCCTCCTCTCATTCACTCACTCGCTCCCTCACTCCCCTCCTCCTCCTCCTCTCTGAATGTCTTCCCACTGCCCAGCCGTCACCTCGTACCTCAAAACCAAACACAAGGGACACCTAGGGCACCCTCCATGCAATACTTTTACTAGTAATGTAGACACAGTCAATTAAGGTATGTTTTCATGTAAAATAGCATCATATGGCTTTCAAAAGGACTTGAAGATAATGCAAAATGATGATGTAAAGTATGTAAGCAGACATGAGGAGGAGTGGGTGCTTGCACTTTGAGATGTTATGCAAAACAGAGAAAACCTCAATGTCAATGCAATGTATTAATCCGAGAGCACTGCATGCACTGTTAGAATACTACTACTATTATTATTATTATTATTATTTTATTATGTCTCATTCCAAGATAATTCAGTAGAATCATCGTATTGTAACCACATGCAAATAAAAAATGTTATTTTTAATGGTCTTTGTCTTATTAGTCATGCAATGTTATGTAAAGAAAATATACTTTAGCACACTATGTTTCTGTGTGTGTGTGTGTGTGTGTTTGAGAGAGAGAGAGAGAGGTATTTCTGAATGTACTGTATGGAGTGACTTTGCCCAACTGATGCGGTTAGCTGCAGTCTGCAACCCGTATTGTTTGCTGTTGGCCACTAGGGGGAGTAAGCTCAAAAAGCAGCAGTCAGTGTAAACAAAGCCACAGGGAATCTGAGTTTTATGTGCCTTCTCCACTGCTGTCTGTGTTGGCCCATCAGTACTGATCAGGTTGCCTCTGTATGTGATTGCAGGTGTGTGCAGAAGTACATGAATGTTTTTATGTTTCATATATATTTGTGTGTGTGTGTGTGTGTATATGTCTGTCTGTCTGTCTGTGTCTCAAATACATATTCTGTCTCTGTGACAACAAGACTTGGTGTGTGTGTGTGTGGGGGGGGGGGGGTAATTTGTCAATGCAGGCGAGGGCAGGGCCTGCAGCCAGGAGTTGTACTGATGTCTCACTTAGCCTCCAGCTCACTGGGCCTGCCGTGCTTTCACTGCAGTCACCCACACTGGGCACGGAGCCCATTACAGCACAAACATAAATCGAATAAATAAGGACACCGCCTGCATTTCAAACATCACACACAGACGTACAGTGCAGCCACCTACAGGCCTGTCTCATTCACTAGATCTTATAGCAATTAAGATCAACTGTTTACCTAAACCAGTTATCATACACAACACAAGCATCCAGCTGCTTAATGTAAGCTTGGTGCTGTTAAACATGTCTAACTCTTTCATTTCAGATTTTTTTCAATATCCACTTTCCTCAGGCTGTGTTGGTAGCCACCTCGGAGAGTGTGGAGAGTCTGTTGATGTATGTATTGATCGTCCATCTCTGCCTTTGTGCGGGTGCTGCTAATCTCCCCTTGGCAGAATTTCATTGATTGTCTCTGCAGGCGTTTAGATACAAGGGAGGTGTGTGAGTGTGGTGGTGGTGGGGGGATCATTCTGAAAAATTCTCTGTCTGTGTCTGTGCCTGAGGCAACTGGCCTCTGTATTTGGATGAGTGAGAGAGAGTGAGTGAGTGAATCATGAGCTTCGCACATCTCTCTTGGTTTATTACACAACCTGACAGTTGGCCTCCAGTTCACCTTGTTTTGATTTCATGTCAGTCAAGTTCCCCCTCCGAAGCTAATGCCAGCTAACCTAGAAATGTAGACGCACCCTAGCGGCGGCAAATTAATTTGCTCAGCCTGTACGTCTAGTAGCAAACCATAGGGATTTCTATTGGCTGACGCCGTGGACGTCATCCAATCACAGCGCTCTATTTTGTTAGAGAGTCTTAAGGCGGGCTTAACAGAATGACGACAGTCCTGCGACGGTGAACAACAAGGAAGGTGGCTATGGCGAACGAAGAGCGGTTGTTTGAATCGGCGTTGGCGTCAACTTTGGAGGAGTTGGACTTGTGCTTTTCTTTGAAAGTTGAGCAACACAACTCACTTAAGTCATTCCTTTCGAAGAAGGATGTATTTGCCGTTTTGCCGACCGGATACGTCCTCCTGCTCTTTGTTCTGATTGGTCGTAGCGCTGGCCTATTGCATGCCTAGGCAGTTTGAAAGACAATTCTCTGCCCGCCCCTTGAATTAAGCGAGGTGAATGGGTCGATTCCAGACTATACATTTCAATGATATAGGATGGCCCGCCAGGCTAAATGCCAGCATGATTATATGTCAACTAAAGACACATCATTGGCTGCCCGCTCTCATAAATGAACAACGAATGTCTTCTTCCACCCAAATGGTTTCCAGTGAGTTAGTTTCAAGCATGCTGTAGTCTCATCTCTGTCTCCGAGTAACTGCTGGAGAAATTCAGGATATTCTTTCCCTGCTCTGTCATTGACCATTTCACTAGGGTTGGAAAATGTCTGTGTTGGTATAATGTCCACACAAAAAGATGAATTTGTATTTGAAACATTCAGCTTCATGTTCATATTTACACTAAAGATAACTTTGTTTGACCATTCCCACTGTCTCATTTTTATATTTGATATTTCAGAGTGCCTGTCCCTGAAGCGCTGGCTAACTCCTGTACATTCTGCTAATCAAACAGCAACAGCAGCAGCTGCTGCAATGACTAAAAAAAAAGAAATTGTAAAAAAAAAAAAAACTGCTGTCAGGAGGGAATGTGTAGCTTAGCGTGGTGCAGATGGGACTCATCCCAGTATGCCCTGAGAGATGCCAGGCAAACGGCAGCGCCTGATTGGTCCCCCAAACATGTATCCGTGCTTGCATTGGAGTTATGTAGCACACGTGTCGTTTGCTTCTGCAGGACATGAGGCTGCAGAATCTTTCATTTCTCCCTCTTCTCTCTTTTCCCTCTGCTTTTTTCTTTTCTGTTTCTCTCTATCCCTCTTTTCTTCTGCCTGCATGTCACCTCTTTCTTTTCCCTGTCTTTACCTCACTCTCTTTCTCTTATATTATGTTTTTTTCTCTCTGCCTCCATCTGTCATTTGCTTTCTTTTCTCTCCATATATCCCTCTCTTCTCTGTTTCTCTTCCTTCATCTCTCACTTGTGTTTTCTGTCTCCTTCCAGCTGTCTGTCACCCCCCCAGGTTTCTCTCTCTTCTCTCTCTCTCCACATGCATCCCTTTCTCTTCCCTCTCCCTCCCTGCACTCTTTCTTTCCCCCACGTCTCCTTGCTTGTTCCTTTTCTGTACAATATGCCTTTCCTTCCCTTCTTCTCTGTGCATTCTCTCTCTCTCTCTCTCTCTCTCTCTCTCTCTCTCTATCAGTCACTCTGTCTCTCTTCTTTCCCTCTCCCTGCCTGTCACTCTCTTTTCTCTTTTTCCATGTCATGTCCTCGATGTCCTGTGTTTCTCCCTCTCTCTCTCTCTCCGTGTTTCTTTTCTGTTTCTCTCTTCCTCCCTCACTTTCTCTGTTTTTCTGACTGTGCCTTTCTTCATCATTTGTCCCTTTTGTCTGTCTCTACTAACAACGGCCCCACTGTCACATTTAGCGTGTCGTCCAGCTCTTAGTCAGACCATTTGGCCGAAGCACGTTTGCAGCTGCATCATCCATCACTTCTGCTGGACTGACTGCTGTGCTGCTGTCGCTTGTCCATTTACAGCACTGGACAAGCGTCCAGAACTCCAGCACATCCACAAACTCACCCTACTGATCTCCAAAACTTGCAAACGTTTCCTGCAGATATGAGATATGGGAAATTTCCCTACAAGATCTCCAAAATATGGAGTTTGCCTAAAGAGATGCAAACTCCATATAGATATCTAAAGGAAGTGCACCTTGCTAATCCTATGTCCACCCTGCTAAACATATATATATATATATATATATAGTCATAATCCTGAAACAAACAAACACACACACGCACAAACACACATACAGCCAGGACTGTTTTGGGAAAATAGTCTGAAAGAACAGCTCTCCTAAAGACCTCAAACGCTACCAAACCCAATCCCACAGATGTACAAAACATGTAAGCCCAACCCCAGTGATCTCCAGAAGATATGTTTGTGTGTTTGCCTGCTTCCCCTAATTCTCTCTGCTTTGTGAGTCTCCATTCTTTCATGTGCTTCTGTGTGTGGCGGAGGCGGAGGGAGCCCTGCTGAGGGATGTGCACCGGTACTGTATGGTACTGAGGCTTCAGTGATTCGGTCCATTATTATTTCTGCTCCTCTAGTTCTGTTTCAGAGGATTACATGTGTGTGTACAGTATGCGTGTCTTACTCACTGTGTGTGTGTGTGTGTGTGTGTGTGTGTATGTGTGTGTGTCTTTCTCACTGTGTGTGTGTGTGTGTGTGTGTGTGTGTGTGTGTGTGTGTGTGTGTCTTCATGCAATGTCTTCCTCACTGCGTGTGCGTGTGTGTGTGTGTGCGCGCCCGCGTACACACAAGCAGTAGCCTACCACATGGTGAAGATGGAGACAGATGGGTGTTAGTAGCACTGCCCACGCTAATAGTTAGAGCAGGATAGAACTGAGAGAGGGAGAAAGAGTGTGGGAGAGAGAGAGAGAGAGGGAGGGTGAGGCCGCATCAAATGGATTTGCACATTAGCATGAAACATTACTGTAGCAGTGGAATGACAGCTTGTTTGGAAACATGCCTTAAGAAAAGAGTGCTTGCATAAGAATTGTGTTTCCCAGCATAATCATTTATGTAGTTAATTTGCAACAAATCCATCTCAAGTTAAAGATGTGTTGTTAAAGCCATTCAATTAGACTTGGACTCGTATTGAGCTTGTTTTGCAACTCTTTACTTTTCTTGTTGCGCATTTCAAAAGGGAGAAACTGCATTTGTGTCTGTGGTATGATATGGTATGGGATGTGTGTGTGTGTGTGTGTGTGTGTGTGTGTGTGTGTGTGTGTGTGTGTGTGTGTGTGTGTGTGTGTGTGTGTGTGTGTGGTATGGTGTGTGATGTGATGTATGTGTTTGGTATGCCCAATACCCCTGTAGGCAAAGCTTGTTTTTGTGTGTGTGTGTGTGTGTGTGTGTGTGTGGTATGGTGTGTGATGTGATGTATGTGTTTGGTATGCCCAATACCCCTGTAGGCAAAGCTTGTTTTTGTGTGTGTGTGTGTAAATAGACATAGACTGAGTGAGGTTATAGGAGTTGTCTGGGACGGAGGTGGATTCAGTCTCTCACATAGAGTCTCAGAGAACACACACACACACACACACACACACACACACACACACACACACACACACACAGAGGAGCATACAGGTCCTCTCTTCTGTCTGCTTCAGTCAAACACATTACATCAGACACAGTCCATCATGCATCCACAAACAGACACATACATTTAATGTGAAATATCTCACACACACACACACACACACACACACACACACACACAACATACACAGACACATTCCAACATGCAATGTGGCATATTACACACATACACTCTGTCCAGGGTGCACCAGGGGACTGAGGCTATTGGGGAAGGGGATGCCGCCTGTGCGGACCTTAAGGGAGTTAGAAGCCCTCTGTGAGGGTTTGTGTGTGTCTCTGTTAGAAACCCTAGGTTCTACTAGTCTTATACACATAGTTTAGAGACATGCAAGCAGACACACACACACACATACAGTACACACACACACACACACACAGGAACTCTCATCTATGCATTTCCATGAATGCAGGATCCCTATTGGCTGCTCTGCCTACTCTGTCAGTGTGTGTGTGTGTGTGTGCAGTGCTGGGACATGCCTCTGTACTGTAGGTGCTGAGTGCACACACAAAGATGTTCATGACTTGAAGTGGCATTCAAACCATTCCACTGCCTATTGCAACCTCACACTGCAGACGGATATATTCCACACATTCCCGGTGTCCCCCTTTTTCTCAGGTTATCTAAATTTCAATGACATCATGGGAATAAAAACCCCTCCTCCTCGCTCCTGCCTGGCCAATCAGAGGTGTCATAGCGAATACTCTTTTTGCAATTTCAGTCAGGTTGTAGTGTTGCCGGGCAACCGGAGTCGATGCATCTCGGCACGGCGCAGTCTCGTGTGGATGGCAGCTGAGCTGAGGGGTGTGTGGTCACCATCTCGCAAGACCCAGGAGGAGAAGGTCACTGCAGTCCATCTCTCTCCACTCTGCTCAGGGGACAGGAGCCTGGTGTAGAGCACAGGAAGGTGAACGAGAGGAAGAAAGGATGAGTGAAGGAGGGCTTGTCCTCTGCGTTAGCACCATCTCTCTTCTACACACACACACACACACACACACATGCTCGCACAGTCACACACAGCAGCTGAAGCAGGAACCTCATGGGCTTTCAGTGTGAGTAGCACAGCGTTATGCAGACAGGCGCACCAGCAGACTTCCGATTCTGATTCTTCTCTCACTGACCTGGATTCCAGCTGCTACTGCTGCTGTCACTGTGGAGTGTGTGTGTCTCACACTGCTGTTACTGCTGAGTGTGTGTGTGTGTGTGAGTGTGCCACTCACCAGCGTCCACCGCGTTGTGCCTGACACGACTCCATTTGGACACCGCTGGTCCATTATTAGAGGGTGAGATACCGTTTGGCATCGCTGTGACCTGGCCGTGGGAGTTTCGTTGGCTGTGGTTCGGCATCGTTGGCACGGCTCAGGGGCGAAGAGAGGAGATCCACGTTGGTGGAGATTGAGGAGCGAGAGGATGCCAGTTTGCCTCCTCCACCACTGGCAGAGTGGAGGCAGCGGCCGTGACGACCAGGGGGATCAGTAGCACTTCAGGCGTCGGTATATGGTGCCAGGCGCCTGCCACGCAGAGGTGCCCGCGCTCAAGGCCACTTATCTCAGCGCTGTCCCGTTCATCTACCTGCCTGCCGCCTTTCTGCCCGGTTGGCTGAACGCCACTGAAGATGCTCAAGTTTAAAGCTCGCTGCTTAGACTACTGGCAGTTTCTCTGCCTGCAGCCAAACTCTGGCTTCTTAAAAAGGTGAGTCAGATTCAATTTGCTTTTCATTTGTACCAGATAACACGCGAGTCGCGTTGTAAGAGTGAGTGTTAAGCGTTCAAGTGTTAAGTAGGTTATGGGATTGATTGAACGGCAGACCCCGGTGTGTTCTCAGTGGTGTGTCTTCACACACACACACACACACACACAACCCCACAGCAACAGTTTCCCCTGTTGAATGAGTATGAATGTGGTTAATACAGTATATCTCATTTGGATTGACCATTCGAGAACTGCTAGGTGGTCAAATGAACTGTTGGGATGTGTGTTGTGCTCCAAACTGATAGTGTGTTATTGATCTCTGAGGCTCTGTTCACACCTTCTCTCTATGAAATCACCCCGACCTTCACCACCAAATAACCCATCCCATCCCCCGTCCAGTTTGTGAGGACCATAAAAATCGGTCTTCCAGGTTTAACTACCTGTCATCTTACCAGTCCCTGTGGGGCTATTTGTGTGTGTGTGTGTGTGTGTGTGTGATTGTGTGCATCTGTTTGTGAGTGTGTGCATTTGTTTGTGAGTGTGTGCATTTGTTTGTGTGTGTATTTCTGTACATATGCCATATTGGGAGAATTTGACAGTCCATGAGTAGTGGCACCTGTTAAGAATGGAAAGGCAGCATCCCGTTGTATTAATGCATTTATTATTGTGCAGCCTGGGGGAGCCTGTCACCCCCTCCCCTCCCCTGGCTGTGGTGCAGGCGTCAGGCAGGCAGGCAGCAGGTCCTGCAGGCCCCCCAGAGAGCTGTTGAGTAGATGCAGGGGTGCTCCGTATGGAGCTCACCAGCACAATGACAGCAATGATTTCTCTTTCATTCTTTTTTCCCCTCCCCCCATCTCTTGTCAGTGTTGGGTGTTTGGGTGGTGGTGGGGGGTTTGGCTAACAGTAAGGTATTGTAATGTGTGTCATTGCTGTATCCATTACATGTGATTTGTTGAAAGCAGATGGGAAAGAAAAGAGGGGTTGAATTACTGACAGCCTATTTCAGATTTGATCTCCATGTTTTTATGTCTGTGTGTGTTCCTGCCTGCAGTTTGGAGAGGTTTATGGTGGTGGGGGTAGTGTGGGGTATTTGGGAAGGTGTTTTTGTGTGTGCGTGTGTGTTTGTGTGTAGGCTTGTTTGAACATGTAAGCTGTTTTGAAAATCAACTTCAGAATGAGTTGAATCATCAGAAGGTTTCTCTTTGCGCCTATGCATAATGCATGACCGTCTGCATCAGAGAAGTTGTCTCATGTGCTGCAACATGAAAGATATCCCTCAGCAACAGATCCAGCCCTCATCTAACATGGAACCGGCTGACACACGCCAGATCCGGTCCTGTTCTAACTCGGAACCGGCAGACCCGCACCAGGTCCAGTCCTGTTCTAACGCAGAACCAGTCTTGCTCTAACACGGAATTGGCAGACCTTGTCTTAAACTGGAACAGATCTGACACACAGAACCAGCATGCCCTCACCAGGTCTGGTCCTGTTCTAACACAGAATCGTTAGCCCCACATCATATCCAGCCTGGATCTGACACAGAACGGAACTGACAGAACCGCACCAGATCCGGTGCTGCTCTGGCCCAGTGTTGGCGGCCATGCTGCCGTGGAGATGGTCCCATGTGGCTCTCCTGCTTTGTGTCTTCTTGTCATATCTGCCTGTTCTGGGTGAATGTATGAATATATGAATAATCTACACAGGAGAGCTCAACAACAACACCCAGTGTGTGGATATGTCACTCTGCCATCATTCATTCAGCAAATTGGCCACATTATCACGTCGCTTCATATTACACCCATTATACTCTTTGTTTGCGTAAGCTTTTGTCAGAAAGTGAAGACTCATATCTTTTAAATCAAATCTGGCCCTCTTATCCCACTTTTCCTTGCAAAACTCCTCGACTCACTTTGCAGCCCTGAAACTGCAAAAAAACACTATGAACTTTCCGTTATGAAAACTTGACTTGCGCCAAGTAATTTATGCCTGGCCTGAGAGACCTCCCCATGTTCCACCCCCACCACACACACACACACACACACACACACCAGCAAAAGAGCATGGTTGTCCACAGCCACTCCAACAGGGGTTAACAATAACATGTTTAGCCTGTAATCATATCATGCTCTGGTAAAAATGAGACATGCCCTGGCGGAGAACTTGCATTAAGCCTCTCGCATGGGCTTGGGATTCTGTGTGTGTGTGTGTGTGTGTGTGTGTGTGTGTGTGTGTGTGTGTGTGTGTGTGTGTGTGTGTGTGTGTGTGTGTGTGTGTGTGTGTGTGTGTGTGTGTGTGTGTGTGTGTGTGTGTGTGTGTGTGTAGGACTTGTGTCATATTTGGACCTGGGCCCGCTTGTCGTTACTGGAACACATCGGTCATTTCCATAAGGGCCAGGTCAGCCTGCTCACAGTGGGGGCTTGAAAGCTCTCACTAGACTGTGTGTGTGTTTTGGAAGAGAGGGGAGGTGGTTATAATGCACATTTATGGAGAGGTAGGTTTTGTTTTTTTTTTTGTTTTTTGTGTGGTAGATGGTAGTTGTGTCTTGTTCGTGTGTGTGTGTGTGTGTGTGCACGTGCATGTTTCAGTAACGCATTGGGCACATACAGTATAAAAACTGTTCCACAGCCGTGCAGTGGGAAGCCTCTGTGTCCAGCCTGAGTGGAAGGCTTAGACTGCAGTGAGAGAAGTGGTTTTCTCCAAGCTGCGCTAAGTGACTCCTTTGCCATACTTGGTAATCAGGGAAGTTTCAGTGGCCTGTCTTAGGATCCCGCTGTGTGTATGTGTGTGTGTGAGTGTGTATGTGAGTGTGTATGGACAGCTGATGCCAGGAGAAAACGTACTTCCAGCAGGGAACAACCACAGTAACATGAGCTGGAGAGGGGACGGGTTGGAGTTTTCTCTCCCACTTTTCTCTCTCCCTCTCTCTCTCTCTCTTCTCCTCTCCTCTCTTGAAACTGAAAGCTGTGGGACGCACCCTGTGGTCTGAAGGAAAAAGGGGGAACGTACTCCGAGTCTGTGGGAGAAGTGGATGTTTCAGCGTAGCGTGGAGAGCAGCCTCGCTTGTGTTCTCGTTGTGTGTATGCGACATATTTCACGCTTGTCTCCCAGTGCCCCGGGACCTCATTTCCTCCCCCGCCCCCCCAAGAATGTCGCACGTCTCAGCCAGCGATGTCACCGCCGTCTGGAATGTTATGTGGAAGTACTGCATTTCAGTCAGGACCATCAGGTAGGCACTCGTCTTACTGCAGACGCCGACCAGACAAATGTCAGGGATCTAGAATCGGACACAAAGGGAAGATGCTCAGTTGTTACATCGGTCATTCACTCACCTCTGTCCTTTTCTGTTCTATTACAGTGTATGTGTGTGTGTGTGTATACGGGTATATATGATATTTTTGCAATAATATGTATATAATATATATATATATATATATATATATATATATATATATATATTCTGTTATCTGAAATAGCAATTTGAGATTGTGCTGTTGGTCACTCTTGACTTGCAAAAAGTTTTCTCCTGAGACCCAACCCACTTTGATGCACAACTTGCAGTCAGTGCAAGTAAAGCACTTGGTCTAACACCTCTAAACTTAAGTGTCATTCAATAAAGGACACAGTACATGCATTGCAGTGTCGCTCCATTTGCTAACTATTCTGTATCCTTTCAGTTAACTGGACAGAACATTTAAGCGTGTAGCGTGCCAATCCTGATGTAACTGTAAGCTGATCTCCCCTGCCAACTTGCCAGTCTGAGGCAAGCATCTCCAAGCTCTCGCCCTCAAAACATAGAGTGCTGTTGTCAAGGCATTCCTAAGGCATACCACCAACATATTTTCGCTTTGCCACAAAAGCTCCACCTGTGTGTGTGTGCGTGCGTGCGTGTGTGTGTGTGTGTGTGTTCCGTGCGAGTTTTATCGAGTCGGAGTTGTGTCTCATAACAATCTCGAGAGGAACAGCAAAGCTTGTTCAGGTGTTTCCCTTTGTGATACTTGAGATGGCCTGCTGTTCTGGTCTTTACTGTTCTGTTCTGTTCCTCACTGTCCTGTTCTGTACTGCCTGTACTAGACTGCAGGGATTTCTTCGGTGTAAGATAGCAGTGGTGGTGATAGCAGGGAGCTGACCTGTCCAGCTTTGTGGGCCACTGCAGTGACACGCTGGTGTCAGGGTAATTCTGTCTGAGGCAGAGCTTAGCTGAGAGAGAGATAGAGAGAAGCAGAGAGAATGAGAGATAGAGAGAGAGAAAATGAAATAGAGATGGCTATTATTTATTTACCCCTGTGCGTCTGGATGCAGCCTTTGCAGCTCACACATCTCGGCTCACAGAGTCACGATTGAAGTGGCATCAGTTTCACACGTCCTATCAGAGTGACAGTAAGGCTGAAGACGAGACCCCATCACTAGAGACACATCCCTGCCTCACCTGGGGGTGCAGGTGCGGAGACCAGTTTATCTAGTCAACAGGTCAACAGCACACCTGACCTTCTGATGCCATCCTCATCTCTGAGACAGTTGTGTAAAAAGATAACCTGTTGCCCAGAAGAGATTTTGGCACTCCAACCTGCTATGCTCAGTGGCCTGGCTTAACGTGGACCGAACATCTGAACAGGGTAAGACGCTACCTCATTTGGGCACAGCCTGTTCCGGAGCTGTGTTTAAAAGTCCTACAGTCGTAGTCTGAACTGCTGAACAGCATGTTCTTAACCAGACCTTTATGGATAGAGACAGGCAGAAAGTCATGGAAAAGCTGAATTGGCAGAAGGAGAAGTAATTCCACTTTGGTGAGTGAGACTACTCGTGTGGTAATGTTTGGACAAGGCAGTTGTTCTGAATGTTCCCTGGAGTTGAATAACTCCATTACTTGAGCCTGGGGGGGGGGGGGGTTAACAATAGTCAGACTTTTTGTCATCCCAGATGTTCTCAGCACATTTGGTGTTTTGTTCTTTTTTTCTCACTAGCATAGCGACCAGTAATAACAGACAGCATTAGTATTAATCATTGGCTGTTGTGCTCTATTTAAAATGGCACAGGGGACTTGCTGATTTGTGGTTGATCATTGCATAATCAGCTTTAATTGTTGTGCTAAATGTCATATGTGTGATGTTGGTTGATTTATATATTACTGAATTTCACCAGAGAAGAGCTCAAGGGTCCCACAGAGATAAATAGCTTCATGTTACGTAATTGGAGGACTGTCCAAATGTTTCCATAGCTGTGTTCAATGCAACCTAGTATGAAATGTAAACCATGGCAGCCATCTTTCAGTTCAGAGGGTGATTCGAAAACCTTTTTTTCATTTTACACATTAAGATAGATAGAAGCGGGAATAGCTGATAATGTCATATTGGTTTCTTTCCACCTTGAATGGAGAGAGAGAGAGAGACTTTGAATGGTGTGGTGAAGATTCTGTGCCTTTTGTGTTTAAACAGATTAGTCTGACACATTTTCGATAGCCTAGTTATACACTGGAGGGCGATTGTTCTTACAGCACAGCAGAACCCCTCATCTTCTTTTGTTCCCTTTTACTCACATGGGAGATGTTCTTCTCGGTGCCGATTCTCCCATGCCATTTAGTTAACTTTTCCAGGAGACACTGGAAGACCACGTCACCGAGTGTCCCTGTCGTCTAACTAGAGAACTAGACATATGTGTTCTACTACCCTGGGCTAACCCATGTGGCAAAAGAACAAGTGCTGACTGTTGTAAACATGCCACAGTTAGTTCCAGGACATGAACTCTGAATAAAGTTGTACAGTGCTTCTGAGTGATGGCACAGTTACGTCACTGCTCAGTGACATAATAGACTCTGGATGTAGCATGTGGATAATTCCTAGGGAAATGAACCTCACATGAAGAGTTGACTGAAGTGTGTTTTGAAGGTAAACATTCTGTGAGTCTCTCCTCTCAGTGTGTAGGGTGTGTGAGGGGAGAAATGATGGTGTGTTCTACACTGAACTTATATAAGCATGAGAGAGAGAGAAAAGGAGGGAGGAGGAGTGAGAGGGGGAGAGGTAGATGGAGGAGAGGAAATGAGAGCAAGAGAGGGAAGAAGAGAGAATCAAAGAGGAGAGAATGAGAGAGCGATATATATATATATATATATATATATATATATATATATATATATATATATATATATATATATATATATATAGAGATAGAGATAGAGATAGAGATAGAGATAGAGATAGAGATAGAGATAGAGAGAGAGAGAGAGAGAGAGAGAGAGAGAGAGAGAGAGAATGAGCACGAGAGGGGTTTGAGAGAGAGGATGAGAGAGGAGGGAGAGAATAAGAGAAGGGGTAGAAAAAGAGCGAGGGAATAGGAGAAAGAGGAGGGAGAGAGTGCTCATAGTGAGCGTGATGAGCTCATGTTGCAGCACTGCAGCTCTCATTTGTATTTGTGTTCACCCTTCATCCTGCTCCGTGATGCTTGCTCTCTCTCTCTCTCTCTCTCTCTCTCTCTCTCTATCTCTCTCTCTCTATCTCTCTTTCACACACACACACACACACACAAAGTCGTGTCTTTCCTTTCTACTCTGCCATATATTTGTCTCACCCCCCCTCTCTATCCTCTGTTCTCTCTCTCTCTCTTTCTCACATACTTCCTTCCTCCCTCCCTCCTCCTCACACTATGTATAATTAGCCTAAAATCTGGGTTCCTCTCCACCAATGGCGTTCAGTCACACGTTAGCTGTCCCTCCTGGCAGCCTGCTTTCCTGCAGATCTGGGCAAGGGCTTCAAACCGCTGTGCTGGGGGAAGTGAAAAATGATCAAGATGGCAATGCACAGTGTGTGTGTGTGTTTTGTTGTATGTGTGTGTGTGTGTTTTGTTGTATGTGTTTGTGTGTGTTGGTGTGCGCTTAGTGTCTGTGTTAAATCAACAAAGCACGTCTGGGATGGATGTGTGGAAGAGCTATTTACATTTGTGTCTGTACTTTCATGTGTGCATGCGTGTGTGCGTGCGCTTGTCTGTTCTGCTGCGTTTCTAGCACTGTCAGAAATATCTGTTTGGACAAACTGCAGCTTGGCTGTCGTGTAAGTGATTAATCCCCTGCGCCACAGCGTGTGTGGTAGTCTGGGAGAAAAGGAGAAAATGATGCATCGCTCTTTGAGAGAGCCGAGCTATTACACATTCATTGCAGATTACTCTTTTCTCTAGGAGTAGATAACGAAGCTGAGGAGCCAACAGAAGACCGACGAGTCGTTATCGTTTGGCCAATAGTCTTTGTCAGCTTGCGACGGGAGAACATTCATATTCACCGGAAGCAGAAGAAGCAATCCCTCCAGCTATCAGTAACTGATGAATGGCCCTTACCAACTGTCCCAGCGTTCATAGCATGGAAGGGAACAGCCCAATCAATCTGCTTCCCATTGAATGTGTGACTGTCTGATTAACTTCACTACGCTAACGTCTACAACGGCCAGCCGTCCACTCCTTCAGTGTCCTGAAGGCCTTTTGTCTTGGCCAGAACTAAGATAATAATGCATCACACCGGCAACAGAACTGTGGTTAATCTACAGACTATAATGAATGTTGTCGTTAATCAGTAATCTCTCTGAGAAACTTCTGGTCCTGGAAATGATCCAAGTTGACTGGTCTTAAGGCGTCATCTTGCTACGTCATGGTAAATAAGAGAGTGAGAGAGTGTTCAAAATCATAATTTCTCAATCATTGTTAGCAATATACAATGATGTTATGCAACATTATTTGATCAACAGTGGTCTCGGGGAAACCTTGGCATGACCATTGTTCTCACAGTGCCGTCTGTTCATCAGTGGTGTAGTTCATCCATGGGCTTATCTAACCTGTGGCCTATAGTCAGTGGAATGGTGGATCTTCATGCAGACAGGGACACAGGCCACGTTTGGGCCACATCGGTCCCAGATCCAGCTGCTGTGTGGGGCTATGTGGTGCAGGCCACCCCTCTGTGTTTCTGTCCCCTGTGGAGGTTAAGGCCCTGCTGGTCAGCTGTGTAAACTCAGCTAGGATGCAGAGGGACACATACACACACACACACACACACACACACACACACACACACACACACACATGCACTCTCTCACACACACACACACACACATGCACACACACACGCACACACACATGTACGCACACACATGCACACTCGCACACACACACACACATGCACACTCTCACACACATGCACACACACACACACATACACACACACAAACACATACAGTACACACTCACTCACATGCACACACTGTGCCCTCAACTCTTGTGCTGTAGGTGGAAAGTGCGGCAGCAGAAATTACAGGGCTGTCATGAAGGCTGACACAGAGCCGAGGAAAACAGTCATTAAAGGGCTGTTCTGTTGCTCCTTTGGCTCAAGGGGGCTTTGTGTTCCTCCTCAGGAAGTTTGTGTTGTAAATGTGAACCTTTTAACCAAGCTTCAAGCTCCACATGCAAAGTCTCAGAACCATTTTACCATTCCCTGAGCGTCACACCAATAGCCAATGACTGAGTCGTGACCGTAAAGCCAAGCCTGAATAGGTTTTGTTTTCTACGTTTGTTTGATGTTGTTTTGTTTATTTATAATTATTTCCATATTATTATACTGCTAACAGACATATTCTTTAGATATTGTATTCTTGTATTCGTAAATGTAAATCAGGTTTCTAGGCCAAGTATACTGGCGTATACAAGGAATTTGGTCTCTGCATTTATCCCGTCCGTGAATTAGTGAACACACAGAGCACACAGTGAACACACAGTGAGGTGAAGCACACACTAACCCGGAGCAGTGAGCTGCCTTGCTACAGTGGCGCTCGGGGAGCAGTTAGGGGTCAGGTGCCTTGCTCAAGGGCACTTCAGCCGTTCCTACTGGTCGGGGATCAAACCGGCAACCCTCCGGTTCCAAGCCCAAAGCCCTCCAAAGCCACGACTCCCTCCTTCATTCTTTGTCCCTTCTTCTCTGTTCATCACAGCCTGATAGTCTGAGTTTTCTTTTGATGTTGTGAGACTAAAACAGGTACACATTATATCTCACCATACAGCAACATATAGAATATACAATCCACAGGAGACACTAGAACATAATCAGACTCATGGTGATCTGGTTCTGCCTCCTAGCTTCATGCTACGCCTTGGACGCTCTCTTTGGTGTCGCAAGCGAAGTCAGACATGACAGTGTGTGCGGTGTCAGCCTCGCTGATCCAGTCCCCTTGTTCTCGCGGTCCAGTGTAGCCCAGCCTACATGCACCAGACGGGTAATGAGCTCCCTGTAGTGACCCTCTATCCCTCTCTCTCTCTTTTCTTCTCTTGCGCCCTCTCTTTCTCTATCTTTTCATTTCTCTCTTTCTTTCCTTCTCCCTCCCTCCCTCTCTCTCTCTCTCTCTCTCTATTATTCAGTCTCTCTTTATGCCTCTCCTCTCTCTCTTCTCTCTTCTCTCTTGCTCTCTTTCTCTCCTCATCTCCACCCATCTCATTTGTAGAGGTACGGGTACTCTGAACTAGAAAGCCCAGAACAACTGTAAAAATTAGTGCCGTATTTTTTGACTTCACAGCCATGGCAATTCCATGCGTAATAAATGTGAAATTTACTGCCCTCATTTGGACATTTCTAATGTATAAACTATGCGCTTGCCAGCCTGGGAATGGATTATCTTATGAAAATGAACTATATATTTTGGTTTTGGGGCTGGTAATTATCCTCCCGTCGAAGGGGAACCGATTGCGATGTACTTGCTCCCCCTAATGGTAAATTTGAGGAAAATCCTCATTTTCATGAGTAAGTGAGACTCTGGTACTGTTTTCACGCCATTTCTTCTTCAGTAGTGTGTCTCTTCTTGCTGAGGGTTGTTGCATGACCTGTCCCTCTGCATGTGTGACTCCACAAGTGTTGAGCTGATGAGTACAGGTCTGGAACCCTGAAAGTCGATCTGCTCCTCTCATTCATGATTTAGTGTGTGCAGCTCGCGCCTCATGGCTCGCTACGGCACGGAGCGATCTGTTGAGCCCTGGCACCACCACAGTTTTCCTCAGGCACACTGAAGGGCAGCCCAAGTATTTAAAGCCCCCACTGGACCCCAGGGTCACAGCAGGGGTTCTCCTGAGGGGGGTTGTGAAACTGCTACTGGCAATACTGCCTCTATGTGGTGCTACAGCACTGAGGAACTCCCTTGGCCAGAGGGCTATATATGAAATAATACTGTGTAGTCTGATACTGTATAGTAGATGTCATTTCTTTATATTTCTTTATTTTTAGCATCACACTGCTTTATGTGCTTTACTAGGTTGTATTAGTATTTTATATATATTTACAGTATATGATATTTGGTGATTTTGTTTATGTTCATCATTGAGAAGCAATGAGTGAGTGAGTTTGACCTTTTCCATTATTTCTGCTGTATTTTCATTAAACTGATTCATTAGAAATTGATTATGTGTCCATGTGGAATGACACAGTCCCGTCGTAAAGTTTTACTGTCCAGTGCTAATGGTTTCTTCCAATCAATACCCAGATGATGAATTTTTGTATAGTCTGCCCAACAGCTCTCCAGCTTCATGCTTCCCTGGGTAGGCGTTCATCCATGTTTAGTGACCTGTGCATGGAGCACGCTGTAGTTTAGCAGATGTCCTGCTCAGCAACTCTATTTCTCATTGTTTCTTTCTCTCAGTCCTGCTCACCAACTCTCGCTCTCTCTTTCTCTAGTTTTCTTTCTCTCTGTCTTTCGTTATGTCCAGTTAAGCAGCTGTCTGCCTTTTTTTCTTTTTTTCAGCAGCTGTCTGCCTCTCTTTTTATTTAGCACACATTCTCCAATTCAGTCCAATCCAGTTCAACTCAAAGTAGCAGCAATGAATAAGAGATCACATTATAACAGTAATAATGGTGAAGAAATAATTATTTAAAGAAATAATGATTGTAAAGGCATCATGTAATACATACAGTATAAAATACTCCATTGGTCTTTATTACTTTCTTTCTTTATGGTCTTTCATTTATTTATTCATGGTCTTTCTTTATTTCTGTCTTTCTTTCTTTCTTTCTTTCTTGCTTTCTTGCTTTCTCGCTTTCTTATACACATATCTCCCAATTTCGTGAAATCTCAGGCCTGTTTTAAGTTGTTTGAACCTGTAACCAAGCGCTAACTGCCCATGTGTTCGCATGCCTCTAACAGAAGCCTGCAAAGGCTACTGTGCCCACCTCCACTAATGAAGGAGAATGAGTCACTTCTTCTGCAAACATCTATCAACACTACCCAGTACTCTCCCTCCCTCATTGTCTTTTAAACAGTGTTGTAATCAGTGTCTACACCTATACCAGTATTTTAAAAACCTGCACATTAGATTGCACAGTGGATGGAGTACATACTCCTCTGTTTTGATTATAGTTAGGCTTTTGTTGTTTTACTTATAGTAATCATGTGCAATATTATAATATCATGCTTATTGTTGCATTACTGGTAATCATGTAAATCCGTAGTATCACTGCCACTGTGCTAAAAGACATTTGGGGCAGATCCTAATGTGTATTTCACTCTCTCTCTCTCTCTCTCACACACACACACACACACACACACACACACACACACACACACACACACACACACACACACACACACAAAAACACACACACATAAATTCTGTTCAAATGCATATGAGTGATTAAAATGAGCTCAATGAGCATCAAACCAGCTAATAGGCTAACTGAAATAACACCCATGCCAATCTCTAGGTATGGTGAAGGGTATGTGATGATGTGGGGCTATTTTAATTCCAAAGGCCAAGGTAACTTTATCAGGATGCACAGTATTCTGGATCCATGAAATAACTGGCCTTTAAAAAAAAAATCTGCCTGTCTCTATTGGAATATAACATAGGGGTGGGAATACTTATGACCCCTGTATTTTAAGGAAGAACATTTATTTATTTATGATACATTATTCATTCACTAAGAAAATTGGTGTCCTTAAAGGTTAGATATTTCCTCATTTTTCACTTAAGGCATTAAGATCAATTTCCAAAAGATGATTTTATATTCCTCTTTTCAGTCAACTTTAGCATGGGTGCCAATACTTTTGGCCATCACTGTACATATGCTACTCACCATTCCCGACCTGTCATACGACAATGTGACATCACGGGAGTGCCTTACCATTTCGCGCGTGGTGGTCGCGGCACTAGCTGCAATATTCTCCTAAACAGAGGTGTTGCTGTTTGTTGCTGTTGTGAAAAGGCTATCGCTACCTACTTCACACCTTAGAAGAAGCAATGAAGCCGCTAGTTGCCATGGTGAATCAGTGAATCTGTGATCGGTGGCGGGGTCTATTTGAGGGAGCCGTGAGCGCGCACTTATCCAGGATAGGTTTCACCTGGCTTGATGAATCCGTGTCTGCTCATCCTGGCTTGGTCTTTGTGCAACCAATTAAGCCTGTACGCTCTTGTTTTGGATTCATTGAGCGCAGCTCAGTAACTTATCCCGGATGTCTTAATTCTGCTTTTGTGCAATAGGCCCCAGATATAAATGCACTCAGGCAGGTGGGCAGAGCAGACACACTGCACAGTGTAGTGCTGCACTGAGCCTGACCGGTCCATGGGCCACTGGCCACAGCTGTAAAACAGCTGTCCCAGACGGAGGGCTGTGTTGACCCATAAGATGGGGCTGTGCCAACCCTCTGCCAGCCTACTGTACTGTCTGCTCTCTCCCATTCTCCACTGGAGCTGCCAGCTCCACCTCCACCTTACACAGTTCTAATTATATGGGATGTGCAGTACATTGTGTGAATTAGTAGTATAGGTGTTTTGACACCTCTTTAGAAAGCCCGTCTGCTGCTGCTTGGTGAGGGTTATGGTTTGCCTACACTCTCGCCATGGTCACAGTTATGACGGACTTTGGAGAGAAAAAAAACGGTGCAGCAGTGACACTGCAAACAGGAAATGAACACGTTTTTATTGCACCAAACAGGGGACAGAAGGTATTGTAGTTAGGTCCGTCTGTCTGTCTGTCCGTCCGTCTGCGTGTGTGTGACCGCACACTAATTAAGAAAATACTATTTTGATTTACTTCAGATTTTCACACAAGCCAGAGGGTCACTATTCTTTCACTTTCTTTACTGTCCAAATATAGAGGCAAAGGTCTGCAGTCATGTCACAGCTCTTGTTTAATTTCAGTTTCTATAAAGCATACCAGTACTCTCTGGCGTACAGTGCATTTGGTGTTTCCCCATCATAGCTGGGTTGGGCCCACCCAGCAGATACCCTGCAAATCCGGTCATCAGTGCTCTCCTAGAACCTTACAGACTCTTACGGTTGTGAGTGGAACAGATCTCTGGCTTCCTCCCTGTAGACCTCAAGCTGCTGACATATTTGTCACTGTCTCACCAGATGTGTGTGTGTGTGTGTGTATGTGTGTGAGAGAGTGAGAGTGAGAGAGTGAGAGTGAGAGAGTGAGCGTGAGAGTGTGTGTGCGTCTGCGTGTGTGTGTGTGTGCGTCTGCGTGTGTGTGTAGGGGGATGAAGTCAGAGGTTTTATGTCCTCTCCCTCATGAAGGATGGAGGCTCTGGCAGTTCTTTCCTGGAATTGCCGGGTTCCTGCAAATGGCTTCCTGTGTGGCGTCGGCAGCGGGCAGCCCCTCTGCAGTGCTCCTGAGCTGTGTGGGCTGTGATGATAACGAGATTCATCTCTCCTTCCTGCCCCATGCTGGCTAACTTGGAGCTCATTCATGTTTTCCCTTCCCATCTTTTTCCTTCAAAACCATGTGCTGTGGACATGTGAGTGTAAGGGTGAGGGTGCTGTGGGACACTAGTGGCTCTAGACATTACAGAGTTATGGTTGTGGTTATGGTTATTGTATTTACCAGACGCTTTTGTCCAAAGCGACTTACAGACTATATAGTAATTAATAGAAGTTAAGATTAACGGTAAACCGTTTCTAAAATTTGGTAAGCCAAAATGAAGCAAAATAGTAATAGAGTGCCATTGGACCAGCAGCTGTAAAGGTTAACCGAGAGGTGGCAGGGTGCTTAATGACCAGCAGGCCTTGAGTCTGCAGGGTGACACTGGACCAGTGACCCCTGGACATACTGTAGAGGCTGTGTTGTGTCAGTGGACCAGCAGTGGTAGGCTGTGGTTTGACCGGGAGTAACCAGCAGGGTGTCGCTGGTCACCGGCAACCCTAATGGCTGCGAGCTCTTGGGTGAGCAGCTGCCCTGTGGGCAACTGGCCCTGGAGTCTGCTGGGTTATTGATGGCACGCTAATGCCCTCCCCGGCCCCCAAGGCTCTCGGTTTCACAGCCAGGGCCAGGGCTGAGGGGTGGACGACGGGAAGGGCAGAGAGAAATAAGCCCCGGCTGGCTGACCTTCAGAACAGCAGCAGCAGCAACAGCGCAGCCACCAGACACCTCCCTCCAGAGCCCTCAGATCAACACAAACAGCTGAACTAATCTATGTGTATGTGTGAGTGTGCATTCGTGTGTGTGTTTGCGTGCATGCGTGTGTGTGTGTGTGTGTGTGTGTGTGTGCATGCGTGTGTTTGTGTGTGTGTGTGTGTTTGCGTTTGCGTGCGCATGTGTGTGAGTGTGCATTAATGTGTGTGTGTGCATGCGTGTGTTTGCGTGCACTTGTGTGTTTGCGTGTGTGTGTGTGTGTGTCAGTCACATGATGGGGGGTAACGTTAGCACAGAGACCCTATGTAGGCATGGATTGATAGAACCAGAGAGAAGTGTGTAGAGAGAGAGAGACTGAAAAGATGGTGGTGGTTATAGAGAGACTGCAGGAATCAAAGTGAATATGAGACCTGCATTACGGTAAGAGCAACACTGGAGAGAAGATGGAGAGAAAGAAAGGGAGGGAGAGAAAACGTCAGCGCAGAGGGTTGGCGGAAGAAAGTGTGCAGCATCAAAAAACTGTAACGGAATACATCAGAGAGAGCACATGACAGAGAGTGTGTGGTGGAGGGGGTTGGTGGTTAGAGCAATATATGAGAAACCACGAGTGAATGTGTCAAAGCGAATGAAATGCACTGAGAAAAACACCAAAGGAGAGAGTGTGTGTGTGTGTGCGGTGGGGGGTTGGTGGTGAGAGAAATAGATCCCCAGCAGCTGAGAGAGTCCAAGAGAGAGGGGAGGTAGGGAGGGAGGGAGCCGTAGGAGAGCGAGTGGGGTTGGGGGGTGGGGGCTCATGGGAATGTGCTGACCAGTGAAGCCCATCAGGCAGAGCTCCCGTGTGGCCACCCAGCATCCCTGCTCCTCCTCCTGCCCAGGAGCAGCCAGCCAGACCCCAGCCACCTCCCAGGTCAGTCTAGCCCAGTCCAGCCCAGCCCAGCCAAGGCACACACACTCCAGCACCCATGACAGCCTGACGGATATGTACCGTATCTGACCGCACGGAGGAAGGGCAGATGTGTGTAGAGGTAGGTGGACTGGACTCTTCCACGAGTGACAACTGTTTGGTGGTGTAACAGAGGAAATACTGTATAATGCACAATTACAGTATGTGGCTGTTAGGGAAAAAACAGACTTGTGGACGTCGGTAATGTAGATGGAAATGTAACATTATATGGGCATTAGGAGGAAGGAACGACTTGTGTAGAGGTACAGTAGGTGGACTCTTGTGCCTTCTGTTGAGCCTACTGTTTGCCGTTTCTCACAGTGGTAATAGAGATGGATACGTATATGGTAGCTATAGGAACAGACAGGTGTATGTATGTATGTATGTATGTGTGTATGTGTAGGTGGATGGACTCCTGCTGTGTGACTAGTTTCTAACAGAGCTAATATAGATGGACTTTTACTGTATATGACGGCTAAGAGGAAAGATTTTACATACAGGGACTCATGCTGTGTGGAGGCTGTTTGTTGTGTCTCACAGATGTAACACATGAGGCGTTGTTTACCTTCTTAACCCTGTCCGGTGACTTTGGTGCGTAGGAGTGTTGTAGTAGTGGGTGTTGTCTCACAGAGAGAGATGGCATGATTGCATTACGAGAGCTGTTTACTGCTGACCGCTCCTAGCAAGGGAGTCTGACGGTCAGTGGTGCTGCAGAGGGGTTGTCCAGTACAGGAGCTATGCCGAGCTGAAATGGACTGTGGGATGATGATGACTCAATTCCGCAGTGGCCCGGTCTTCGATAGCCGCCAACTGATCCGCACCAAGCAGCTATGCTAATGTGCTAACATGTTAAAAGATCTGGGCCAAATGTGGACTTCAGAATCAGCTGGTTTCTTTGGCAACGTCATAGAGGGGATCGGGGGGTGAGGGTAGAGTGGTGAGAGGAGGAATTGCTACATTTGCAATCCGGCTTCTATTTCTTTAAGTCTTTGCTGGGCATCCAATAGGGATGAAGTTTTGCTGCTGGTGAAGTTTTGTAGATTTTTTTCATTTTTGCCGTGGCCCATGAAGTTGGTTTGTGTTTTCTTGTCTTGGTTTGTAGTCGCCCCCATTTTTGGGGACAGGTGGTTGTCATTCCCTGAGCCTCACCATGAGGAACAGAGTTTTGTGAGGAAGAGAGTCTATCTGTCTCTCTCCGGAGTTTTTTGTATTACCTCTATTTCATACGGAGAAGGCAGATGGTGGTTCTCTATGCTGCGGCTCACACCTGCTGTGAGTAACTCCCTCCTTTCCGCTCTGTTTGCATCTTTTCAATTTAACTGGCTCCAGCCCTCCACTTCAGCACGCTTTAGCTGATGAGCTCACATTGATTTACTGAGATGTAGCCTCACAAACAGCCTCAATCCCTCCAACACCCCTCAGCCCCCCCCCCACCCCTTTCAGTCCTTTCCCTTCCTCAACTCATCCGGGAAGAACTGCTGATCTAAACTAATTGTGGTTGTTTACAGAATGAATGGCCTCCATGGCCTCATCATTAGCACAGATTAAAAGCACTTGGGGGGTTGAGAGGGTGGGGTGGAGGGGTCCCCTTCTTTCCAGTCAGGCTGATGCCATTATGTACTGTCCCTTCCCTGGGTTCAAAGGCTAGGTGGATGTCCGGCACTCATTGCAATGCATGGCCTCTGGCCTGCTTTTGTAGTGAGCAGGATTAATTACGCAATGGCGAGCCTTGCTGCTCTGCTCTGCTCTGCACCGGCATTGCACGAGATGATAATGAATGGGGTCTGGTGAGGGGGGAAGTAGGCCGCCTCCTGAGGGCCTCTGAGGGTCTGCGGGAGACTCGGGCATCATCGACATCGCCTCGCCTGCACCGTACGGCAGGATAAGTACAATTTATCTGCACAAAACCAAAAATACACATGGCTGTGTCTGGGCAGCATACGTCTTCTCTTACTGTTGCATAGCTCTACTCAAACTTGCTATAAAAAGTTATATACTGTGTGTATATATATATATATATATATATATATATATATATATATATATTGTACTTTCTTTTGCTAACTTTATGGAAATGCACTTAATGGTTTAAAGATGGTTCAAAAGCCTGGTTCCATTTCAGATTAGGAAATTAATTTGAGTAAATAGTATGGTGCGCACAAAACAACAGACGAAGACGAAGCCAGCATCCTCAGTACTTAATAGCTGAGTAGAAGGAGACACTTATGACTCATTCCAGATCATCCGCAAGAGACAGTGGCATGGGTCCGTGTCAGAGTCGACCCCGAGTCCACCCGGAGCATTCTCATTAGCCTCATATTTAGTTCCCAAAGTTGTTTCTTTGATTTGATTCTACTCATGCTTAATTGTGCTTAATGATGTTCATTTCTAATTGTTATGCTACTGTCTGGGTGCCTGATTTGCTGTGGAGATGATATACTATAGATGCCGAGGGACAGTTATGCTGCTGCGGCAAATCCATCACATCCTCTATATATTTATGTAATGTTATTTTAAACAAGCAACTTAATGTCCTTGTTTCTTTCTTTTCTATATCTAAAAAAAAATCTTCCACTGACGTAGGTGCCAGACTAATTGCAAACATTAAGCCATTTTCTAAAGAAAACGTCATGTCTCCCCATTCCTCTGTTACTAGTAAAGTACTGTACAGGGATTATGAAATCAAAACAATGTTCTTCTGTTGGGATGGTGACAAATCGTTATAATAAGTTGTGATTGTTATAATTGGGGTCTGGGTGTCTCCGAATCTGTACAACAGCTCACTAGAGAAGTTCCTGACGCATACACAGTGGGCTACTGTTTGCTCGATGGCTGTGGAAACAGTTTTTCTTTTTTAAAACAAGAACAGTCTCATGGAAAAGCTTCATTTTCCTACATGGCAGATGTTTATGACGGCTATACTTGTTTCTTTACTTTCCCTCTCTCTTTTTCTCTCTTTTTCTCTCTTTTTCTCCCTCACTGTCTTTCTCTTACTCACTCTCTCCTTCTAACAAACACACATACAGTACACACAAACAATTGTCTTCTACTGTATATTGGTGAAATGTGCAGAGTCAAGAGGGGCAGTTGCTGAAATACTGAACTGAAATGCTAACCACCCAGCTCATAAGGGTGGGGACGTATCCAAACAGGTCCAACTACTGTCTATCAGCAGGGGAACACAAACAAACCCTTGTCACACAATATCAACATGAAATGGAACACTAAGTGATGGAACTCCCCGTCTCCATAGATATGTGAATGTGTTCGGAATCGGAGCGCTGCAGCGATGGAACTCGGCCTGTCTCCACAGATATGGGAATGGATTTGGAGCTCTGCAGTGCCTGAAAACTCAAAAGGCCTCTCCTAGAATCAACTACCACTTTGAATGATGGGAATGTTTTTGTATTATTTATACAGAATTGGGTTGCCATGGGAATCTGACGAGAGAGATAGTGTTGATGTTTGTTAGCGTTAGTTCACAGGATTTGCAGTTCCCATGTCATGTACAGGTTACAGGGCCTGGAGAACAAAGGTCTCAGTCCACTGCAGAATTTCCAGACCAGTTGTGTGTTGAACCAACAGGCAGTGTGCAGCAGCCGGTTTGCTGTCCTGACGTGTGTGTGTGTGTGTGTGTGTGTGTGTGTGTGTGTGTGTGTGTGTGTGTGTGTGTGTATTTCCATAGTGTTGAAGGGGCTGTCGATGGTCTAATGATCACTAGTATTTCAGTGATAACACACTTAAAATCTAATGGACATCTGTATTCATTAATTTACATATCAATCATATTAATCTGTATTTATTCATTTAGATATCATACAATGTATGCATGCAGTGTATCAACTAGGTTTCAGCTAAAAAAGCTGTAACTGCTGATATATTCATTATAGTTATATAATAAATAAATAAATAAACTTTATTTAATGTGTTTTATTGGTATTTTCCCCCACACTAAAGGCCTGGGACATGGGATTTCATTTCGATCTGAGGATTCCTTTTCCTGTTAGCGGTGAATTCTTGTACACGGTTCTAGCGTCAGGCAGGCAGGCCTGCTTTCCTTCCTCGTCGGCCTTCAGGCTCTCGGGTACAGTGGAGGATGAAACGTTAGATTGTGCTGACTCGTGTTCCTGCAGGAAAGTCCAGGGCAGAGAGGTATGAATGGAATCTGCCAGCTCAGGGATCCACATCACAGTCGCACAGACAACTCGCAGCACACAAATGTGCCCAGTGTCTTCTGAAGACAGAGATGGTTTTGAAACACTTGACATTTCAGATGCAGTCATTTCGGTCTTATTTGCTTGGCAGGCTGTGTTTGTTTTAGTGATGAGTCATAATATAGTCATCTATTAAATTCACACCTGATGGAAAATACTTTTGCTGACAGGTATGGAAAAATTATTTTACATTTTGCACAGGCTGTTTCTCTGACTTTGGTCGTAGCTGTGAAGTGTACTGTTGAAATAGCAACCTCCATTATTTCATGAGAGGCTTGTCATAACTATTGAAGTGTGCTCAAAATGGAAGTCTATCCTCATAACACTGAAAAACCTACTGTTCATAGACCATACATAGATACAGTCTATTTAAGAAAATAAACAGTGATCTGTTGGCCTTTTGAAAACAACAGGCTCATCATAATGTTATCCTGTGATAGACAAAACTGTTTGTTTTTGCATGCCTGTGTCAGCTAGAATCTGTGATGTTTTGGAAAAAGGGGAGCAGGTTAGCATCGGGGCAGGATATCCTCTGACAAGTGGCTTTAAATCCTGACTGTACGATTTCGCCCCAATAACATCTGACTGTCCGGAGTGGTCATGTGTAGCTTCGGGCAATGCAGGGTGCTTTAGCATGTGTCCTGCTAACTTTGGCCTTCTTCCTAATGAGCAGAGACGCTGCTATCAGTCCTGGGCAGGGTCTGGCCTTTAAGGTCAAAAACATGTGTTTCCAATACTCCCCCTGTATTTCGTGTTTTTTTTTGTAAGTATCTCTCCTAACACGCATTTAAAACTGAAGCTAGTGTTCCTGGCATACTGTATCTGATACAAGCCTTGAAGTTTACATTCCATAATTTGTTGTTTTTGTGAGATGTGCCCCTAAGTTTTTACCCCCTAATAAGGGAAGAGAATAACTTAGGAGGGCTAAGTAACTCCTTGGTGAGCTGTGAATTTTTGTGCCATCGGCCAAAGTCTGACATCTGTAGTTGATCATTCCCAGAAATCCCCCTTTAATGAGTGATTGTTTTCATGACTAATTTGAGATCCTACAGTTTGCCAAACCATGTAGGTCACTGGCATTAAAGTATTTGGCATGAGTGTGTAGTGAACCATGTATGATTTATGTTTGACATCCACCCACTTCCTTTATGGACATAGTGAGTTATAGATACAGTATTTTTCACTCAGATGTTCACCTGTGTCTGAGTTTTTCACTGGTGTCCATTCAGATCTGTCTGGCTTGTCCACTGTCTGTATTTTATAGCATTTTTATTGTAATCATCATCATTTTAACGCACGGCCTTCCCGTAATCAAATTTCTCCTGTGGACGTTCCCCCTGTCCTGGTGCCCAACACGTTTTGACAGTTTTACATGTTGCACACTACATGGGGGCCCCGGCACACTGTGTCCGAAATCGCCCCAGCCCCCTCCCCTCCTCATCCAAGGTGGAAAAAGTCCGACGTCAAGCAAAGGGCACGAGAAAGGCTGCCTTTATGTGTGGTGCCAACGTAAACAATGCCCCGAGCCAGTGTAGACAGCCGCGCTGGGAGGTGCCCCGCCGCCGCCGCTCAATAGCCCCAGTGTCTCAGCCCCGCGGGGCAGGAGGGCCAGGATGCCTCGCCCCACTGGTGGGTAGAGCACAGCAGGCTACGGGTCGACAGCGTGCGGGAAAGCCGGACCCTTCTCGTCACACACACACGGACACACACCCCCTCTCTCATACAACACACACGCACAGGCTGACACACAGAGTGCATGGAGAGTTGACTCAGGACCAACCCTGTAGAAAGGGGAGATTCAGCAGAAGTAATTGCTGGAATTTATGGAGACGGTAAGTGAAGCAGAGAAGCAGTTTGAAGATACTGTTCTGTGTTGAAGCTGTTCTAGTCTAGTATAGAATTCAAGTATAGAATATGCTATACAGTGCTATACTGTTGCATTATAGTATACTGTACAGTGTTATACTATACTAGTGCTATACCATAAGGTGTTGTCTTTATACATGTTATCAGATGTTTCTTTTTTGCCAATCCAACAAAGAGTAGTTCTCATGTTTTTCTGACTGTGTCCACACACTTACACACACTTTATTGGATGGTTCTTGTTTGATATCCAAACAAGGAGAAGTGATAGAGTGTGCAATTTGTTTATGTGTGCCCACACGCTCCAATATCTCATCACAAGACTGGATTTTGTTTGCTTAGAGCTGACGCTTGTGCTTGTCTGCTGCGTTCAAACATACCTTAATGTCAATGTGTGTTAAACGTCATGATTCAGTTGACCTGAGTTCAGCCGCTTGCTTGGCTGGATGAGCGCTTGAGCGGACGACTGATGTCACTGACTCTCCTCCAGCTCCACAAGCGGCTGCTTTGTGTGCTGGGCTTTTGTTTTGTTTCACTCTGTTCTGTTCCCATCCGATCCTACTCCCTCTCAGCTGATCACATGTTGAGGCCAAGCCAGAGCAGCTGTTGCTGCCACCATGGCGTCACAGCGCTTCAATCTGCCTTTTAATAATAGATGCTTCTCTGGTGTGTGTGTGTGTGTGTGTGTGTGTGTGGTGTGGTGTGGTGTTGCCAGCCATGCTACGGATGCCAGCAGTCTGTCAGCCAGTCGTCGCTAAAGTGTCGACAGAAACCATCGTAATTGCCCGCTTTTGAAAGTTCTTAGATGCATGGTGCCTTGCAGGTTTTGCAATGTGTGTTGGTTTTGGCCAGTGTCTGCATAGTTTATGTGCAAGTCTGGCATGTCGATAGAAAGACGGAGAGAGAGGGAGGGAGGGAGGGAGAGAAAGAGGGGGAAGGCCAGAAAGTCTTACAGTAAGGAGGAAAGACTGTGTGTGATGGATGGGTCACTGTGGTACTGTTAGTTTGTGAGAGGAGTGTCTGCCAGGAATGGTGTGGCACTGGTCCAGCTTGTTGTATTTTGTGTTCGTATTTCTGTCAGAAAGTGCCTGCTCAGCTTGTTCAATCCTACATTTTTTGATCCGTTGTGGCTTGTGTTATTGTTATTATAACGTTATTCACCCTCATTTGACAATGTGCAGACATCTTGTGATTTAAAGGATCATTAAATCTTGTAATGACATTGTTAACATTTTTTTTTGTTTTGTTCAGATCCACAATGTGTTTTACATGAGGTTGTCAGGGCCGAAAATAGACATTTGTGGTTTAAATGTTTAATTGAGGAAATAAACTGTGAAAGACTCAGTTATTTTTTCCTGGCACAGAGTTGCCTAGATAGTGAGTCTTAAACTGAGCTGTTTTATGAAGGGCGTGACTAGAGGAGAAAGTGCAGTTTTGTACGTCTCTACAAAAATGACTTGTACTTGTACTCCTGACACAGTGAGTGTGTGTGCTCAGGGAGGGTGTGTGTGTGTGTGTGTGTGTGTGTGTGTGTGTGTGTGTCTGTGTGTGTGTCTGTGTCTGTGTGTGTATGTACGTGTAGGTGAGTGTGAGTGACTATGTGCATGCAGCACTTGAGTGATTGACTGTGCACATGTGATGTCTAGTGTGACCAGCAGGTGGCATAGTGTGCCAGGTCTCATTCAGCAACCTGACTATTCTGCTGCAGCTTCGTCATCCACTCCTCCTCCTCCTCCTCCTCTGTGTTTACGTGTTCTCTCTCTCTCTCTCCATGGTCACATCAATGCGCCGGCCCTCAGTGCTGCACTGCACTTGGTCAGCTTGTGAATCATGACCTTACCCCTCCACTCTCAACTGCTATTTATCTGAGCATGCCAGCCATTCACACAGGGTTTATTCACTGCTTCATGCAGTCATTTTTATTGCTTAATTAAATTTGGCACACTTTAAAAAAAAAAAAAAAATCCTCATTGAATCAGAGTCTCCAGGGTCAAAGAGACCTGGGATGGGAAAAATCGCACCCCCCTCCCAAAGAGCTTGTTCGTCATGACTTAGTAATTACGTTTCATTTTTTTTTTTCTCTTTTCCTCAAGCACATCTAGTAAACAGTGCCGCCCAGCTGTCCTGGTGCATAGGGCCGTGCCCACTGTTTGAATCAGTGTTTGTGTGTGAGCGAGCGTCGGGCTATTTTTATCCCGGCCCAGCCAGCGAGAGAGAGAGAGAAAGATAGAGAGGGGAGGGGGAGGGGGGGGGGGGGGCGAACAACCATCCAGCCCTTTGCTGTGCTATCACTGTAAACTCTACAGAGCCTAGAGGGCCCCAAGGAGAGGCCATGAAACTTGATCCAGAGAAGACAGGAGAGAAGGGGAGAGATAGAGGAAGGGAGGGAGGGAGAGATGGAGAAATAGAGAGAGAGAGAGAGAGAGACAGTCAGACAGATGAGAATGAGAGGGCGGGAGAAAATGACATGGAGAAAGGAGGGAGGGAAAGATGCTTATGGAGAGAGGGAGATAGAGAGGAAGATGATGAAAGAGCAGGGGGAGTGAAAGACAGAGAGATGGAAGGAAAGATAGAGGAAGATGGAGAAAGAGAAGACAGGGCAGTAGAGAGGTGTGTATTTACATAGGCCAGTGAACCTGAGCGAGCAGAACGTCTCCATAAATAGATGATCCACCTTGAACCTGGCGTTTCTCTGGATTAGTCATCCAAATATTAAGAATCACTTAGACAGCGTGTATGTGTATAGACACAAGCAAGGGAGGAATCATGAACAGCTGTTCAGCAGGTAGTGCAGATTTTTGTCTTTCATTCCTGGACTGATCCGTTGGGGTTATTCAGGAACTTGTTATGCACTGTAGGGTCTCAGAATAGATAAATCAACTCTTGATATTGGATTTCTCAGACCATTGGAACAGAAAATACTACATTTGGATATTCCACTGAAATGCTACTCTCCTTCAGAGCATCACTGTTTGAGTGTCGAGAAAAAGTTTGAGTGTCACTATATAAATGTAACGTGTTGTTGTTGTTGTTGTCCATTCTGGAGAGAGTCTCTCTATCTAGAGATACAGATGAGAGACGGGAGCTTGTTTGCCTTCTGTATATTACAGTATTTTTATATTTCTTACTGACCTTTCTGTTTTTATTCTTTATATGTTAAGTGAGTGTTGTACTTGAGAGCAAAGATTAACTGGAGTCAAATTCCTTGTTTGTTTCGCAAACCTGGCCAACCCTGATTTCTGATTCTGAAGACTGGTAGGCACCTAGTCCTGTGGGACTCAGCAGTTCTTCAGCAGGTGTTTGTCAAGCCCAGTGAGTAGTCATGTCAGCGTGCCGAAGAAGAGTGGGACAACAACTGCAACTGCGTGCCCACGCGCTCACCACTCTCACCGCTGCCTTGGTGCCCGCTGTGGCATACTGAGGGCCAGACTGCGTGGTAGTCAGCGGGACAGACAGAGAGGCGGGCAGCAGGGGCCACTGAGGTCATATAATCATGATTGAATGCAAAGGAAACACTCCTGGTGAGGGATTTTTCTTCTGCCAGTGGTCTCCGCAGGCTGCATGAGTCAAAGCCGTCTCCACTTCTCACACTCACTGCTTGGGTGTGTTGTGTGTGTGTGTGTGTGTGTGTGTGTGTGTGTGTGTGTGTTCCCTTGACCCTTTAGGTGGACTGAGGAGGCGTTATCTCCTCTTGCTCACTTGGTATCGCCTCTCACGCTTCGCTGATGTTGCTGATGTTAGAGCAGTATCTGATGTGTCCTAGTGGTCAGACTAAATGGGTGAGAAGGCGAGAGGTACTGTGGTGGAAATGTACCATTATACTGTGATTCTTCTATCGAGCTTGTTTGAGAGTTTGTAGCTCTGCAAAACTAATAGGTGACGCAGAGGTAGTTAGACAGAGAGAGAGAGAGAGAATAAAGAAAGAAACAGAAAGAATGAATTCATTTTAGAGAGAGATGTCTGGGTGTGTTCAGAGAGTCATTTCTTTGTCATATATTGTTATGTGCCTTGGCAATGCTGTTGTGTCACTTGCACATGCTTATAAAGCTCTTTTGATTTTGAATTTGAAAGAGACACATGCAAGAGAGAGAGAGCAAGCGAGCGCAAAGCCTATTCAGCCAGATGGGTGGCACATGGTGTGTGTGTGTGTGTGTGTGTGTGTGTTTGTGTGTGTGTGTGTGGTTTTCAGAGAGCCGTAGTGAATCGTCATCTCCGACGGCTCCGCTGCGAGGCCCAGAGGCGTCACATCTGCCATGGCCACTACTGCCGCGTCGTCAGGACTGGGGGGAGAGTGAGACAGCACCCCTATTTTAAATAACCTCTCATCAGGCCAGGCGCGCTCACACCACGACGGCACTCTGTGTTTCAATCACACCACAACATCCATACACTCCTACAGTACATATGCCTCACAAAAACAGTATGAAAACCTCAGCTCTAAAAGTAGTGTTTTTTTCTAACTGCAAGCACGTACTACTATGAAACAGAAGCCCTTCAGCTTTTCAAAGGGGTTTTTAAAAGAGCTATGAAGTACATTTACACATGGGTTCAGGTATAAGGAAGGCATTAACTACCACATACTGACATTAAAGGTGCTCTAAGCGATGTCATACGTTTTTTAGGGTAAAACATACTTACACTTACAGCAAACATCACCTCACCATCCGCTAGCTGCCTGTGTCCTGAATACACTGTAAAAAAAACGTGATCTCATCTCTGTGGACAACCCAGGCTCCAAAAACAGCCACAAAACAACTTGGGCAAACCTTGCCCATAAAAACATAACAAACTGTTCCAGCAAATCACCGACGAGATGCACGTTATAGGAGAGTTTCAATTGCACGGGAGGGAAGGGGAGGAAGTAGCGAGCTAGCTTTCTGTTTTGTTTGAACAGAAATGACATTACCCAGCATTGCTTAGAGAGCCTTTAAGATATTATAGTCAACATGAAAGGGGTCTCCTTCCAAATTATAGGCTTCGTAATGTATATCAGTATTTCATACTTTAAGAGGAAATCAAGGTTCAAATTTGAAGTCTGTTTTAAGGAATGTTAAAGCCGTTGTGTCTCCTGGCTTACTGTAAGCATGCCTGTGTGAAACCGTACTGTGTGTTTTGGTTTCAAATGCGTCTTTGTGCCATATAGAATGATGACATCATTCAGCTTAATTGCTTCCAGTCTCCCTGCAGCCATTTTTATTTGATTTTCCATTTTTCAGGGAACGGAACACTCGCTCGCTCGCTACACGTCCGTCTCCATGTGTCACCCCTTTTCAGAGAAAGCAGAAGTGGAGAAATGAAGCCTGACATCACTGTGCCATGGTTACTGGGGCCATAGACGTCCAGAGACACACAGCACACGTAGGGTTTTTTAGGAGTAGCTCTGTTTCAGTTCCCTTCTCATAGTCCCACCTCAACCTTTTGTTGACCTAATAGGACAGTCATGGGACGTTGGCAATCTTGGAAATTTCAGATATGTAGACGTTTTCCCCCCGATGAAATGGAAATCTGGTGTCTGGGTGTAGTGGGAGCGTGAGTGAGCTCTGGAAATGGCACGGCCATAAAGCTGCAGATGATGAAGTTAACGGTAAAGCCCCCTCTTACGCTCAGGGGGGCGCTTGAGCCGTGGGGGTGGGGGCATGTTGGTTAGTGTAGTCAGGCCACGTGCAACGAATTGAAACAGGGTTTTATAAGCCAAGAGGGCCCCCAGTTGGAATTCCCATCTATGACATCATAACTGCAGAGAGCCATTTCGAATCCTTCGGAGAGTCCGCTCAGAAGTAAGCAAAAGTCCTACAGTACCTCTCAACCAAGTGATATGGACTAAGCAGGAAGCCGTAACTGCTCAGGATTACCATTGGAGATACCGCAGGGTGCCAGACAGTGCTCAGATATATAGTCTTAATAGCAATTTCCAAATGTCCAGTTCTTTTAGGTCTTCACAGCAGTAGATCAGTGTCAGTCAGTACGCTTTTCCAACTGGTGCCCAGTCAAGCTCTGACAGCACAGATTCATGGGAAAACCAAGGAATCCAAAGTGAAATCCACAAAACCACAGTCGAGGGGACATTTTAGTCCGGTCTTTCCAGTCGTCATCTTAACTGGGTTGAAGTTTGACCAGGAATAACAGTGGTTTCAATTACGACAATAAAAATAGGCGTATATACTGTATTTTCTTGAGCTGCAAGATGTATTGAAACGAATTTGTTTTTCAGGAACTCCATCGTCCTTGCGCCAAGATAATATTACTCAAAGCTTTTATGACTGTAAACTGCTGGCTGTTAGACACATGCTTCATCTTGTATGAAAAGCTTGTCTGTCCGAGATGTCAGGATTTATAAGATGTGCTACACAGTTATGGCAAGCAGATGAGGCTCTAAAAGATGGTGGTTATGCCACGATGAAACACAGGCGTTGATCGTTGCTGATTAATAATTCATCTTACAGGCAGGATGCACATTTCACATCTTAATCAATAACAGAACCTCTGTCATCTCGGAGATCTGACTGTCATCTGTCAGAGCATGACCTGAAACTGTGAGGCAACCTTGATGTGGGTGTTTATTTAAATGAGGAAATAAAATGTTACGATTGCATGAAGTGAAGTATAATTGTATGTCTACTTTTCACGGAAATCCCCCTGTATGGAGATATGATAAAGAGAATCTTGATGACATGTAACCGAAACGATGCTCTGTGTGAGTGTGAGTGTCTGTGTGTGTGTGTGTGTGTGTGTGTGTGTGTGTGTGTGTGTGTGTGTGTGTGTGTGTGTGTGTGTGTGTGTGTGTGTGTGTGTGTGTGTGTGTGTGTGTGTGTGTGTGTGTGTGTGTGTGTGTGTGTGTGTGTGTGTGTGTGTGTGTACAGTATGTGTTAGTTGGTATAACAACAACAAACAGCTGCAGCACAGTGCCATAGATGTGCCTGTGGCTTAAAGAGCCTGAAGTAGTCACACACACTCCACACACACACACACACACACACACACACCACATGTGTGCACACACACATACCCGTCATTGTTGCTGTTATCTCCACGCCGTGCTTCAAGGCCCAGATGTTTACATAGGCACAGCTCTTTACCCAAACATTCCCCCTTCTCGTGATCTGTTGTTTGAAGTCTCTGAGACACAATCCCAAAGGAAGCCATCTCCTCTTTCTTTCTCTTTCCCCTCCGAGGGGGGAGGGAGGGAGCGATTCGGAGTCCGAGTTCAGGCATCTAATTAGGGTGCGTCAGCAGCAGCCTCCCTCACGCAGAGGAGCATGGCACTGATTGGTGTCCTTGTAAACCGTGGCCATCTGGGACACATTTCCCCAGCTCTCCAGGCTTCTGCCACCCGCCATTACCCACAGAATACCCCCATAGTCCACACAGCAGCAGCAGGAACGGACTCGACCTTCATTATAATCCTATATTTGTTATTAAATTCAGTGAATTTTGCATCACTGTCCTCTAGCTGTCCTCTACCTGTATTGTGTGTGTCTGTGTGTGTGTGCAACAACATTGCTTCAGGATCACTGAAGTGAGGCGTATATGTGATTGGGTGTTCTGCTCAGATATCAACAATCTTCGCCAGATTCGAGGCCTGCACTTTTAAGCTGGTCATCCAGCCTGGGCATCAGGGGCCGAGTCTAGCTTAGCCATCAGCTGGACTGTATGGATGGTGACTGCAATGCTCTACAGGGTTTTGGGATGCCTGAGGTCTTTTATTAGAGATTGAGTAGCTTCCACGTCTGGGCAGCCAGTACCAGAAGGAATGCCCTTTCCCCCAATCCTATTAAACAGCAAGAGAAAACCATGAGAGCGATCCACAGCTGGGTCATTTGGAGAAAGGTCACATCTGAGCTCTAACTAAGAACATTTGAAAAGGAAAGAAAGAAAAAGAAATCTCCTGATTAAGTATGGCTCGGGCAGCTCACATGGTCTACTTTCCCATTCCTGTGTGTGTGTGTGTGTGTGTGTGTGTGTGTGTGTGTGTGTGTGTGTGTGTGGACCAGACCAGACTATCAGACCAATGTGTCCTGCCCAACGGTTTCGTACTCCGTGTCCCAGACTCCCGGTCTCTGTGTGCGTGTGTGTTTATGTTTTTGTGTGGAGTGGAGTGGAGTGGAGCAGAGCGCCTGAGTCATGGCCGGGTACAGGGTAGGACTGGTCTGGTCCGGACTGGGATTACTACAGATCCTATACCCCTCGGTCCAGGTCTGTGAAAGCAGCAAGACAACATGGACAAGGCTAAGGAGGAAGACAGGAAGGTAAACAGAAGGAGAGAGAAAAGGAGAGGGATAGAGAGAGTGAGAAAGGTAGATAGAGATGGATGGGAGACAGATAGAGACAGAGCAGAGAGGGGTGAGGATGGATAGATGAAGATGGATAGAATGAGGAGAGTGGTAGATAGATTGATAGATAGGCAGAGATAGATAGAGAGAGAGACAGATGGAGATGGCTTGATAGAAAGAGAGATGGAGAGTGAGGCTGGTACTGAGCGTTTACATGGCCGTGAACAAACTCTGAAAGCCGCTATTAATAGAGGTGCTTCCTCTGCTCAGCCAACCTTCCTGCCATCCAACTTACATTACAGCACTGAACCTGGAGCAAAATCCTCCAGTGAGTACTCTCACTTATGCATGCTAGGGCTCTTTCTCCCTCGCTCTCTCTTTCTCTCTCTGTCTCTCTCTCTCCCCATCTCTCTCCCTCCCTCTCTCTCTTTCTCCCTCTCTGTCTCCCTCTCTCTCTCTCTCTCGTTCTCACATTCAGTCACACACACTCTGTCACCGTCTCTCGCACATGTTCCTCTCCTTCTCACTCCCACTCTGTCTGTTTCTCTCTATCTGATATTTACAGAGTGCTCTTCTCATCCTCCTCCTCTCTCTGAAAGGAAGGAGAGAAAGTGAGAGAGCGAGAGAGAGGGGTGGGGGGTGGTCTGTATATTCTGGCCTCAAAAGCTCACCTTCTGTAGGTCGTTTGTATTCCCTCCATCACTCGCATAGCGTCGTGCTGGAGGAATTCCACCTCCCCCTCCTCCCTCCATTCCTCTCTCCTCCATTCTTCCCTCCCTCCATTCCTCTCTCTCTCTCTTTCTCTCTCTCTCCTTTCTCACCCTCTTCTCCCTGGCTACAATGCACACACCCCCTTTTAGCACCCGCCCCCCCCACTCTGCCAGCAGCCTGGCTCTGAGTGCAGGCAGAGAAAGAAGGAGAGAACGAGGGACAGAGAGAGAGAGAGAGAGAAAGAGAGAGAGAGCGCACGTACGCATGGGAGAGATAGCAAGTGAGGCAGCAAGAGAGCAAGTAACGGAGTGAGTGAGTGAGCGAGTGAGTTAGAGAGAGAGAGAGAGAGATACAGAGACGGAGAGACAGAAAGAGGGAAGGATAGAGAGAGAGAGCACTGAAGCGCTGCTGAGCCAATCCGTCTGTTTGTGACAGACCGGAGCCATGGTCTGCCTTCCTCTGCGCTCCGTCTGCGCTCTCCCCTCCGTTGCCCTCTCCCCGCGCTGCGTCCCTGCTCCCCGACCGGGCTCCTCGCTGGTGCTCGCCGCTGGGCTGTAGGGCGATGCTAGTGTTGGGGGCAGTTAGGAAGCCTGAGCTCGCTAGTACTGATCGCAGGTCAACATGTGGTGTTTGCACTGCACCTCGGAGAAGACCCAGTCTCTCCTGGAGCTGGAGCCCGACAACTGGTAAGGCACCTTGATTAGGCGTGTGTGTGTGTGTGTGTGTGTGTGTGTGTGTGTGTGTTTGCGCATGTGTGTGTTTGCGCATGTGTGTGTGTCTGTGTGTGTGTGTCTACAGTATGTGTGTGTATGTGTGCTATCTGTCCCTTCATGTAAGCGGAGCAAAAAAAACAGGTCACTGTGTGTGACACTGACACTGTACATTATTCATTTACGGCTGCACATAATGTGTGACATAATATCATGGTGGTGCAATATCATTGCCTGCTTTATAGCGGTCTGAGTTTCCCAAAGCTAATGAACTGAGCTGATCGGACTAACAGATGATCTGTGTGATTAAATAATTGTAACCGGCTTAGAGAAATGAACAGTACACTCTATACAGTGAATGAATAAGGGGCATTTCAACATTCAGCTATACTGACGGAAAGTTGTGCTTCTGGAAATTGCCAGCGAATGCAATGTCAGTTGCCCATGTGTGTTCCTTTCTTGTGCCATGTTTGTCCAAGCACACTGGAGTCCTGACTGAACAGACTCTGGGTAACCAACACTGAAGCATGCTGCCAGTGTTAATTACAAAACAGCTCAGAACATTTACCCCTCATATTAACATGGCTCATTAACCACACAGGACATTTCTTAGAAAGCCCGGTAGGTTGGTTGGTCGGTTCGATCGCTTGCTTGTTCGCCTTGCCGGGCGGTTGTCTTTGCTGCCTGTGACTTTGCATTTTCTAATGGCTTTGGTGCCAAGGACAGGTGCATGGTTTACCAGGCCTGTGTGTGTGTGTGTGTGTGCGTGCGTGTGTGTGTTTGTGTTTGTGTTTGTGTGTGAGAGACACTGGGAGATTGCATTATTAATTAGAAGGGGAGATGCATTGCCACTGAGGCAGATCCTATTAAAAAAGAAAACTTAAAGGTGCAGTTTGCGATTCCAATCCAATACACTTTTTTGTCAAGTCCAGCAAATTGCTCCTCACATTCCACCAGCTGTCTGATCAGTGTCTGTGTACGTACACTGGATGTTGTTGTTTATTTTTTGAGTGCAGTTCTGACTGTAAACAAGAAACAAACACCGTGGCTTGGACCGAGATGTAAACAGTTTCAGCCAATCAGCAATTTGCTTCAGGACTTCATTGGCTTTTCACCACAAATATCAGCAATCCTTCACCAGAATGGCAGACTACATCTTGTAAGGTGTATTGCGTGGTAGGGGACAAGAGTGAAAGCTGCCAAGGGGATTTTATCAAAGGAAGTGCTGTGGGGTTGCCAGCCATGAATGCTTTATTTATGATACCTGGGCCCCTGAGAGATTGTGCCTCTCCATCCAAACTGGCCTGCCATCTTCCCGCACAGTGCATCACATCTTCCCGTAAAGCACTTCTAAAACCTTAGAGATGTTTACACAATGGCTCCGAAGCCCTTCTGGCAAAACAAACCTCCTCGCCTGTAATTGGCACCAATCGCACCCTTTCATGTTTTTTCCTTGAACAACACTAGTCATCCACAACACAAAAAAACAAGTCGCACTTCCTTTATGTGAGTGAGGCAGAGTGGCTTGATTAAAAACATTATCCAGAGAGTGTGTGAGTGTGTTCTCACATCACCACATTGTGTGTGTGTGTGTGTGGGGGGGTGTAGTCCAATCCAAGAGGAGTCTGAACCAATTTCATCCCCTATGCTAAACTACTCTGGCAGGAACCAAGCTTCACCCAGCCACATGTGTTTCCCCCACTCCATCTCTGTGTTCTTATTAAGACCATACACCATGTGAAGTGGGGGGGGGGGGGCTCCGGCTGAAGACTTATGGCGGGCTCACTCTGAAGTACATTTCCCCGTGTCGGCGAGCCAGTACACTGATGTTAGCCAAGGGGAGTCCTTTTTTTCCCCTTTCAAAGCCCCTTGTGATCTATTGGAAGGCGCGGTGTCAAGTTGCAATGCTGTCTGGGCCATTGAGGAAATGGCCTGTGCTGGGGACTCGTTGGGAGACCGAAGAGACGGGGACCACGACGGTCACTTGCTAGGCACTTTCTGGGCAGCCAGCCGTCTGTCTCAAACCAGCTGCCATCTCAGACGTAAGCGATGGGTCAGATGGGCCTGACCCACAGATTCCACCGCAGACGGTTGTTTGGACTTAGGCTGGACAGACAGGAGGGGCATTTTGACTGGGCTCCTGTCAATTGCATAACGTCTGGCTTCCCGTAATGATCACGTTTGTCTGGCCAGATCCGCCATTCACTTGCCAACTCCGTTATAATATACTATACACCCTGGTCAGTGCAATAGCTCCATTATAATATACTATACACCCTGGTCAGTGCAAAAGCTCCGGTTTGGTAAGGAATGTAACTGACTTCGTTCATATGACCCGTGTGGTTTCATTTTGAAAATGAGTAGGTTGTATTTTTTTTTATGTGTGTATAAAATGTTCCAATTTATACCCGTGTAACTGCTTTTGGCAGTGGCGTTAACACCCTGCCTTTCTCACCTCCACTAGAGTGAGTGAGAATGTGTGTGTGTGTGTGTGTGTGTGAGTGAGTGAGTGTGTATGTGTATGTGTATGTGTATGTGTATGTGTATGTGTATGTGTATGTGTGTGAGTGAGTGTATGAGAGTGAGTGAGTGAGTGTATGAGTGAGTGTGTGAGTGAGTGAGCAAGTGAATGAAGTGAGTGAGAGCACATCTGTTTTGCTGTTTGTGTTTTTGTGGGGGAGCTAGAGGGTTGCACATGTGTTAATCCACTTGCGGAGCGTCTCTCTCGATGTCTTGGTGCGGACGCCTTTGACAGGCGTGAGCCTCAGTATGTGTGTGTGTTGGGAGGGGGGTTGGGGATGGAGAGGTGGAGGCACCAAACACCCAACCTCACCCAGCCCTGCGTCTGGACCTGATTAGCAGCTTCCATTCCCAGAACTCCTATGCTTTTTTAGTGTGTGTGTGTGTGTGTGTGCGCATGTGTGTGTGTGGCTCTGGAACCCTGGGAATGCTGGAATTCTTTCCTGTGTGTTGTGAAGGGCAGCAGTAACCTCAGGCACATTACTCAGGAGCCCAGGAGGGACCTGAACACACACACACACAGTGAAGGTAACATACCACACACACAGACACACACACACACAGACACAGATAAACTTACACAAAACAGACATACACACACACACACATCCAACCCACCTCGGGCCTCTGCTGCAAATTACTGGCAGCTGACATACCAGTGCAAATGGGGCCCGTGGGGTACATGAAGGAAGATCCAGGCCTCGCTGGGCTGGTCTGGGCCCTCAGGTTCGGTTCGGTCCGCTTCGTTTCGTTCTGCCTTTATGAGACAGTTATGATCCACCACTGCCGTAGGGTACGGTACACCTCTGGTCAAATGCTCACTGCACTCATGCACGCCTGCTTGTTTACAGAATGGGCACCATGAAAGGGCCTGTCTGGGTCTCTGAGTGCTGTGGGTGTTTCACGTCAAGCCTGGCAAGAGGGAAGTCTGAGAGAAGAGTAATAACACTCACCAGCGTTTTTATTTTATTTGTATTGTCTGCGCTTTCTGTGATTCTGTTTTCCTTCATTCTTGTCTGTACAAATGTCATGGGTTTGATGGTGTGATCTAGACAACTCATGTCAGGGATTTTTCCAACTTGACCTCCATGAACTTTTCAAGATTTTCTGACCATCTACTTAAAAAATGAATGACACAATAAATGGCACAATGAAACGCCACTCAAGGTCGGAGTTCCTATTTGTAAACTTGGGGCAAATTAATCGACCCTGACTTCACCTAGGATAGCTAGGATCGTGAGTACCCAGGAAGCATACCAATGCAACGATACACATACAGATGAAAGCACAGATCTGAATTGCACTGTAAGTCACGTTGAATAAAAATATCTGCATCGTGGTAAGTAAATATAAATGTATTTGTTGGAGCTTCTCGAATCTGTGTCTAACATCTGAGGGCTGCACACAGATAGATGCTGGAAGAGGCCGTGATGAGGGTCAGATCAGGACCACATCTGAGCCTGCTGTGTGAGTGGGGATTAGCTGTGGAGATTTCTTTCTGATGGATGTCCTCTAGCTCACCTCATCCCTCTCTCTCTCTCTCTCTCTCTCTCTCTCTCTCTCTCTCTCTCTCTCTCTCTCTATCTCTTTCTGTCTCTCTTCTCTCTCTCTCTCTCTCTCCCTTCACACAGCTGCTCTCTTGAAGGATCTCTGCTCATGACCTCAGCATGGTGAGAAGGTTACGGTGACCTCACAGGAAAAACACTGCTCTCGTGTGTGTGTGTGTGTGTGTGTTGTGTGTGTGTGTGTGTGTGTGTGTGTGTGTGTGTGTGTGTGTGTGTGTGTGTGTGTGTGTGTGTATGTGTGTGTGTGTGTGTGTGTGTGTGTGTGTGTGTGTGTGTGTGTGTGTGTGTGTGTGTTTTTGTTCTCTGGAGATTGCTTTCAAGCTGTATACACATGCACACACACACACAGAGAGGAAGAAGACATGCACTTTGTCTCAGTGAAAGAGCCACTTGCATGCAAGATTTCTCAGTAATCCTATGCAAATGCAGTCGTCTTTATGCTTGCACTATCTTTCCAGTACCTTGCAGTATAGTATCTACAGTCCCTAGGAGACCAGTAACCTTGGGCTCAACCCAAGTTTTTAGTGATGACTTAAACAAATGGTCTAGCGTCTGCTAGAGTCTCCAGCAGGCAGCAGTCAGCGCAGACTGTCCGACTCACTCAGGATGTGATCGGTGTTGTCACGGCAGTATGACATTTCTCCTCTCCACGCTAAGTGTTTCTTAGCATGAAGCTGCCACTTTTATTCCATTGTTGGCTACACCTGGTTAGCAGCTGCATTTGGTCCAGATCTGGCCCTGATCTGGCTCCGATTGGGCGATTTCACGCCGCATCAGAGCTGGATGCGTCCCAGACGCCTCTGCTCTCAGGGAATAGGTTCCCCAGACAAGCGTTTTGACAGATGGAATTTTTTCAAGGTCAGGTCAAATGCAAATGCTAAATGTTAAATAGTGGTGCTTTGCATATGCATGCTAAAAAAAGGAATAACATTTCTCTGTCACCTGGTAGCCGACAATTATCGCTCGTGGTGGTCCCACACCTTTTTCCTGCTTCAACCTCAAGGGCTAGGTCATGTTATTAACGCCAATAACCTTGGTCTGCCAAATATTATATCTCTCTCGATGTGCTTCACCTGGAGAAACGATTCAGGCTAATCTTAGTCATTTATTTGAAGTGGAGCGTGGTATGTGTTGAGGTGACACAGGAGGTGTGGAGGGAGAGAGGGAGAGAGGGAAGAGAGGAAAGGGGGGATGGGGAAGCAGTGTGCTGGGAGAAGGACACACAGGGAGAAATAAAGCCAGAAGGCAGCTAATTCCAAAGCGAATCCCTTCCCAGTTCTGGGGCATTTCTGGTCCGGTTTTGGTGCGGGTTGGGCCTGGACGTTGTCCGCGTGTCGCGCGGATCTGGGACGGCTCTGTGCTGCTTTGGCTGGAAGAATGTACCAGCGCTGCTGCACGTCAGACAGCTTGGAGGGAAAAAAGCTCTCTCTCTTTTTTCCCTTCAAACACCCATCTTTCCATCTCGCAGCTGTCATTCTGACAGAGTTTCTGTTGCTTGCGTTGGTTGGTGAACACACATGTGGGAGCTTAATTATTGTCACTGCCTGACTTTGATTAGTGCATACATACACACACACACACACATACTCACTCAGAGGCAATACTTTTTATGTCCATCAAATTGAGACACTAATTATTGTCTTGCCTATTTTCCATTAACACACACACACACACACACACACACACACACACACACACACACAGCAGACCGTGAGAGAGAGAAAGCACAATAGAGAGAAAGAGAAAGGGATGGAAAGAGAACACTCACCCTGCCCATCAAAGTCCTCCCATCCCACATGCTGCCAAGTGCTTCAGCGTTCAGTTGATTTAATTTGGCGTGGCGGCAGCGGGACCGGCGCGGACCAATCCGAGCGCCGCGCTGAGCCGAGCAGGTCTGGCCATCCCCTGCCACCGATGCCTCAGCAGCATGCGTGCTAGGTGTTATTCTCGCTCGTGAGACGGGTGTGCGTCACACGGCACCGATGCCACGGCAGATGGAGAGGGAAATGCAGCCCAACTGCCATTATGTAAGCAGTGTGAAGTTATCTGGGTCTGCCTGTGTGCTACAAACGCTCTAGTGTATATGTCTATGTGTGTGTTTATGTGTGTGTGACAGTGAGTGAGTGTATATTTCGGTGTATGTGTCTGTGTGTTTGATTGTAAACAACTGTGCTCATGTGAGTTTGGGTACATTTGTGTGTGTGTGTGTGTGTGTGTCTGTGTGTGTGTGTGTGTGCGTGCATGTGTGTGTGGGTGTATGTGTATGTGTACTTGCTGAGTATAGCTTGCGAAAGTGCCCCAGCAGAGCTCTCGTTCGCCCGAATCTAAAAATACTGAGTCACCCTGACCCTCACCCTGACTCCCAGCCACTGCCCAAGACATCTAATAACTCATCTGCACTGATAGATCGGACATGACACTTTTATTTTGGTACGCGCCGGACCCCTGACTGAGCAAGAATACAAATGGAACCTTTGATTGCCCCTGCAGGAGGAATGCTGCATTTAAAAGGCCATCTCAGTGTCATAATATAATTAGCAACTTGGCTTTGATGACTTAAGAAAAAGTAGATGGTCACACTTGTTTTGGAGGGTAGACCTCAAAGCCTATGGGCATAAAGAGCTGTGAGTCTGCAAGTTCTTCATAAAGCACCAGCATTGCTCTATATCAGTCTGGTGTTGTTCCAGGGTAGGTACGGTTGGAGTAAACAAACTGTAAACAAACATTCCTGAATGCCGGTCATAACAAATAGATCACATTACATCAGGTCTTGTTTCCTGGGGCTTTCGCTATGATCTAATGGTGCACACAGCCACTGAGAGAGTACTGGACAAATCAAAGAAAGGTGTGGCGCGTTTACATTTCAGGCGAGGTCAACATTCAAAGACTGCTTCCTGTTCAGAAACGGAGAGCTAAAGAACGAGAGAGAACTGCTGTATGCTGACATTATAGTTTTCATAGAGAATTGTTTTGTTTCCTTGAAGATAGATCATGAATTAATATCACTTTCATGTGAGCCTATTTCCAGTGAGTCGCCATGCTTTGGAAATTGATGAGCTAAGAGACAGAGATGTCAATAAACAGGACGGTCGGACGTGATGTGAGGGTTATTGGTAAATCATTTGTCACGGGGATCACTCTCATCAGACCAGACTTTGCCTCCGCTCAGGAAGCATGCTGCCCTTTGAGCCACCCCGCTCAGCACAATAATGGTAGATAGGTTTTGGAGAAGGAGTGCCGAGTTCTTCGCCAGCCGGAGGTCCTCTTGGAGGAGGTCGCTGCACGGCGCTAAAGAGAGTGACACAGAGTGAGTAACACCCCGATAATCTTCTCAAGTGAATGGCTACCTGCTGCGCGCGCCCAAGGGGTCGGGGCCTCCCGTTTCATTAATATTTACATATACTGACTCGCAAGTGAGGCACCATTTGGAAAGCTGCGGAGTAATCACTCCTGTCAGAGGTTTTGCGGAAGGTATGCTTTATCAGAGAGAGAGAGAGAGAGAGAGAGAGAGAGAGAGAGAGAATGAAAAATAGAGTGAGAGCCTCAGAGTGATTTTACTTTTTTACCTTTTTGTTTTGTAGGAGAGGACATGTTCAATGTTCACTCACATGGGCACTAATGGATTTGTGTGTTGCTTTCAGGGCTTTTAGCATAAACATTAATTAGTCCTACTGCAACGTTGTGGCAACAACTGGATTATGGGAACAAACAGGCTTGTGTTCAGATGGGAGATTTAATGCACTCTTTGTGGAGTGAAATTGATACACACCAACAGCGACTCCTCGCTCGGGATTATGGCTCATCCAGGGTCACAGGAAGTAATAATAAGAATAAAAATTCCTTCCATGGCAATCAAGCAATGCCTAACTAGGACCATTGCGTATGTCCATGCACAATTTTGGCATTTATTGTTAGTCAGTCAAACACAGTCAACCAGTGTTTTTCTGTAATGCAATGTAGGTCTTGGTTTTGATTGTGTGAAATCACATGTATTCCCTGCATGAGTACCTGTGCTGTCAGTTGTTTTGGAGAAAGCTGTCTGCCAAATGAAGCAATAATCAATGGCTGCTGAGCCGCTCTGGAGACCTGCAAGTCATTTTCACAAGCAGAAAGCGGTTCATCGCTTGCAACCATAGACTGTATAAAATTATCGCTTGCAATGTGGATGACCATGGCCATAGTAGTCGTAGCAATTACTATATAAATGTGAAGGTTTTGTGAGTGCTGGACTGACTGACCTGCATGTTATTGTGTCTGCAGTGTGGAGGGAGATGTCCAGAGCGGTGAGCCCGGCTCGTCCCTGGACAGCGGCGCCAACTACAGCCAGGGTCCAGTGACCCGTAGCTCGTCCATCAGCCCGGACCAGTTCGACGGGGCCATCTACGGCCACCCGGTGCAGCCGGGTCCACAAAGGCCCCGACGGCCCAAACTGCAGCACTCGCAGTCCATCCTGCGCAAACAGGCCGAGGAGGAGGCCATCAAGCGCTCGCGCTCGCTCTCCGAGAGCTATGAGCTCTCCACCGACCTCCAGGACAAACAGGTGACTGGATGGGAACATGGCATGACATCTCATTTCACGTCATTCAGAGTCTAAGAAAACCTCTGTTATTATTTACCAAAGTGAGACAGTTAGTGTAACTGCACTGAAGAAAATAGACTCAGGGAATTATGATAAGAGTGGATTCTTTTCTCACAACTCTACTTCACTGAGTACAGACCTTAGAGACGTTTTTATGACATGAATTGAAAATGCTCATTTGATTTAAACAATATCTATGCTTGATTTACAAATACATAATTTCACTATAAAGGCTGAGATTTAGTAGGGCGGGGATCTGATGCAACAGACTGCTTAGTACTTACATCATGTACTGTGCACTGTAGCCTGTGGTTGTTCAACATTGCAGGTTATGTATTGTGCTATGGTGTGTGAGGTCACTGCGGAGGCTCTGGAAATGAACGCCTCATTTGAAATGGAATGTAAACACAGGGACTATGCCAAAGGGCTTTGGAGTGGTTCAAGAAGAATGAAACAACACAGATGTTTACTTTGTATGGTCACACTGTAGATAGCAGGAGACTTTTGCCTGGATCTCAATCCCGATCCTCATCTAGTGTTCATTTGCTTCATGTTATACATTAGAGTGCAGTGCAAGCTGGGTGTTGTGTTTTGTAAGTTAACAGGGAACATGACATTTTTTGTAAGCTGTGTGTTTTTGTAAGTTGAGTGAAATAATGTTGTATTCTGTCCGTTCCGCAGGTAGAGATGCTAGAACGCAAATATGGGGGACGGTTCATAACACGGCATGCTGCACGCACCATCCAAACGGCGTTCCGTCAGTATCAGATGAACAAAAACTTTGAGCGCCTGAGGAGTTCTATGTCTGAGAACCGCATGTCTCGGAGGATCGTGCTGTCCAATATGAGAATGCAGTTTTCCTTTGAAGGACCTGAGAAAGTCCACAGCTCCTACTTCGAGGGCAAGCAGGTATCGCTGACAGACGATGGCGGTCAGCTGGGAGCAATGGTGGAGGAGTGCAGCGAGCTGGAGGATTCTGGGAACATGGCGTCCCCGGCCGCTCAGAGTGACCTGACGGACGCCATCACCGAGCTGGAGGACGCCTTTTCCCGGCAGGTGAAATCACTGGCGGAGTCCATCGATGACGCGCTGAACTGTCGCAGTCTCCACGGCGACGAGGGCCCTTCGGAGCAGGCGATGGGTCGCCAGGAGGTGGAGCCGGAGATCGTGTACCAGATCAGGCCAGCGCACGCGCCCAATCGGCACAAGCTGGACGACATGATGGCCTCCTACAGCGACGTGACTCTCTTCATCGACGAGGAGGAGCTCTCGCCGCCCATCCAGCTCGCGCGCTCGTCCCTGGACCAGCCGTCCAGCACCGAGTCGGACCAGCGCGGCCAGTCCATCAGCTCTTCGCAGGAATACTGGCCGCTTGACCCCAAGGACGACAAGGACACGGACACGAGCTGCCGGAGCACGCCCTCGGTGGAGTGCCACGAGCAGCAGCCGCAACAGCGACTGCGGGTGGACCACCTGCCGCTGCTGACCATCGAACCACCCAGCGACAGCTCGGTGGAGCTCAGCGACCGGTCCGAGCGCAGCTCCGTCAAGCGACAGACGGTGTTCGAGCGCACGGTGGTCGGTCCGCCACAGGCCAGCCCCAAACACATCTCGCACGGACTACCTCCCCGCGTCCCCGTCCTGCAACGCGGCGACGATGACCACCCCATCCGACACCGGCACCGGCAGCTCGAGAGCCACCTGGCCATAAACGGCAACCGGCAGAGCAAGTCCGAGTCGGACTTCTCGGACGGCGACAACGACAGCATCAACAGCACGTCCAACTCCAACGACACCATCAACTGCAGCTCGGAGTCGTCGTCGCGTGACAGCCTCCGCGAGCAGACACTCAGCAAGCAGACGTACCACAAGGAGACGCGCAACAGCTGGGACTCGCCCGCCTTCAGCAACGACGTCATCCGCAAGCGCCACTACCGCATCGGACTCAACCTCTTCAACAAGTACGTAACACCTCTCTGGCCTGTGGTTTCAACACTGATATTATGAAGCAATTCAGGTCATTCAGTAATACGTGTATTGTAGACTTTTCTTTGTTAAATAGTCCATATTTATATGTTATGGATATGTTATGGAACAGAAAATTGTCACTCCACTTACTAATTACCTCTTTAAACCAGTTCATGATTACCTTACATATACTTATACTTATGTAAGTTTTATGTGATGTCTTTTTAGAATAAGGTCAAGTAATTATTGTGTTTGTTTGATAAAACAACTTTTGCCTATGAACAACCTCTCCAAATAACACTTTCTGAGAAAAGCACAGAATGGAAATATCATTGACAGAAATAGCACTGCCAGCTGTAATTTGATTCTGTCTCATCTGCCTATTTTAGTTCTTCACACCCTTGGCTGGTTTTTCGTTTTCCATGGACACACAATGAGTCTCTCGGACACTTTCAAGTGGTGTTTTGGTCCTGAAACTTTACTTGGGGAAACTGCTCTCCCACATTGTTTTTTAGCATCTGGCACACAGCTATTTTTATCCACAATGTTTTGTTTTTTTACGAGACCAAAAAACACCACGCAACTCTATGTTTATGTGGGACAGTGAGTTGAAGTAAGCTATCAGTCATACGTTTGTGGCCTAACTCAAGGTGACTTTGTGTTTCTTCCAGAAAGCCAGAGAAAGGTATTCAGTACCTGACGGAGAGGGGCTTCGTCCCGGACACCCCTGTGGGAGTGGCTCACTTCCTGCTTCAGAGGAAGGGTCTGAGTCGACAGATGATTGGCGAGTTTCTGGGTAATCGACAGAAGCAGTTCAACAGGGATGTGCTGGAGTGAGTACCCCTCATCATGATGACTTCTCAGAGAAACTATAAGCTTCCCTTAACCCTTTCACTAACACTTTACTTGATGGGTGAGTTCATAACACATTCATAGCAGCTGTCATAAACTGCACATAAAGCATTCATGACTGTTTCATGAGACATGAAGACAGAACGACGACAGCTTGTCAAAATAAAAGTCCAACATCGTATTTGTGTAACCTGGATACCATTAATTTAATCTCTCCAGCCTTTGTAAATATTTCATGAATATCTTATGAAGTCTACATCGAATGTCACTTTACTATACAAGTATACATTCAGCTGACCTGTATTTGTGTAACCTGGAACGGTTGGACATTCCCAGTAGCAAAAGATGAGAAATCATGTGCAAAGGTTACATCATAAAACAAATATTTTTTTATGAAACAAAAATTATTTGCTTGACCATGTTCTGTCTTTTTGGCACTGGAGTAGGCCTAGCCCATTGACTCAGATGTGACGTGATCAGGTAAAAGGTTTGAATCAAAAACGGCAATGCTGCTTTGCGACTTTGGACTTTTATTTTGACACGCTCTCGTTGTTCTGTCTCCCACATTCATGAAAGGTTTGGTATGAATGTTGAGTCATGTCTCATGAAACAGTCATGAATGCTTTATGTGCAGTTTATGACAGCTGCTATGAATGTGTTATGAACTCACCCGTCAAGTAAAGTGTTAACACACTTTTTCATTTATGTGTTCTGTGAATATACTTAAATGCCTTTGTGTGCGAGTTAATTGTGTAAACTTTGTCACCTTACAAAGCAAATCCATTATGTCTACGATAACAATGGAATTTCGACAATGTGGATTGCCTTAGCACCATTACATTTTACTCCTGTGCAAAAGGGAATGCTTAATTTCATATATCTGCAAATCACTTCCCATTAGCTAGTCTCCTAAGCTGTGCTCATTGTCATACAGTGTTTCACATCACCCCCAGGCACTGCGGATCTGTGCAAATAACACAATGTGTGGGTAATTAGGATTCTCTCAGACGGGGGATGCATTCTCTCTCTCTCTCTCTCTCTCTCTCTCTCTCTCTCTCTCTCTCTCTCCCTCCCCTACTTCTCTGTTGAGGTCTCTTTGGATTTAAGATCTGTGATTGCTTTTACTGCTCACAACTCCGGCCTTTAACAAGCCTCCCTGCAGATGGAGTCATTTACTATCATTTTGTGAGCAATTTGATTTGCATAGAACTAATCAAGGCTCTCCGCTCCTCTGCAAACCCTAGCAGCAGTTTAAATAGAAAATGGAAGCCTTGTCACCACAGGGGGAGATTAGGTTTTTGAGATGTGAAATTCTTCTTCTTCTTCTTCTTCTTCTTCTTCTTCTTCTTCTTCTTCTTCTTCTTCTTCTTCTTCTTCTTCTTCTTCTTCTTCTTCTTCTTCTTCTTCTTCTTCTTCTTCTTCTTCTTCTTCTCAAATGGTGTGACCCGAGGAGGCCTCCAGAGGCCAGGGAGGTGGAGGGAGAGAGACAGAGTGGTTAATGAATGAATGGGCCTCTGTGTTGCAGCTGCGTGGTGGACGAGATGGACTTCTCAGGGATGGAGCTGGACGAAGCCCTCAGGAAATTCCAGGCCCACATCCGGGTGCAGGGGGAAGCACAGAAGGTTGAGCGCATGATAGAAGCTTTCAGGTGAGGGCCGTGTGTGTGTGTGGGGAGTGTTTGTATGTATACTCAGAAGAGTTATCTCAGTGAAAAATGTGGAAAACTGTCTTCCTGCCAGTGTTTTGTGTTCCTGGACAGATTGTGGGTTCTACACACATGGGAAGATAATAAAGCTCTAACGACTCATCAGTGTTTTGCTGAATTGTTGGAATTCAGGGAAAAACTGAAGTTGTATAGAGAGTCATTTCTTAATAGAGTTTAGATGACACATGAATGTGATATGCGTGCAGTGATCAGTGTTTTGACTTCCTCTTTTTAATGTGTGTTTCCAGTCAGCGCTACTGCATATGTAACCCTGGGGTCGTGCGTCAGTTCCGAAATCCGGACACCATCTTCATCCTGGCATTTGCCATCATCCTCCTCAACACGGACATGTACAGTCCCAACGTAAAGCCAGAGAGGAAGATGAAGCTGGAGGACTTCATCAAGAACCTCCGAGGTGAGTGACATACTGAAGTGTCTCCATAGAGATGGAATACTTCAAAGCAGGCATTATTATGCATGGTAATGCTGAATTCCATCTCAGTCATACAGCAGGAAGTAATTAAGTAATTGGGACCTACATCATGCGTGTTTAATCAGTTCTGACAGTTATAAATATTAGGTGTGTTTTTTGAGTGATTTTCAACTATAAGCATCATCAGTTTCAGTCAAGTAGAAAGTCAGGAACACAGAAGAGGGTACTTGTTGCCACTCTAATTATCATATCTCTGGAATAATTTATCATTTAAACATATTGATCACTAGACAGGTATTCAACACTAAGGGCCCTATTTTAATGGTCTAAAACGGAAGTGTCTTCGCGCAAAACGCAATTCACTTTGTGGGCGGATCTCGGGCGCTGATGCTATTTTACCGGCGGGATATTTGACTGTTGCGCCCGAAGCAAATCTAAAATGGGGTTGTCTGAAGTAGCTACATTAATCATGGGTGTGGTTTGGGCGTAACGTGCAATAAACCAATCAGAGCGTCATCTCACATTCCCTTTAACAACAGGCACGCTTGTTCCATAGCTGATTGCTATTATGGTGGCGTATTTGCCAGGCGCAGCCAGGAGCGTTCACAGCGCTATAATCACTGTTCAGTTGGGAACAGTTAGCTATTGATTTTTCATCTTCACAAAATGTAATACAGAATTGTCACAAAGACATACTTTCCGATGTTTTGGGATCATTCTCACTGAATCACGAGGTTATGAATGCATGGTGATATATTTGCAATGTACAATGTAATCTAACATTACCTCTCTATAGACAATGCATATCTTCTGTCAGTTAATCTCTTCTCTCCCGTGCTGCCGCTGGGGCATTTGGGTTAAATGGCATCGGCATGCAGTTCAACATCACGTCTCCTTAAGTCCTCTAACATTTCCTAATTTATGTCATCAACACATCAGTGATTCGTGAAAATGTGTACGCTAGATTTATGCCTATTTTTTCACATGGACACCACACTGATTTCCCTCGAGTGGTAATATTTTTCTTTGAAATTATGTATGGTTTACAGAAATGGGAACTACATTGTATAGTCGAGGAGCTAAGTGTGCGTTGCGCAGCACAGGCGGCCAAGCATGTTTAAGTTGACCTAACTTTCAACTCTGCACAGTATCCCATTAACTGCGTGACAGTAGACTATTTACAATATTTTCTGTAAAGCAGAGTTTGTAAACACGTTATCATCAACTTAATTCACGCACAACATTTATTTGAGCAGGAGAGAGAATAACAATGAATGGATGCAGCAACTACAGAAATTGTACAGAAATTGTAACCATACTTGCTGATTTCTTGTACTATCTGTTGCTGGTTAACAGCACATGAAAAGCTGATTTAAGCTAATTCACTAACTCAAGACTTCAAGGCCATCATGGATATAAAACGTTTTTTGAAAATAACGAAAGGATGGAGGGAACATAGCAAAGCTTGGAGTTATTTCAGATGGGCTACAAGGTAGGCAAAATTATGGTGCTTAAAACCTTACACAACGGTAAATTGGAACAAAACTAAAAGTAACTTTAGCCTTTATAGGGCTGTAGCCTATAAAGTTGTCCAGATTAATAGGTCGTAATTAGGCGTTGTTGTAAAGATATTGCATGTAGATGTTGTACTATATAGGCTACTAAATATTTAGGTCACCAATGCACGAACAAAACCGGGAAATGGACAAATATGATCAAGGCTTTGAATGTTTCCGTCTGTGCACGGAGGTGTCTGTAGATTGGTGTGCAACGCATTCATTCATGCAGGCCTGTGGTCATGCATGCGCCCTTAAAATAGCATCTGCATTTTCGCCACAGACTTTAGACCAGGGAGTTCCTGGTCTGTGGCGGAATTGTTTTCTGAAACTGCAAAATATCAACAGTGAACGTTTGCGCCGGAACACGCCCCGTCTTTTCGCTGAACCGCCCCCGTGGGCGCAATCGAATTCCCTAATTTACAGGCATGTACCTGTGGAGGGAAAATTCCAATATGCGCTGACTGCAAAATAGGAAAGACAAACGCGCGAGTATACAAAGTCAATTGCGCCGGCACGGAAGATAGAGCCCTAAATCGCTGAGGCATTTCTTTATGCAGTGCTGTTTACACTGATGTTTATTGCACCACATAATAATTACTTGACGTTATATAACGGTTATATAATAACGGTTCTTTCTGAAGTCCTTGCACTTCAGCCAGTGAGTTTTGAACATTCCATTAAAGCATAGCTTTTAAAATTCCATGTTATATCTGTCCATATATTCTTTATGACATTTATTCTATAATGTTGTAAGCACACTGGCATGGCAGTACCAGCTGAAGGGCCAGACGTTAGTACTCTGGCAATCAGAGAAATGAGCACATACCTATTAACAAGTCCTCCAGGCCTCACTGGCATTAGAGAGTTTTGATTGAATGCCCACCAAAGCAGAATGGCAAATAGACTGTGCAGGCATTCAATGTATAATTTGTACCATTTAATCAGGGGAATTAAAATAACAGGGCAATTGATTTGCTTATTTGTGATGCAATGGTGTGTGAACAAGGAGTGCATAAAATATCTTCAGCAGCCTGCAATTTTGTCTGTATTTTTGTGTCTCCTGTTATTTGTGGGTGGTTGTGTGTATGTGTGTCCTTGTCTGTCAATGCGTATTTGTCTGTCTTTTTTGTGTGTGTGTGTGTGTGTGTGTGTGTGTGTGTGTGTGTGTGTGTGTGTGTGTGTTTCTGTGTATGTGTATGTGTATGTGTGTGTATAAACATACATGTGTGTTTTACCCTCTATGCATTGGTATGTGTGTATCATGTGTATGTGTCTCTCTGCGTGGGTATATGTCCCGTAATGGCCTGCTGTTGTAAATCTGCACTACAGGCGTTGATGATGGCGAGGACATCCCTCGGGAGACTCTGGTGGGGATTTACGAGCGCATCCGCAAGCGTGAGCTCAAGACCAGCGAGGATCATGTCTCTCAGGTGCAGAAGGTGGAGAAGCTCATCGTGGGCAAGAAGCCGGTGAGTTTACCGACGTCGAGTGACGCTGCATCCATCGCTGCCGCTTCAAGGACATTTTTATGAGTTCTCTACCCCCCATTACTCTCAACACTCATGGTCTCATCATCACGGTCACGACATTAATGACGGCTGCAAACCTAAATGCTCAGTTCACATCTTGGGAATGGGTGTGTATACCAATAGCAGGTGATCCTGGAGTGTGTTCAGCCCTGCGGTGTACTATGTAGTTGTTCGGGAGCGAGTCGAGATTGGTATTAGGATCATCCGCTAACCGCATGGATGGATCTTAGTATTGTCTAGGGCCCCCTGAAGCCATAAAACTATTAAACTAATTGCACATGGCTGGGAAAGGTGAAAATTACTGATAGAAGCATGTAACCCCATGTCCTAACATAATGACATTGTGTTGAAAAATGGCGCATTTCAGTGGATCTAGCTGTTCTTGACCAAAGAGTGGCAAGATCGGTGTCAAGGTCACCTGTGAAATGCATGGATGGATGTTTGGAAGGTCTGGGGATTATTTAGGCCACAACATGGGGCTCTTTGAAACAGTACACTTAACGGCGCATTGCTTATATCAGTAACTTTCACCTTTCCCTGCGAGGTTGTTTGCAGGAATATTAAATAGATTTCTACGAACTATCTTATACAAATATTGACTTAAACTTAGATAGATAGATAGATACAGTAGATAGATAGATAGATAGATAGATAGATAGATAGATAGATAGATATTTATTAGATAATTTAGGAAGGAATTGCAGAAGGCAAAGCCATTTCAGAGGCATCGCCATTTGAAATACTCAATGCTGTAAGCAGAAAAAAAGCTTAAGCCAGCAGACCACCCCACAGATCACACTCCAACATAAAGTGCTATGCAGTAAGTCATGTCTAAGACCTTCACGCAGCACGCCTCTAACATCTTCCTGCTCGTGGAGAAGGGGGATCTTGTCAGTAAGTCACTGTTCCGTGGTGATGAATGAGTCGACCCTGTCTCCCGCTGACTCATGCATTTCTCTTCTTCTTTTTCTCTTTCTCTGGACTCCCTCTGCAGTTGTCTGGGATTGAGGCCGTGGCATAAAGATGCTGCCTCATCTGTTCTGATGTACACTTTCTATATGCAAGGCAATAAAGGGCTAGCGCAGAAGCAGGACCTTTAATAAACTCTTTGTTCTCTGGTCACAGCATGTCAGGGATCTTTTTATTATTCAGCTACATAGCCCTGAGAAATGTATGGAAGTGAATGTGCACCATAGGATATTCATGGTATATTATGGCTGTGTAATAAACATGCATTTTATGTTGGTGAATGTGTGTTATGGTACTAGGGTGGTCCAGCTTAGCAAGCGCTACAGCTGGTTGTTTAAGTAAAGAATATGTTTCAAGTACACCTTGTTCTGTTTACCATATTACAGGGTTTCACATCTGTTGTAATTCATATAGTGTGCCCTTTCTTTCCCTATAAACTGGGGCTTTTACTGATGTCATAGTTCAGAGGTCAAAGGTTAGCTGTGGCAGCTCAGGCGTCAGTGTGGATCTGTAAACCTCTCTGTGACCTGCTCCCTCTGAGGCCTATCTTTTTTTATAACTCATCATTGTTTCTCTCTCACACAGATTGGATCTCTTCACCATGGACTGGGCTGTGTAAGTTAAAGATCACCATATCTCTCATAATACAGTTATGTCATATTTTCCACCCAGATAGGCAAGTCATACATATGAAGGAGTAAAACAACTAATTCCTGACATTCCCCAGCCTGCCTACTGAAAATGGAACTGGTTAAGATTTGTTAATGTAACTAAAGCATTATTAGCATCAGTGAATAAATCCCATTTGCAAATGCCGTTAGAGCAACATTTGTTTAAGTAATTAATTCAATAATGTGAGTTAAGACTGTAGTATATCATTTACTTTTTAAAGTATATAAGCCATATCTTTCATCCAAACGTCAAATATTCAGCCCTTTGTGTATTAAAGACTTCTTGTTGTTCTTCTACTAGTTAATGCATTAGATAATGCTTGTTGAGATGTTCTAAATGGAACATATTAGAGCAGAATTTTGATGATGTGAGAAGGAGAGGGGCTCTTGGGACTCTTGTTTATGGTCAGCAGAAACAAATTCCAGACTTGTTTGCAGAGTGTGAGCTCACCAAAGCACAGGGAGAAGTGTTCAGATATTTGACATTTTCAGGCCAGCATTAAGACATAATTACAAGAGTCTGGACCACACAAAGTCTGCAGATGCCTAGCGGTGTTGTGGACACAAATAGCATTACTCAGTGGTCTTTTCTAACAGCCATTTAAGTCCACAATAAAGTTGTCTGTCTACTGTCCATTGCCTGGAGCGCTTCAAACTCAGGATTAAGTGATGAATCTTTCAAGGGAATAATTCAATTTATGAGATCAGTTAAGCATGCACACACTTCTCTGAAGTACGGAGACCGCATCCAAACTCTTCAAATGAATTCATTATTATTTAATGCAGTGAAACAGCCAACAGGAGACTTCTGCTGCTGACCATGAAAAGTCATTATCTAGCATCTTATTAAGTATTGCCACAGGCGTTCTCTGAGTTTATTATGTAGCAAGTTAAGAAGTGGAAAAGCTCGTTTTCAGCAAAACATAAAATAATATTTTGGTCGAAAGGATTCCAACCCATTTCTAATGCGTATGTAGATAGTGCCCTGTGACAGTTATTTTCATGTCTTCACTCTTATTTATCTATGGCAATACCACAGAACTAATGGATTTTGTATGATTAAATAAGCACATAGTAATAAAATGAATATCTGTGACGTTACTGTGCCATAAATGACTTTGGGCTCTATTTTGACAATCAGAAACGCAGCGCAAAGCCCGATGCAAAGCTTATTCTTATCTTACACCCAGTCAGTGGCGGATTTTGCACCATGCGCTTCACTTTTTAAGCCTTGTGCCCAGGGGTGTGGCAGAAGGTGTGGTCTGGTGCATGATCCAAAAATCGCTGTCTTACACCCTCTTTAATTAATCTTTAATTATTACGCCTCTGACCAAGAAAAACCTGGTCGAAAGGCACATGTAAAGCTGAAGACGCACTGTCACGAGATGTAAGCAGCTCTCATTCGAACATTATTGCGGTAAGGGGTGCTGTAGTGAAATATAGTATATAGTATAATAGTGAAAGTAAATAACTGTGTAGAATTTTTTTGCCTATGAGACCACGGTGATGATAGTTTCACTTTGCCTTTGAGTTCAAATAATAAGCGAGTGCAGAATGCATGTAGTCACAAACGGGTTGCAGTAAAGCAGGGTTTATGGGAATCCCTGTGTTCTATACACGGTCTCGCATGCAAGCAGATTCCTTCAAATGCGCCACTGACTGGCAAAATACCGATGCGCTGCTTACTGTTAAAGGGAATGACAGATGTCACTCTCATTGGTTGAAAGGCTGTAACGCCCAAAACACACCCATGACTGATTAAGAAACAGAAGAACACCTTTTTGAACAATGCGCATGATGTGTGATACTGTAACAAAACCACCCCAAATGTGAACTGGACACACCCCTAAATGTATTTAAGCTTTTTGCCACTGACCATGCGTTTTAGATTGTCAAAATAGGGCCCTTTATGCATAAGTGTTAAATCAATAAATATAAATTTAGTCTGATATCAGAAGAATTACTTCCAGAAGTCCAACATCAGCAGATATCATGTAATGATACAGACATGTAAAAGTGTGAACTACACTGTGTGTGTGTGTGTGTGTGTGTGTGTGTGTGTGTGTGTGTGTGTGTGTGTGTGTGTGTGTGTGTGTGTGTGTGTGTGTGTGTGTGTGTGTGTGTGTGTGTGTGTGTGTGTGTTTGTGTGTGTGTGTGTGTGTCTGTCGGTTGTCGTGTGCTCCAGGTGCTGTCCCTGCCCCACCGCAGACTGGTGTGTTACTGCAGGCTGTTTGAAGTGCCAGACCCCAACAAGCCACAGAAACTAGGCCTACACCAGCGGGAGATCTTCCTGTTCAACGACCTCCTGGTGGTGAGTACCACTTCACTTCCTTTACTCTCATCTTCTTTCTTCTCCTCCACTCTACTTTTTGCCCTTCTCTCTTCTCCACTCCTCTCCTCCCTTATCCTCTCCTCTCTTCTTTCCTCTCCACTCTGCTCACCTCTCCCTTCCTTTACTCTCATCTCCTCTCTTTACCCCACCTCTCCTCTCTTCCCCTCTGCTCTGCTCTCTTCTCTTCTCCTATCTTCTCTCTCCTCCTTTCCTGCCCTCTTCCCCAACCCCCGTGTTTCAAAGCGCCCATAGGCCAAGAGGAATGAAAGACCCAAACAAAGCACTTTAGAGATGTTGAATGTTCACAACAATGTTGGCAACTTACGGTTCTGTGGCTTTTGCTATGCTAACTCCTACATCCTGTTTACATTCAGCTCTTACCTTGTAGGATATAAACCTTCTAGCCATTTGAATTTGTATTTGAATGCTTCTCTCAGAGTGATGTGTGTTATATTGGGTCCTCCATAGGTGACGAAGATCTTCCAGAAGAAAAAAAACTCTGTAACGTACAGCTTCAGGCAGTCCTTCTCTTTGTATGGGATGCAAGTCACTCTCTTTGAAAATCAGCGTAAGTGCCTCAGTAGAGTACCATTATTGAACCAAAGTGCAAGCCGGAAAAAAATACACCCACAATTAATTCTAGACTATGGAACTCTCCAGTTCAAATTAGATGACACACCATGTACCAAATAACACCTAGTTTATACAGTAGGGGCTAGTTTTTAGGACATGGATTAAGCCTAGTCCCAGACTAAAATATAACTTCAATGATGATCTCCACTGAAAAAAGCTTTTAGTGAAGGACTAATTCAAGCTGTAAACTAAAGAATCCCCTTTGGCTCTCGTTGCTTTTATATTTGAAACTGTTTGACCACACTGATGTTGTGTTTGCATTATGGCAGATTACCCAAATGGAATCCGGCTCACGTCGGCCATCCCAGGTGCTGACATCAAAGTCCTCATCAACTTCAACGCTCCAAATCCTCAGGACCGCAAGAAGTTCACAGACGACCTTCGTGAGTCCATTGCTGAGGTGCAGGAGATGGAAAAATACAGGATAGAGTGTAAGCACTCATTTTTTTCTCTCTAATCAACACCCCCCACCCCAGCCATCTTACTTTGCTCATGTAAACTCTGCAAATGAGACAGGCATGGCTCACAGGGTTTACGCTGCTCGGCAAAGCCTAGTGATGAGGGAGTTCAAAAGATCAGAGCTTGAAGCAAAATGGTGGACCATCTGCCTGAGATGATCCAGTCAGATCAAACGGCAGTTGGAGTTAGGGGGAACAGTTGGGAAACATCAAACAGGGACACTTGCTTGACTTTTAGCGGTTTGAAAGCTTTTTGGAGAGAAATTTAATTAATTTTGCTTTAATCTACAGGTAATCTACTGTTGATAAATGACTTGAAGTCCTCATTTGAGAAAGTTTTTGAGTAGGTCGCTTCACAGGAAATGCATACATTCATGTCATTAGTACTGAGGTTAGATTCAGCCATGTCCTTTTTCTAAATTTGTTGTTTTCTGTGTGCGTGTTTCTATGTGTATGCGTTATGTATGAATGGGTGCGTTCGTATTTGTGTGTGTTTGTTTGTGTATATATGTGTGTGTGTGTGTGTGTGTGTGTGTGTGTGTGTGTGTATGTGTGTGTGTCCATCCGTCCCTGTGTATGTGTATGGGCATGTGTGTGTGTGTGTGTGTGTGTGTGTGTGTGTGTGTGTGTGTGTGTGTGTGTGTGTGGTGGCGGCGCAACAGCGGAGCTGGAGAAGCAAAAGGGAGTGGTGCGGCCCAGCATGTCCCAGAGCATGTCGGGCCTGAAGAAGGAGGCAGGCAACGGCAGCATGAGCCGTGCCAGCCTGGACGACACCTACGCCATGGGCGAGGGGCTCAAGAGGAGCGCGCTCAGTAGCTCACTACGAGACCTCTCCGAAGCAGGTGAGGGCAGAGGTCATGGTGGATGACACAGCACAGCAAATGAGCTCCCCTCAACACCTCTAGTCTGTCCACAGACGCACAGTACTATCCCTATGGGGCTGCAATTTAAAAGAAAAAAAGCCTAAATGTAGTTCAGCAGTATACAGTACTTCTCCTAATCTTATTTTAGGCCCTAAACAAAAACAGTCAGAGTTAGGGGAGATGTTTTAGAATCAAAGTGTGGTTTGTAAGTTGTATCAAAGCCTAGCAGTAGAATTACCTGAAATACTGAAGCATTATAAATGTCTGGAATCCTTCTAAGATTGCTTTTGACCAGCAGTGGAGATCACAGGATAGTTAGGAAATGTATGTCATACAACAACAGTACACCAATCTAGAAAAGTGCTTAATTAAGATCACTGTGAGACCAGTAAGAGGGACAATTTTGTTAAACACAATTAACAACAGTGCCAGTAACATCACACTGTGTCGGATGAGTATAATATTGATGATTAATTTGTGCCATCTCTCCAATTACAGTGTTATAAATCTCGCCACAAACTTCCCAGGTGACAGCTGACTGGGTCTTGTCTGGCCCAGATTTGGCTTAGACATGCTGGATCAATCCAACCAGGGTCAGATTTGGGGAGTATTGCGAGTATGTGGTTTAGTGACCAACCTGGGTAAGCTAAGTGGTAAACCCTCTAAAGAAGGAGCTCTGTTGCTTTGTTTTGCTATAGGACAATTAAAGGTACTGTAAGCGATTCTGTAAGTGATTCGTAACCCGTAACACATTTTGTGCAGATAGCAGTTCATTCTGTGAGTTCACTGTGAAAAAAATGTCTTTGTAAACAGCCCTGGCTCAGTGAAGTGGAAACAAACAAATTGGAGCAAGCCTGTCCCCCACACCATAACAAAACTGTTCCAGCCAATCACCGACGGGCGGACGAGAGTTTGAGGGAGGGGAAGGGTGAACTTGCTCTCTGGTGTTTTGTTTGGTGTTTGATTCAAATATCAACAAACATGACGTCAACCGGAATATCTTACCGCACCATTAAATCATCTGGCTTCTTTCTCAGAGTTAACTTACCCAGATTTGTCACTAAGCCACATACTTGGAAGACCCCTCTGGGCTGGATCTGATCTCCAGTCAGCTGTCCTCTGGTCTCCTCAGCTCTGTATAACTGTGATATTTGTGTGGTTTCACTCTCATTCATCATCCCCTCTCCTCCTCCTCCTCATCTTCTTCTTCTTCCTCTTTCTCTTCCTCCTCCACACAATCCATCATATTTCTGTTCAATCCCTAGGTTCGGAATCATGTTTCAGTTCAGTAGCAAATCATTGAACTTTTCAATCTCACTCAACCCAACTGAGCTTAATTGTGATCTTACTGATGTCACTTGAAGTAAATGTCCCTCTGGCTGCACGTAGTCTAGTTAGATACAAATCAATATATCTCTTGCATTTTGTAATGTTAAACTAATATATCAACGCTATCACAGCTCAATTAAATTCACAGCCAAGCGCAAGTTATGTTTGTATTTTTGTTTGATCCTAGGGTTTGATCTAGCCCCATTTAAATAGTTTTTCACCACAACATGCCATCATCATGACCTAAAACAAGTGTAGTATATTTTAGTATTTATATTCAGTAAGTGTGTATTGTGTCAATGAACATATTAATTCAGTTTTACTGATAAACTCATAAGCTTGGCTTATTTACTGATACTCACAAGATTGGCAGATTTTGAACCTTGAAAAGTACACTGAATGACAAATCTCTTCAAGTGACTCCTCAGATCCCCACTAAGCTGATCCATCAGTTGGCCCATTCAAGATAATGGAATGAAATCCATTTAGGGGTCCAAATCAGATCAGTTCAGCCAGACACCATTCAAAGATTTTATTTTCTGTTCTTTTACTTTTCAGTCGATTTTAACTTCATGAGCTACTAATCGTATTAGTTTGGGTTTTTTGTTTTTACTTTGTTTGTTTTACGTTTTGTTTTTGTTGTTGTTTTTTTTTTCAAGCAAAGTATTGTGATCATTGTTTCCCCTCCACCAATCTTCCCCTATGGTAGATTTTGTTTCATTTTCTTTAGGTTACCCGCAGACATTGTACTCACTCGAACCAGGACGTGGCATGATTTGTTAGTCAGTGTTTCCTCATTGGCTGCTGGCACGGTGCGGCACAGTCTGTGTGTAGGGCTGCCCATCCTCCACTTCCCATTGGCTTGGAGTGTATCCGTATAAAATTCCATCATTGCTATCTCCGGGTCCAAAGTTTCTGTGTGTGTCCTGTCTCACAACGACACACACACACACACATTCACACACATCCCATATGATTGGAAGACACACTGCAGCCACTTCAGCCAGAGAGAACGTACAACCTTTGTAACAGTATATTACACACAGATCCTAAACCATGTGTGAAACATTTACCCAACTATGTTTTTTGGTCAGTCAGCATTTTCTTGACAGCATTCAGCTTGTGTACTTAGCAAAGTTATCTCATATATATTTTATTTTGAGGTCTTTTCTTTTGTGTTAAACATTTCCATTCCAAAGGCAACAGTTTGTTCAGTATTTTGGCTCAACATTTGGTTCCTTTTGTGCATAGAAACCAAACCCAGCTGGAGGAAGTGAAACATGACATGCTAAATTGAGAGCAGGAAGACAAGACCATCATAAAACAGCTTCAACATTCTAAACATGCTATCAGTATATCAGAATATTTTCAAATTATGGCTCAACACTCCTGAGACTACTTGGTCATACACAATCATGTATTTTTAGGTGATAGTTATTATTTGACACACAGAAACGATCCCAGCCACCCTTCAAGTAATGCCTGCCAGTTTCCCTACACCTCCGCCCCCTCTTCCCAAACACTTTTACCACCTTTATGCCCACCTCAGTTTCAACGTCCAGTTCAGCTTGCTGTGTGTTCACGGTGCCCCTTTAGCACCCCCTAGTGGCCAGGGATGTAGGCACCTGTGTGTGGCCGTCAGCTGTGCTGTCCATCTCTAATCTATTGGTATTGCATGTCCCGGGCAGGCAAGCGTGGCCGGCGCAGCAGTGCAGGATCACTAGACAGCAATATGGAAGTAAGTAGGAAGCAGTGGATGTCTTAGCAACTCTCTCTGTGATGATGTGCACTGTTTTTCAAACAAACAAAAAAAAAACTACAAAGAAACAGAGTATTATTATTTTGATTTGTTTTTGTTCGTTCTTGCACTCTTCCCTGCTTCATAGTCGACCAGATCATTCTTTTTTTATTTAATTTGTTGATTTGTTTATTTTGTATTTGTTTGGTTTTGAGCAAAACGTTGATGCCTAACCTGCCTGTCTCGGTTACGTGCATGCTAGGCTGCTTGCCTTTGAAGCTGGGCTTGCCTGCAGAGTGAGGGATGCTCACTGACGTCATGAGGCCCACTCACCTGTCCTCGTTTACATGCGCATGACTACTACTAACCCCCTCCCTCCCTCCCTCCCACACAAACACACACACACACACACACACACACACATACACGCAGACCCATGATGTGTGTCAGTTGTCTGGTGCTCACCCTGCTCACTTGCTGTGATACACTCACTCATGTGTTCTGTGATCGTTTAACCTCCCTGCTCCTCCTCCCTCCTCTTCCTCCTATTTCTCCCCTCACCTGAGTTTCCTATGGCTATGCACACACACCAAAACACAACATGATTAATTAGTGATCCACAGAGTGTAATTTCGCCCCTCTGATGTTGCATGGTTTTCCACTGAGAAGACCGAGGTTTGACCCTTGGGGTGGACATCAGGGTGGGGTGTGATCTTGGGGTGAATGTAGCTGAGGCCTTTTTCTACGGACTTTGATATGGATTTCATTAGATTTTTCATTCATAGGTTTCATACATCATATTCCATCCGTTTTGTCAGGTGGACAGTCTGTGAATTCATCATTTCATTTCACCTCAAAAAGAAGCAATCATCCCAATCCCAATTGTCCCTTGATTTTAAGCTCAATCCAGTGTTCTGTCTAAACCAAAAAAAATTCCAACGTACTGTAGCTACTTGCACCTATAAACGCAAAAGGCATGTACCAAAAGGATGTAACATATAGGTTTAAAAAGTGTGCATACCAGAAAATCTAAAGCATAACAATCTCCTGCCAAGTTGAATGCTGAGCTGAAATTGTGAGTTTTTGCCCGTTAAAGCCTGCATGACGGTTCTCTGCTCGGAGCTCTGATGAGCTCTCTGCATGTAAAGGTTTCCCTCTTCTGAGATTAATTTACTGCCAGCTCTCCAGCTCTGAGACCACACACACACTCACACACTCACACACACGCACACTCTGTCAGCCTTCATCTTTTACTTTCTGACAGTCCTTAATGAAGCCATCTTCCATTTTATGAGATCTCACATTAGCTTTAGACATTGAAAAGAAAACATGGCGTAGAGAAAACAGTATACACACACACACACATACACACACACACACACACACACACATACACACAAACATCAGATCGATATAAGAAAGTCATCTGCATACAGGAAATAAAAGGACCTGATGATGTTTCAGCACATACACCCTGCTTCATGCCACTTCCTCTCAGGGTCTGAATTAGCTAGTATTAGCTAGTGCTAACATGTCACCAACCTGTACACCTAGAAATCTTACACCTTATATGTAGGTCTATGAGTCCTTTTACTTCCTGTATACCATGTACATCTTACATATTGACAAACATATTTATTGCAAATATTGAGATTTCTTCATATGTCTTTGCCATTACTTGTGCAGTGGATTTTTTTTTTTTCATTTACTATTTCATCAGCGGTCACATTAATTGATTAAGAGTGCATTGATCAATTGGTTATGTTCCTTTTTGCATGCACTGCAACCTTTTATCCCTTTCTGCAAGTGTTACTGTTGACCTCTTCCCTCAGAGGCAATGGTTCCAGTCGCTAGGCTGAGGCCAGCTGCCTCTGGAGGGGTCTTAACGGATGGCACTGACGGGTCTGTCATCGTCCCTCTTTCTTCCCGCAGGGGTCCACCATTAGCAGCCCACACATCCGCCGGAGAGTCACCACCCACGAGTGCTCCTCCCGCGGCCACCCGCCCGTCCCCAACTCCTCCTCCCTTCTGGGGTCCCTCTTCGGCAGTCGGCGGGGCAAGTCCTCCTCCTCTTCCTCCTCGCAGGGCCACCCTCCCCCGCCGCCCTCGTCCCACCCGACCCTGATCGTCCACACGCCCCACCCGGCCAACCTGCACCACACGGCGCATGCGGAGGGGCACGGCACGCACCACCACCAACACCACCAACATTACAGCCACAGGGGGGAGCAGAACCCTCCGCCCTACCACCACCACCACCACTACCACCCCCCTTCGTCCTCTTCACACAGCCGGCGGGAGGCCCCACCGTCCTCATCGTCACACTCACACCTCTTCCATCAGCAGTCCTCTCACGCCTCGCACTCCTCCTCCTCCTCCCACGCTCCTCCCTCGCAGTACCCGGGCTACGGCTCGCACGCGCACACACACACACACACACACGCGCACTCACACGCGCACGGTCACTCGGGCCATGGGCAGCACACGTCGCACATGTCGCACTCCTCGCATTCCCAGCACGCGCCGCCCTCGTCCTCGTCATCGCACCACCACCACCATCACCTCCACGACCAGCAGGGGGCACCTGCGGGCCCAGGGCCCAGCAACTCCAAAACCAAACACAGCGGCATCAGCACTGTGGTCTGACAGCCTGGTGCTGGAGCCGAGAATGGCGCGTTGAGTGTCGTGTGTCAGACGTCAGATGGACATGTCAGACAGACAGACAGACAGTGAGTGACCGGGCCGCTGTGAGCTGCAGCTGTGGTGCAGTTGCTCCTCCTGTTCAGCAGGGGGAGCTCTTACCAGCTGCATAATGTGCAGGTTTCCCAAAAAAGCAAAAACAAAGAAAGACTCCTACTACTACTCCAACTCTTACCTGACTGGCCTCATTTCTCCAAAAGGATGCTCCCTTAGCTGGCTCTTATGTTATCATTGTTGGATTTCTTCAGTTGTGTTCTCTTGTCCCCTGTCTCAGCAGTGTGCATTACTCAGCCCCTCCTTCAACCAAAACTAACATCTGCTCCCCCAGCAACATTGCTTTTTCACATTTCCATTTTACCAGTACTCATTCATCTTCCCTTCAGTCCACCAGGGCGGAGGACGGGTGGGAAAGGCGTGTGTAAAGGTGGCGACCGTGTTTCACAGTTGGCCTATGGAACATGGTCGTCAGATGCTTCTAACTCTCACCTGTTTCTGGAAGCGGCTTTTCGTTTATTTTATTTTTATTTAAAGTGCTTTTTGTATGTTACTCACTATAGGAATTTAATGTATTGCAAGAGAAAGCGATGTTTTCATTTCACAGTGGCTAGACAAAAAAAAAAAAGATTAACATCAGTGTAGTCAGTCACAAAAGTAGTTGTTCTAGTGCTGTATTTACTGTGGATGACAGCTTTTCATGTTGTCTCTTAGCAATCATAAATAAATGTGCCAACTATTAATGCATTATCTATTTAGTCAAGATTGCTTTGTGTACAGTATATTGTGCGTAAAGTATTTTGTAGTATACTTGCAGTTGCAACCATTGTTATAATTGTAACTGTAAAAAGGCTGAGTTTCCTCAGAGTAATGTCAAATCTATATGGTCACGGGTGTATTTGGACATATATGTGAGACTCATATCAGTAGGAGAAGCAAGAGTTGAGCTTTTCCTTGAACCGAAATGGGAGTTCAGCATACTGTACAGTGGCAGCATTGTGTTTGTTGAAGATCTTAAGCAAATAAGCCTCAGAGCAGATTGGCAATAGATTGGCAATACCTCCGGCTGCTAATGGCACTAACACGTACTACAAATGGTGTAAAATACTACATAATAATTTAGTATGGATGCTGAAGGATGAAGGAAAACATTCAGGGTAGTGAATCAGAGAATACAGGAACTGGAGTTCTGTGAATCTCAGTGTTCTTCTCCACTTAGCCTTGGCCTGGTTTCTGAAAGACATTGTATGATTGCTACGCTATGTGCTACCATGCGTTTACAGAACATGGGCCCTGGCGATAACTTTCCAGTACCTACATTCTTGATTTATACATATATATTTTCCTTTTCTGCTTTGTTTTGTATTTCAGTTATTAATGATAAGAGACAAATATTTTTTATTTAATATTAAATATTTTGGGTAAATATTTAATAATAAATATGAATATGTCTTATTTTTCCTACCATGCACAAAATTCTTACTGGGCCAGTGACTGAAATTAGTTCTTAGTTCTTTTCTATGAATTATTATTAATTGTTATCAGCTCATGTGCAATATGTTTATTTAGATTTCATGTTGGAACTCTCTGAACAAGCTATCATTGAAAGTGTTCCTCCATTTTATTTTGTCAATGTTTCGTTTCATTTTGTGTTTTCTTCATAGCTCTCTCTGTGGCTTAACAGACAAGTCATTTCTGAGAGTCTTTCTCTTCTGGAATTCAACAGAATGTCAAATAAGTGATAAGTGCATGTTGTTTGTTATTGATGTGAGGCCATTGTTGGTGTTTTTATTTATTTTTGCTAAAATAAATCAGTGTTACCATTGCAACTAAGTGCAATCATCTTAAAAAATGAAGTCTGGCACTTTTCCTCATAGTGTTGAACCATATAGGATTATCATTAGTTGCCCTACAAGACATTCAGATGAATGATCAAGCAGCGTTTCCATTTGCATACAGTACAGTTCAAGTAAGGGTGGAATTTTATTGCACTCAATAAAAGCACACAATATCTTTATTTCTCTTATGTGAACAACAGAGTCCATATAGGGATGAGGAAGCAGAACTCAATGAATGATTATTCAAAAGAATACATCAACAATAAACAACTCACAGGGATAGGCGGTATACAAGGAACAGTTCATGTTTGGTCAGGGTGTGTTGGTTCCTTCACAAAGCTCTCAGAAGTGTTTAATCTTAACATTCTTGTCTTCACAAACCATGGATCTTAAGTCCATATCAACTAAATATCACAACAACAGGAAGTAGTAGACGGTATGGAAGTTTTTCTCTCTTTGGGAAATTATCAATTGAATGTCTTTTTTTAATAAATTCTGAATTATTTTCTATGATCATAAATGGTGATGATGTACAAAACAGAAGGAAAGTCATGTAAGTCTACTTTGATGTATTGTTGTTCCAACTAATGCCAGTGGCCATGTTGCCCCAACAAAGCACTGCATGTAACCAATGCATCCTGTTCTTGATTCACTGTGAGCAGACTAACTCTGCCTGTTAAAGACCTTTTCTCCCTTCTCCTTTTTTTCTTTATTTCTTTTTTTTTACTCTCCAAGTTGTGACCTGCGGTTCCATTTTGAAATTATGTGTTATTGAAGATCGGCATGCAGTTCACATAGCTACATATCCATAGTGTAAAAAAGGCCCTCGGTTCAAGCCCCACTTCAGGATGCGAGTTGAAGGGCCTTTTTGTGTAAATAATTGAACAGAGAAGCAAGATATATCTTATATGGATCTGGGGGAATGCAGGGGGGTACAACTGTATGGATCAGGGGACCAGGTGGGAAAAGTCTGCTTGTAAATAGTATGTATATAGATATACAGTAAATATATATAAATATATCAACAAGCATTACATAATGTACACAGTCATATCTAAGAGTGTATTCCTGTCTTCTCTGAAGAGGGAGAGACAAAAATCTAACCTGTCTCTGCTTCCATCTGTGTTGGACGATATTGCAGTAGGCCTATGCCGTCTCGGGAAAGCGGACTGTTTCTAGGGATCACTGCCTCGCTCATGTTCACCCACAAGCTGCTACTGTTCTCGCTCGGAAAAAATACACCATCTTCACCATACAGGACGGGAGGAGGAAAAAAAGAGTGCTGTCATTGTAATATGCATTCTGTTTGTAAGTGGTTAAAGAAAAAAAATATCTCATCAATGTAAAACTTCGACTGTGACGATGTTGAGAACGCAAAAATAAAACAAATATATGACCTAAATAATTGTCTGTTGGTTTTCAATCAAAAATACATGCACACATCAATGAATTGTAATTTCTTAATACAGCTGGAACAGAATGATGGAGTGATGGATCTGTGTTCATCTGAAAATACTTTTCAATTAGGCCTATGGAACACCAAGTTGGCTGATTAAGTGCAGGTTCTAGTCTGTGGTTTACTTTCAAGGAGACGTTGTGCACATCCCAGGTGCTGAACAAAAAAGTCAAGTTTTTTTAGGAAACAAGTTTGCACACTCCTTGGTACTCTTTTTTTTTTTTTTTTTTTTTTTTTTTTTCTCATTATTTGGCACGACTTGAAGTGAATCTGAGGAAGACCGCAAGGTCGAAACGTCATGTGCCAAATAATGAGAAAATAAACTAAAAAAAAAAAAGAGTACCAAGGAGTGTGCAAACTTTTTTCCTAAAAAAAAGCTAGTCTGTGGTTTGCCAGTTTAACAGTGTTAACTGGTGAAATGCGTTGTGAATTGGCATAAGCATTTGGCATTGTATAACTTGTAAGTAGTGTTTGTAAAAAGTGATATTGAAAGACATCTAAAACAAAAACACACTCAGACCTAACATGAAGCAATTGCGTACACATTTACTCACACACACACACACACACACACACACACACACACACTAGCGTCAGTACGAAGGCTTCCCCATGGCAGAGAGCTTTCATAAGGTCCTGTAGCAGATGATACTCTTATCTCACTTCAACAGAGGGGTCTCCCTTTCGTCATGTGACCCACAGTGTGCTACCACTCTCCAATTGCCGTCACTGATGGGTGTGGGTGGTGAAAAAATGCAAGGCACTGGCATTTTGTAATCAACTTTGTCAATTCTACGTTTGTACAGTTTCCATCGCTATTGTTTTAAAGTAAACCATAAGAATGATTGGGAGAGAGGAGGATCATCTTTGCATTGATTTCAAACTAAAAGGTAGGAGTTATTTGCAGACCTATTTGTCTCTCAGATGTTTTCATATTTTGATCAGACATATTGCAATTGCACATTGAATCAACAACCTGCAGTTTGCACTCAAACTGGCCTATACTGCAATTTTTGACTGCCTGTGTCAAGCGCATGGTAATCAGACAGCCCTGGTATGAATCTGGCTCTAAACTGGCCCAGATGAAATCCACATAGAGTCAGTTTCCATTCTGGAAACCCAGAGTTGTGTAATTATCAGTTACCTAGAAATGTGAGATTGCATATATTGTAACTCCTGAATTGCTTGTGTGTTAAATATAATTTATTTGATGCATTCACTTAATGTTACAATACATTTTATCTTGCACTTTGTATACAATTCATCATCTTATATATATAAGATGTGTATATATATACAGAACAAGCGAAATAAAAACAGACATCGGGGGTGACAGCTCTGTTGTCCTTATGTTTCAAATCTCCAACTATCTTGATGCTCATTATGCTTCACATTTTCATACACATTTATACATTCATATTTCAGGTAGATTTCTATTTGGATAGCCTGCCCACAGAGCCTTTATAGACGGTTTGTTGAAAATGAAATGCAATAAGAAAAGAACACAATAAAGTGAAATAGCAAACTAGAAATACACATCAAGCACTCTCCATGTGCATCAAATCTCAAGCTATTTTGCCATGGTGCGCGTATGCTTCATGTCTTCATATTCACATTTTATGAATTCATATCTCATGTGCACAGGATGCTCTCTGGTGTGGGGATAGTGCTCCTCGTTCTGCTGGAGCTGTCCAGTCCTCGAGCCGTCTCCAGCCTGTGTCAGTGTTCCGCACTCCAGACCAAACAGCTGAAGGTGAACTGCAGCTCCCAGAAGCTCAAAAAGGTTCCACATGTACCAGCAAACACTGAGGAACTCCATCTGCAGAACAATCTTCTGACGGGTGTTCCAGTTGGGTATTTTGACACACTGCAGAACCTGAGGATGGTGTACCTGTCAGGGAACCGTTTTCACTGTGACTGCAGGATCCAGTACCTGCATACCTGGCTCCTGAGGAACCGGGCACTGGTACAAACGATGCCCATCTGTGCCAGTCCAGATGCCCACGCGAACAAAGCCATCACTGAACTGGTTGATTCTGACTTCTCTTCCTGTAGTCCAGACCACAGTTGTCCTGGTGGTCTATATGACATCATTTTGGGATTTATGCTCTGTGCTCTAATTGTGTTACTGTTTTGGAGCATTAAGTTGGCGAAGGACTCGACGTACATCCTTGGGATTTATGAGAAGCACGCTGGCTTTGAGGCAGAATTGCTCAGGTCTCGCAAACCAAAACACAGGATGAGGACACAGCGAGTAGATGGGGCGAGCTCCTCAGCTTATATGGTGGATGAGCTGGAGCAGCCGTTATTTAATATGGAAATACTCCCGCAAATCGTTGATGCTTTACACAAGAAACACAATATAAAGATCAAAGTAGTATGAAAGAACATATAGTGTGTGTGTATATATATATATTAGGGGTGTAACGGTTCATGTATTCGTATTGAACCGAAACGGTACGGGCGTCACGGTTCGGTGCATGAATTTACACGGAGAATACACGGTATAAAAATACATACAACTCGTGTGTGGATTAATTAATGTCATGCGCAATTACTGTTAAGTAGCGAGAGTTACGGGAGTTCTTTAGCGACACCTAACGCTAATCTGTAGCCTCGCCTTAGCTCTGAAGCTCTGATTGGCGCCTATGTTTTTTTTGTCAGGTCGTCGGTCGAGTCCGTCAGTCATTAGCAGCACTAAGGTTAGACCCACAAGAGTTAGAGGATCCGCTGGTCTCTTTAAGATCGCAAGTTTAAGAACTTCAGTTACAGTAACGTTAGTACAGACGAAAGAGTGGTGGATAAGATGAAACTGTGTGTCGGCGTTGTTCAGCAGTTGTTGGGTATGTGAGTGGAAAAAATGCTACAATTATTCGAAGCCATCACCCAGATGATGTAGGCTACCAATCACTGAAACGAGGGGAAAAAACTTCCCCTGCGCTTCAGCAGCCTTTGGATACACATACAAATAGGGCCAAAACCTATGGCTTAAATTAAATGATTTCGTAATGACAGAAAGCTATGTAAATCGCGTGGTAATTACCTTTATGTTGGGGTAACTTGTAACTTCTCACATGAGGTTCTGGTAGTGTTAAGTGCATAGACAGTAAAATAAAGTGACAACGCTAACCAGGCTAATAAACAAACCATGCTACGGTGAGTTAACGTCAAAGGGCAAAGTCACGTGACTTCTAGTTGTAGTCTGTTTATGAAATGAAAGGAGCAATTTCGTTTTTAAAAAAAAGGCAAAATAGTGTGATATTTTCACAGTTAGTAGGCTAGATTATTACTTTACACACAATAAAAAAAATATTGAGGCAAATTGTAGACCCTTCCATATACAACTAAACACAGATGTTGAAGGTCTTGTTTAAGTGGATTTTTAAAAATCATTTTTCTATGTAATTTGCACTTTCAGAAATAAGAGATGCTGTAGGCCTATTTTCAGTTTTAGAGCTGATTGTCTTATTTTGTTTACAAGTTACAGATGGAGTCTGGGTACTTATTGTACTTATTGTACTGTTTAGCCTACATCTTACACACTTCAGGCTGTTGCAGATAGCTCAGGGAAGAGACTGTATGACACTAGGTGGTACAGCCTGAGACATGTACAAAAAAAAATGCTTTCTGCATTTTTGTTTTGCTTTTCCCTCCACTGTACCGAACTCGTACCGAACCGTGATGTCCGAACCGAGGTATGAACCGAACCGTGACTTCTGTGTACCGTTACACCCCTAATATATATATATATATATATATAAATAACATACGGGTATACTGCTGGACCTAGTTTGTTGCCTTTCGCACACTGGCCTCAATGTAATTATAATTAATTGATACACTAGGTTTTTATGACTCAGTTGCATTAACTTTTTTAAAAATGTTAACAATATTAACTGTGAATTTGAGAGGTTTCTGCCCTCAGAATCCACAGAAAATGACTCCAAACGAAAATTGGTAACAATTTTCTTCATTCTCTCATCTTTAGTTAAATATGTAGCATATTTAACAACAAATAAAAACAATTAAAGGGACAACAAGTGTGTACGTGTACAGCTTTAAAGTTACAAACACTTGCAGATTAAACACATGCACACATTGTTCCAAGCTGGCGTGCTAAAGAGTTTATGCACTTCTGGACAAAAACGGTTACTGTGAATGAACAGATCATCACTAGGAAAGGCCATGGTAATGCAAATTTGAAAGCTTTATAAATGCCCTGACTTATCTAAGATTGTCCCAAAAAGGCGTACCTTAGCCGCCATCTAGCGCTCTGAAAATAAAATAGATTCCTATAAAGCAGAGGAAGATTATGAGAAGATAGCAAAGACAACCATTTCCTCAATTCATCACACACAGTAGCAAGCTTGATGCATTTCAGATATAAGCCCTGTGGTCTGTTGAGGTTAAAATATAATATGTTGGTATAATGAAGGTGTTTGGAGAAATAAGAGTGCTGAATTTCATTAATAATGAACTCCGTTCCACCTGTTAAGTAGCCTACTGTATACAGGGTTGGATTGATCATGGTTGGCCTCAGAGCCTTATCAGAGGCTCTTCGTGGCATGAGGAGCATTTCACTTGTAGAACAAAGAATGAATTAAATTTAAAGGAACCATATGTAAGAAATGTATTTCAATTAATCATAAAATGGCTCTGGTATGTCACTAGACATTAAGAAATCATGTTCATTTCAAATACTTATATCACTGACAACAGCAGTCCGGCCAGGATATTGTCATTTTAAAAAGTGAAGTTGCAGCCTTCAACTGATGTTGATGTTGTGTTTTGTCATGTCATGTTGTGTTTTGGCCTGATGCGCCACCCTCCACCTATGTACTAATCACGAAGTCAGTAGTGTTTCGGCATCCGGGTTGCCAGCTCTGCCAGTCAGAGGGGAGGGGGAGGGGATACAACGCTCTACAGTAATGTAAAGTGATTGCAGTACCAGTTTTGGCCACAATCTTACATATGGTTCCTTTAATATCAGCCGATTTTGGAAGCAAATATGAGTCTGTAGAAAAATTACTAGAGAATGACTTTTCCAACAGGACAATTTTTTAAACACGCCTAAAAATCCTCAATGGAGTACCTTAAGTGCACTTATGGTTTTGCCATCAAAGTCCCCTGACCTAAACATCACTGCGATTCTGAGAATACTGAATAGGCCTACACCTCAAAAGATCAGACTGCCCAAGAATCTCACAAAACTAGCCTTTTGCAAGGAAGACAAGAACTGAACGAGTCTTAGCTGGCTACAAAATGTATTTACAAGCTGTGATACTTGGCCTAGGTGATGTTACTAGGATGTCTAAATTAGAAACTTTTGCTTCTGGCTTTTTTTTATTTTGAAACTGTAAAAGGTATATTTCTTTAAAATATGCAGAATTGTGTGAATTTTAACTCAATCAACTTAGCCTTTAAGATTAGCCAATATTTTAGCCTACTCACTTAGCTATAGGCCTACACATTTTGACTAGAGTAGGCCTACATCACTGTCTCTGAACACATTTAAATGGACCTACATATGGTGAGTTTCATTTTGTTTCTTAGTTTGTATTTCTAACAGCTTTAACTTTTCTGTATTTCAGTAGGCCTAAAATAGCAGACCTCTATAACACCAACCCCATATCTAGGGGAGAAGATTGGGAGTCATTTGATAACTAGGCTACAACACGCCACCTATTGGTCATTGCATAAACAAAAAATATTCGTCAATTAAGATGAGCAACATTGTAGCCTAATCTGCATAGGCTATAAAACAGCCCGAATTAGCTATGTAGAATATAATCTAATTTCCTATAGCCTATATGACCGGAATGAACGACGAACCACACAAGGGCATGGCTACTTCCTCAGGCTGCTTGTAACCTTGCATTTGGTGCAGAGACTCGAGTGTAAGCTGAACCACCTTGATTGCAAAGAAATGAAATCTGGTCCGAGTGCGATTCAAGCACGGTAACAGCTGCTCCTGTAGCATCTGTCACAACATGTGGCAGTTTAGCGTCACCGCAACAGGCTTCACGGCGATCAGCTGGCTCTTTCAATCTTATTGGTTAAACCGAGTAGGCCTACACGTTTCTTCCATGTCTTTGTACTTCAACAGCATAACTAGGAGTCAAGATTTCCCTTTTGGTTTAAATCAGACACATTCGCTAATCATGTCCTCCCTTGGCAAACATGATACCAGTCGATAGTTATTGTGAATTCTGCGCTATATGTGGCAATCCAATCAAATATTTTCCCTACCCCCAGAGTAAGCTAATTTTGGCGATGATCTGTGATTGTAAGTTCGTGTGATTCCCGCTGCTGTCAAATAGGCGTTGTTTAAATCTTCTTGTCTACATAATTTTAAACTTAAAGGTTAAAAAAAAAAAAACTTAACAGTTTTTCTTTTTCCCTTGACCTGAAAATTGCCATTAGTAATCATTTCGTCTTAGTGCACCACATCATTTCTAACAATACAAGTCCATGGCTAGTAATCCCCCATTTACAAGAAGCATGGTCATAGGTAGTTGGCTAGTGATTGACTATTGGGCCAAATTCTTAACTTGCAGTCTATGCTGAAATCTACACAATTTTGGAAAATGTCATCATACCTGATATGAACTAGGAAAACTGGCACCAAAAAAAAGGTCTTGCCAATTCAAAATATGATGACCAGAGAGGCCATGAGCAAAAGGGCTTTTTATGGGCAGTCTATATTTACTCTGCAAATGCCAGCAGAGCTAACCGTCTTCAGAACAGAAGCCTATAGGCTACAGAAGACAAGGTCCCCCTCGCTCAACTATGGTGAGTGTGACGCCACATTTTTGGAATTGCTGGAACTGGCCTCGCACAACGCTGCCCAAGAGAATATTTTAACAACTTGGAATATGGGGAATGGCCACTGAGATCTCATTCTGTAAATCTTTCAGGCAATTCAAAAGGAAAAAAACGCATTTGAAACAAATGACAATTAACAAACAGGACACCAGAAAACAGGCACAAACAAAATATGTGTTTACCCTCCAACCTCCTCCAGGTTTATTGATAGTTTAAAATTACATTTCTATGTTCTAGGACTTCAACTGCATTTTCCTTCCGACTTAAAAACTGAGTACAAGCAAATGATATTTTTACAGTAGTCTTAGTGATATTGTACAAAAATAATATTTTTGATTTCTGTGAAAACATTCTCCTTTTGCAAATAACTGCTAATTTCACGAGTCATTCTGTGATTCTTGAGGTTCTCACCCAAGGCAGACTTTTCAAAAATTGGCTTTTTAAAAAGTTCAACCTTGAGTGCTTCACAACCAAAAGGTCTACTTAACTTGCAAACAAGATGACCTTTATAAAAGAACTTAGGATCTTAATATTCCAAAAGTGTTTTCATTATTATTGTTATGTTTCATGCCCGCTTCCATGCATACTGCTTGGTGGGCCCAGATTAAGATGTATTGGAAAAACTCATAAGCCAACTCATTTCCCCACTGAAAAAAAAAAAAACTTGGAAGTACTGGCTTCCTTAACTTCCAGTTCATCTTGCTGAGGCACTCATCGTCTTTGTGCTCAGACGACCAACGTAGCACTTTTTGTCCCATGACACTGATCTCTGTTCACCAGTGACGTTGAAGGGGGATCTTTAACAAAGCATTATACAGAACACCTCTACCAAACTAAACAAACATTTTTTTGTATTGAATGCAGAAAGATTTTTTTTTTTTCACCCCTTGCTTCTTTTGTACATGTCGAGAAGCTCACTGGCTTGGGACTAGCCTCTGTTTGCCAACCTTTGGCCAATGAAGAGGATTCAGAGAAAAATAATACAACCAACCATCAATCAGAAAAAAAGGAGGGGCATCAGAGGTAACCGTTTATGCGGTGGCTTCAATAGGGCACTCTTTTGCCAGGTGGCCGGTCTTGCCACAGTTGTAGCAGTTCACCTCACTGGCCTTGCTGCACTGAACGGCAACATGACCAATCTCACCACACCTGCAAAACACACCAAACATCTGGTTATGCAACGTTACAGTCGTTAAACTAGTAAAAACTTAATTGTACAAGTTCTTAAACATGCAGAAAGGCTGTTAATACTAGTGCAGAACAGCAATCCGAACTACACTCAAACTAACATCAAACTAACTTGAGTCTTTCTACGACATGAGTCTTTCTACGACATGAAAGATCAAAAATTAGTGCTACCTCTCCTGTCACTCAAATTTCCGTGGCAACACATCTGACATCACCAGAACCCACCAGAGCTGTACAAAATGTTTCTTCCTGTGTTATTACAAATCTCATTCAATGAATATTGTGGAACTGTTCGTTGATTACCTGAGTTCAAGAGGAATCTACAAAGCACCTTGGCTACTTTTTCTCCATTACCATTTACTTTTGACATTGGTAATTGTAGCATCTTGTAGCTTATCTTTGGAGATTTTACTGTTACATGTTATAGTGTCGTACTTATTGCTAGCAGACAGAGGGCCAATGCCACCTATTCATGATTGCAAATACTAAAGGCTGCATGTGTAGACTGGGGCTGGGTTATTGCCATGCTCCAGTTGTCTTGTAAAACGACTAGTAATTTGGAATCTGTGTTAAAACAACCAGCTTGGGTTAACAAATTGTGAGAACAATTGTCGGTTGTTAGTGATTGTGACCAGATATAGTAATACCAGGTTGTAACAAAGTATTACACAGTATTTTAAAAATGTTCGGACACTAATGTTTCTACAACTGATTTCATGAGAGCTGTAGTAATGCTAATAAACAGTGCATAACTACAGCTCTCATTAACTGTTAATGGGTGCAGCCATCTTGGGAATTCAAACTCAAGGTACATGTGGTTAAAACGGGCTGACAAGTCTGGATACGACTTCAAAGGGCGTTCCATTTGCAACTTCCTCTTAGTGATGCAGGAAAACAACTCGGTAATCAACTCAGGAGGACAAATGGAACGCAGCATAAATAGGCGATATGACTAGCTAGCATATAGTTAACAAAGAAATCTTTTTGCCGTCTTATTTCATGTAGACAGGAAACAAATCAATTAAAATTGTGAGTTTTATTACACCAGCTACAAGCTCTAGATTTACTTTTTTGGCTATATAGCCAAGCCCTACCCTGGACCAAGACGTTAAAATTGTGTACCGCTTAGTATGAACCACAATGTATTCTGTTCGCAGAGCTACGGCTGGAATTGAGGACTGCCCCTTAAAGCCAACTTCCAGAGCTCCACTCAACTCAACAGGTATTATTCTAACGCAAATTGGTTAGAAAGGGCTTTAATTGTCACCTGTAACACTTCACTTTGTCACAGAGCTTCTGGATGTGACCGAAGCCTCCACAAGAGTAGCACTTCTGCTCATTGGCATGGTCGCAGTCCCGGGCCACATGGCCAGCCTTGCCACAATTGTAGCAGCACTGCTCCCTCTCCTTCCTCGGCTCCTTGCAGTCCCTGGAAATATGACCACTCCTGTGGCAGTTGTAACAAGCTAAAAGTGGGAACACACACAGAGAACATCAGTAATTCACTTTTAAGACTGAAAGGCTTTCACACTGATGGCAATGAAACTCTTATCCTTGTAGGACAGCATTATTAAAGTTCTACTACCACCACCACCTTTAATAGTATCTATACTTGGAGAGAGAGAGAGAGAGAGAGAGAGAGAGAGAGAGATCTCACACACCATCCTCAGTCTGTTCACAGTCCTTGGCAATGTGGCCTTGCTCTCCACACCGGTAGCAGAAAAGATCTAGAAGAAACGGAACATAAATTTCAAATTCTATTGCATCTCTCACATTCTTTTGTCAGAAAAACAACAAAACATACCTTTTCCTCTTCCTCTGCCCCTGCCACGACCACGGCCTCCTGCATTGGGGCAGTTTTTAACCCAGTGTCCAGAACGGCCACAACCAAAGCACTCACTGCTACTCATTTCCATTCTCTGTGAAGATTCAAACCACACCAAAAAGTCAGTTGGTAACACACATTTACTAACTAATGGAATTCTATCAACACTAAGCTAATAAGACTACTGCAACACAGTCACACTTAACTTGGCAAGACAGTTGGACAAAAGCAGTCCAAATGTAGCATAAGGGATCCGCTAGCTACTGTCTGCCTTACCTATTGACGGCAATCCATCCTCTTGGCATGACATAGCTGGCTACCAAAATGAAGATTTAAAGTAAGTGCTTAGGAGCCGATTTATAAACTAATATAAAATATAATTTTCAATATGGAAACTTAAAAATAACAATGTTACCAAACTGGATGTTTACTAGTTGTAAACTAGTTTACTCACTTCCAGGCTAACTTGTGCACCAATGAAATCAGAATAATTAACTAATGTCAGAACAAGGATTGTTGGCTAACTTGAGCTAGCCATCAGCCGCTGGCATAACCCTGTGGAGCTATCATCAATTTATATTAAAATAACCGTCTTGATTGCATACCTTTAGAAAAAAGAACCAGTAATACAAGACGTGTAAATAAAAGCAAAAAGCTATCAGTCACAATTTACTCATAAAATACAAGTCACGTGTGGCAATCTGCAAGCTAGCTAACAAGGCCCAAAAATCACGACACATGGCACAACAGCAGCTAGGTAATGCTAGGTATTATTTTTTATTAGCCAGTTGTCGTCGGATTTTAGATAAGTACCATTTGTGATAAACCAGTATCTACGTTGACTTATCATGGACTCAACGTATGATACTGATTTTCGGAACTGTAAAACTTATGATGCACGGAATATATTAAGGTAATAATCGTCTAAACGAAACGCAAAGCAGTTAGCCTAGCGACACCATGTTGTCTTGATATATTCATTTCAGCTTATTTGCTAACGTTAGCGTGCTAGCCAACGTGCAGAGCAGCAGCAAAACTCGCTTGGCCATTATGTCGCTTAGCCATATGGTATCAGTAGGGATGTGCACCTTGGCCCTCCAACCATTTAAGGGCCGCATCGACACAAAGCTAATGGTAGCACGCTAACTAGCGATAGCTGAATACTTGGATCACACTTTGTACAGGATCAACCATCGTTATACGTGAACGAGCTGCTTTCAAACTACACCCGTGAAAAATAAAACGTGAACATTTTTAATTTGTGATGCATAAGATCAAACCCTAACTCCATTTTACTAAGACTGCTTTCCCGCGCTGCTACCATGGGCCACAAGGCCAACTCAAAATGCTAACGGAAATCTAATGTAGTACATTTTATATTTCCAACTCATAACCGTTTTACAGAAGAATCGGACAACATAAAATTAACATTTTATCCATGCTAATAAAGAAGAACATTTGTGGCACTCACCTTTTTGAAGGCTAACTAGCTACGTGACTCGCTGCTGTTTACTCCTCCTCTCTCCCTTTGCGCCACATGCGATTTGCGCATGACTCTTTGGAGTGGCGTTACATCTAACCAGTCAAAGGTTACTGAAGGAGCGCCTACGTAGATTTCCTTTAACCTATGACAAACAAATGCTGACGGACACCACCTCCATAAAGTGTCAAATCACAGATAAGAGGGGTACTTTGTTTCGCCCTTTTTTATATTATATAATTATTATTCTGACAATCAGCTATAAAAGCTTTTAGTTGACTCTAAGTTGGCAAGGTGTAGGCTCACAGTTGTATTTTTGTTAATTAACTGATAGTTGGTCAATCAGAATTAGTTTTTAACTGAAATTCTTGGTCGTTCGAAACGTTAATAGGTCTAGTAGCAGTAGGCCCCAAGGCATATAGTAGCCTGACCCAGACATGTTGCTTAGTGATATTCTTGATGGTTCATGGACTAGGTCTACTCATTGATTTGGGAACACACACACACACACACACACACACACACACACACACATATATATATACGATTTTGCCTACTGGATTGAATCAAATAAGCAGGCTGAAACCAACTAGGCCAAACTGAATAGTACACCATATAAGGGTGCAGTGTTTTTTATATGGCATATTTGAAGAATAATTGTTAACATTTATTAGGCTATCTCTGTGCATGAGTTTTTGTTGTTGACCATTTGAGGGACCTAGTTTGATTGAAAATACACAAAATGCACAAAATATGGCTGAAAATGTGAAGTTTGGACTGAAGAACGTGTTTCTTTATCATACTTAAAAAGTCGACTGTTGCAGAAAGAAATGGCTGATCTTTTATGCAATATCTACATTGCCCAATATCAGCAATCATTCATCCAATGTTCCAAAGGCACATTCTGTTTACTATGTATCAAAGATTCTAGAGCGGAGCGCTCTAGAATCTTTGCTATGTATTATGTAAGCACATAATATCATCTGAAAACTACTGCCCTGATTAAAAAAGAATGCAACTGATCACAGCTAGCTAGTATGTTTTCTATAATGGATATTGGATGGACATTTCCGACCGGTAGAGTATATTCTACATAACCTATAGAAATAACTTGACTAGAAATGGGAAATAGTCAGACCTCTGAAGGTTCCTAGAAAACATTGCATTGTTATTTTTCGAATGTGTAGGCTGCATTTTATGGAGAACCTTGAAATTAGGCTATTTGTGCTTTCTTGTATACAACTATGTATTTGTAAAGATATGTTTAAATAAGTCTCTGTACCAATCAATGTGACACACCTAATTTTGTTAGAAAAGCTGTCATTTCTGAAAGTGAAATGTAGGAGGATAATTAGGCCTATGCCCATTTTAATGGGACACCAAATAATTGACTGTAGCCCTAGTGTAGAAAACTGAGACTATGATTGGAGGCAGGCTAAGCTTATGGCTATAGATTGTTTATAGTGTATGGCTGGCTATAGATTTGAAAAATCTAGACTATGTCACCTTTATTAACAATAACCACGTAGCTGAGGCTTCCACCATTTCTATTCAATCATTCACAACGCAATTCTCAGCTGGAATGACTGGGGGTCCAATTTCAATCAATGGCGTCAGACGACCGCTGGAACTCAGACCTCATTCGCTGCACATTCAAAAGACTGACCACTCGCATAAACAAACACAGGAATGGATATAAACGAGCAGTTGACTTTTCATTTGATTTCAAAACATGAGAGGTGGGCTCAATGTTAGCTAGCAGCCTTGCACGTGACTCCTAAAAGGTGTTTTTTTTTTTCGCCCTTTCGACGTGATCAATGGAAACCAACATATGGGAAGCCGAAGCCTGATAGGCTGTCATCAAGCGTAACCCAAATGGTTCGTATTCTTGACAACTTGACAATTTAATGTTAATTGTTTTATCTAATACGCTTCTAGGATATGCTATTGAAAACATCGTAATCGTCAAAGTCAATCGACAGTGATCAGTCCGCTGTCCCCTGTCCGCAAAGGCCTGTTCGAATTAGCCAATATGATGATGTCATCGCGTCTCCACTTTTTCTTCAAGTTATGGCGGAGCTGAAGTTTTCAGCCTTGCTTGGTAAGTGTTCATTGACAGAGGTATGCCCTTTAAGTTCCTTTGTTGGGCGATGCATATTCATCTTCCGTCTTTCGCTACATGGTAGCCGTAGAAAGAAAATATTTTCCTGGTCACGGTTTAGCAAAAGTTGGATTGCATTGTTTGGAGTGATGTAGGAGTTTGGGTCGTAAGAAAAAAAAGGGCCTTTAGAACACTGTCAACAGTCCGCAACAGTGTTTCATTGTTCAAAATGCAGACAGACGATCATATTGGCTGTTGGATGCACTAATAGGTATGTAGCAATATATCATAAAATTAATTAAAAAGTAAAAACATCTAAGGATGAGTCATTTTCCCTGTTTTGTCATGTTTCCAGTGAAAAATTGGCCAAATTCAGATCGTCTGTTAGGAAGGTTATGCTATTGTGGTTTCGAGCAGATCCTAACAAGTGACGCTTAATCGCTCGGTGGATTTCAGTAGTCGTTTGTTGTGCTTTGAAATCTTTTATAGCGTAATTCGGCTCATAGATTGCTGATCGATAGCCTAATCATGATGATGATGAACGTGGTGTTTTGTTCTGTAACGTCTACTTCGCTCTCGTGCTTTGTAGCCTAATGCGCTGGTTCCGGAGATTTGTGTAGTAGTAGGCTAGTACTTTGTTACTTTTTACAGATTTGTGTTATCCCTTCGTATAAGGCATTTGTGTTTTTCTTGAATTTTTATGAATCTTTGTTTCCATATCACAGTCACGAGATATATCCTCCATAACAATGCAAATAATGTGTTTAACTGTATGAATTTGAGTCGAATATGACAGAAGGTCATGTTGAAAGACGGGAAATAAAAAGGCCTATTGCAACAGTAAACGTCTCTGTAATTAGCCAAATTGTCATTACTCCAGATTGCAGTGATTACTAGGCCTAACTATTTTTTTAGGATATGTTATAACAAATAACATTTATTTGTTGTAGTAATGTTATGATGATATGTTAGCCTATTGTATTTGAATGTAGCCTATTGCATTCAATATTTCACTCAGGCATGCATCATATATAAAGAGAAAAATGGCATGAAAATCTAGTTCTATAATGTATATCACTGGTGTTATTTCTGTGTTGCTTTGCTACTTCAGGCTATTGAGCATAGTAGTATATTAATGGAGCACCTACAAGGAGCTTGGAGGACCCTTAGCAATGGACTTGGAGGAAAAGACTCTGTGTTCGAGGGCCCTTGTACCTCTCCCACCGTGGTCCAAGGTTTTCCATATCAGCGTCGTGCATCAGATGACAGCAAAATCGCAGACTCCAAAACGAGCAGCACTATCCGAGTCTACCTCCCCAACCAGCAACGCACCGTAGTAAGTCAAAAAGACTGCCATATCCTTGTAATTCAAATGCAAAGCCTGTGTGTGGGTCTGTGTGTCTTTGAATAATATAGTGCATTGTTTTATGTGTCTAAAAGGTGAATGTACGGCCTGGCATGACTTTGCATAGTTGCCTCATTAAGGCCCTGAAGGTTCGGGGACTTCAGCCAGAATGCTGTGCGGTCTATAGGCTCCATCCCGGTCAAAGGAGGTAAACACTTCACTTGGCTCACATAATGTGTTTTAAATAATAGGCTGTGAGCTGATTTAGTAGATTAAAACATTTGGACTATTCGAGTATGGGAAAATATCCCACTTCTGGGGTCTAGACATGCTTTGGTGTACCTGAACACTCACAGCTCTGCAGGCTTGTGCTTGTATTTGTGTTTTGATATTGTCACAGACATGCATTGATTTAGATCATCTGCGTCCCTTTTTGAAAGTTGATTACTATACTAGGAGATGTAAACCAAATAGCCAAATGTTTATGTGTGTGTGTGTGTGTGTGTATGTGTGTGTTGTGAAGTATAAAGACTCGTATGGATTGGAACACAGACTCCAACTCACTCATTGGGGAGGAACTGCTGGTGGAGGTTTTGGATCATGTTCCTCTTACGACACACAACTTTGTGAGTTTCTCCCATGTCAAGCATTCTCCACCCAAACAGTCTCTTTCTTATTTACACAGCACTGGAAAAGTGGAGACACTGGCTGGTTTTGATTCCCTGTCTTTTACTTTTTCAGGTTCGGAAAACATTTTTGAAGTTGGCCTTCTGTGACATATGCCAGAAGTTCCTTCTAAACGGCTTCCGCTGCCAAACGTGTGGCTACAAATTCCATGAGCACTGCAGCACCAAAGTGCCGACGATGTGTGTGGACTGGAGTAACATCAGGCAACTGCTGTTAGTTTCTACCTCCATACTATCCTAACATGGAAAAAAGACCTTTTACTTTTCAACTTAACTTTCTAAAGTCATAAGTCATAGCAATATGAGCTGGACTTGCCACAGTGCATTTAGAAGTTTTAGACAATACATGTAGATATTAGGCCCAGGTAATGGCCAGACCACTGCCAATTGATACACAAATCACAGTCCGAACATGCAACAGTTTTAAGATTAAATTGTGAGTGTTCAAGGTTCGAAGGTGCAGACTTTCTTAGAATTACTTAGGTGTGTATGTGTTGCAGTTGACAGGCTGCAGACCCGGTGAAGAATGCTGTTGTGTTTTTCTTAGGTTGTTCCCGACTCCCGGTGAAAGTGGTGGCCCATCTTTTCCTCCCCTGTCGTCCCGTCGAATGAGGGAGTCCATTACCAGAGTGCCTAGCGGGTGAGCTTGGGTTGTCTTTCCTTACCCTCCAGCATGGCTTCTGTTAAATGGTCCTCTTGTTTCCCTATAAAACTTCATAGCCTTCTAATCATTATAAAAGGGCTGGGATGGTATCATTGGAGATAGTTTCACTGTAGAATGTCTCTCTAAAATTACAGTATTGTCTCTGGTTGTTGCTCTCCTTAAATTAATGGGATCTTATCACTGAGGTGATAAAACGTAACGCTTTGATATTAAAGGGTATTGCACTTTGTGAAAGACTGATGGCAGAGTGTAGTGCTTTGGTACGAGTGACGCCAAATGATCATTTAACAGATTACAAGATGACTCCATGACTGTAAAAAAAAGACATGATTTCTTATGCTAGTAAAACCCTCAACTGATTGTTAAGAAGCAGTAAAGCATATTAGTGCTTGCCACTGAGATGAAACAATCCCTTTTTTGATTACGTCCACAGATTCCTTGTAAGTCTAACCAATCCGTGGTACTTTTGAAACCCTTGCATGAAAAGAACGTTTTGTTCTTTCCATACTTCAACAATTTAAGAGTAGTTCTGCCAAATTAGTTTTCAGAAAGGATTATTTCCCTTCGTGCACACCGATGGCTATTATGCCATTGGAAATCCAGTTCTGTGCCAGAAATAAAGGATTTACCCTAAGTGTGTGTGTGTGTGTGTGTGTGTGTGTGTACACATGGGGTTGTTGGTAGAGGCTGTGTGTTCTTTTTGGCTTGTTTGTGTAACAACAGGTTTCAGCACTGTCGAAAAAACAGAGAGATGAGCGTGCAACTACGATAAGCGCCCCATGTGCTCACCCGTGTCTTATGTATGAGACAGCAGGTTCACTCCCACTGTGTGCCTGTGCACTTCACAATGCGGTGGACATCCGCGTCATCCCATGTGCAGTGAAGCAGAGCAAATGCATGTAGCTGGCAGAGCATCCTCCTCACAGTGTTTCTGTTATGTTTGTGTGCGTTAGGGCACACATGTTTTGGGTTTGTGGTGAAGTCAATGTTTTAACGCTCTCAAACGACTGAAAAGTTTCATACAAGATGTGAAACTCTAATGGCGGTTTCGTGCAGCAAGCTCAGTTGTTGTCACTGTACATTGATGTACTTCACATATTGTACCCTGGATGTAAACATAAAAAAGATAAACTTTTGTCAGATCATGTGGTTCAGATGCTGTGGTTCAGTCATCTGTATATTGTCTGCTCCTGTTGAGTCTTACTTACCTATTGTTCATCTTTGTGTATCTTTCAGCTCATTGCACAGACACTCAACCCCTCACGTCTTTAACTACCCCGCTCCTTACTCCACCTCTGGGTCAGCTCTGTCTCAGCGCCAGAGGTCCACGTCCACCCCAAATGTCCACATGGTCAGCACCACCCTGCCCGTTGACAGCAGCATGATTGAGGTAACAGCACAAGACAGAGTGCTCCTTTACATACTTTTGGTTGTTGTTTTTTTTTACCAAAGACCTCCCATGATTAGAAATTCACAGGAGGATGGTTCGTTTCCTTAAAGCTTTGTTGTGCTACAACCATTGGGCATGATTGTCCCTTCGAATGTTATAAATATTTTGTGGCTCACCATTTCAGTGGGGTATACTACGAAGCACGTTAGAGATATCTAGGCTATGTAGACATATCGAGGCTTGACAAAGCCTTGACTCAGGGGTATACGTTAAGTGATACTACGATTGCAGTTATGTGATATATTTGTCAAACTAGGCTTTCAGCTCAGATCTGTGCGCGTTCTCGGTGTTGGGATGACTTTGGCCAATCGTGTAACGTGGAGACTCACAAGACCGCCTCTATTTAAAAACAATTACTTCCGCATTCATGAGCGATAGCTTAATCTACACTGCGGTCTTTTTTTGTGTCTAACCTATAACATCAAATAAATCAATTGTCATCGCTTGTTGTATGGTATGCACGTCCATAGTGGGATATTTGCACGCACAGCACTATTAAAGCGCATTCAAGATCCAAAATGTTAGTAGAGGCGGAGCTCCACCTGTAAGATATATGACAGAATCCTACACGTGAGAACTTCGTTTTTAAGACAATTGATTGGTCAGTGTGCGGTAGATTACACGATTTGAGCTATAACTTAGCACATAACCTCCTCCCGACCAGGTTTGGTTGACCGCATAAGATACCATGGTGATATAGCGACACTAAAACAGATCCACTTTCGTGTCACAGCATAGCCTGGCTTTGAGCGCAACATACCTCGCTAACCCACTAATCGAGATTCGTAGTACACCCCACGGATCTTTTGTTTTGGTTGTAGTGCAACTCAGCTTCTTGGGACATGCATCTCAACAATCATAAATATCTCTTTTCTTTCTCTATCCTACTTGGTGTAATCCTAGTCAATAGGATTAACATGTTTTCCAAATCCTTGTCTTTTTCACCGTTTCACCCTTTTAACAATCATTTCTTAGTTTATATATAATATTTATCCATTATTTATGCATTTTCTCCTTTGCCATATTTAGTGTCCATTTTCCTCTTTTCCCCTTCACCTGTCCACTTTTCCTTTCTTTTCCTTGTCTATACCTGGTTGTTGTTTTGTGATGACGAGTAGCTAGATTGCCTGAATACCTCACCTAGTTCCTGGTGCCGCAGATTTTGCCTGAGGAGAAGAGTAGGTATTGTTCACCTCCACGATCTATTCTGCTTGCGTCTGAGAGAGTGAAACACATTTTAAGTTGCTGTACTGCAAGAGGACATGAAAACTATTGATTTCATGCAACCTTGAAATCTCTTGTCTTTCTAGGATGCAATGCAAGGTCATAGCTCAGGTAGGTCATATTAGACTTTTTGATTCTCAGAAATAATAATATTACAGGTGTGCTTATAACACTATGAAGGCATTGCCCATTTTCAAGCCTGTGGAAATGATTTCCCCTTCTCAAGGTGGAAGCTCTCCAAGTCAGAGCCCAACTGGATGGTCCCAGTCCAAACCACCAGCCCCCGCACAGAAAGAAAGGGCAGGATCCTTTGGTTCTCAGGAGAAAAACAAGATTGTAAGTCCAAATTCTGATTGACAGTAGGCTGCAGCACCATCTAGCTGCCGGCAGAATGAGGCTCCTTGAAGTTCATGTTGGTGTTTTTTAAAAACGGGGCCTGACGTTTGCTGGTGTCTGCAGCGGCCACGGGACAAGAGAGACTCCAGCTACTACTGGGAGATTGAAGCTAGCGAGGTGATGCTCCAGTCACGAATCGGCTCAGGCTCCTTTGGAACTGTGTGGAAAGGGAAATGGCATGGTAAGTTTTGTTTTGTTTGTGTAAGCGGAGTATTTAACCATATATGTGTATGTCATGTGTCTTGCATATATTAGACCATTTACAAGCAGTTTTGGTCTAATAAGTCTTTTTTTTTTTTTCCCTCAGGCGATGTTGCTGTAAAGATATTAAAGGTGACAGACCCTACACCGGAGCAGTTCCAAGCTTTCCGTAATGAAGTTGCAGTGTTACGGTAAAGCTCCCTGTTAGCAAGCTTCTATCACTAGACAGTATGGGTACTGCTCCATCATTAGACACTCACTGATATGTTCAGGCCTTTACAGCATGGTGTATTTTGGGCTGCTGTTGGTATTCTTATACACATCTTTCAATGTTGATTTTTTTTTTGTCTGCTTCTTTATCTGACTACAGGAAGACCAGACATGTCAACATCCTGTTGTTCATGGGCTACATGACAAAAGACAACCTTGCCATTGTGACGCAGTGGTGCGATGGGAGCAGCCTGTACAAGCACCTCCACGTGCTCGAGACGACCAACTTTCAGATGTTCCAGCTGATTGACATCGCTAGGCAGACCGCTCAGGGCATGGAGTAAGGCAAAATGAACTCAAACCTGCCCTGCAATGTTTTGCATATTTTGTTTTTCATTCTGTAACTTTTATCGTATTTGCATTGTTAGTTATGAATTTCAGAGTTCTATCAAATGTTTTCATTGTCAAAGCAGGAGCCTGCCATGAATAGTTTGGGAACAGCAGATTGCTGTTTTTGTTTTTTTAACACCAGGCAGGAAGTTTTTTTAATAATTTTGTTACCTTTTTGTTTTTTTAGCTATTTACATGCAAAGAACATCATCCACCGTGACATGAAATCTAACAGTATCCTTTCTGAAATAAGTCTTGAACATAAATATTAATTTACTAGCTTTGCAGAGCTTTGCACAAAGCCTGAGAATATTATGGATTAGTTTATCAGTCAGGACCTTAACGGCAGTTGTTCAGACATCTTTTTGCATGAGGGCTTGACCGTGAAGATTGGGGACTTTGGCTTAGCCACTGTGAAAGCTCGATGGAGTGGATCCCATCAGGTGGAGCAGCCTTCAGGGTCCATATTATGGATGGTGAGTGACATGTGCTTTTGTCTAGAAAAGCATACGCATTGTATAAATACGCTGCCACCGGGATGGATATTAGTTAAATGCTGGGAGTACACAGGCTGGAGACACCTCAATTGACTGGCTGTACTAACCTACTGCAGCCCCACTAAAGCACCAATCATATGTTAACTGTTTGCATATCATCATATTGGTTCAGAATGTTTAGTTTCTCTCAACATGCTAATCATTTTGTACCCACATTTAGATGAAGTGTTATGAAAATAATGCATTTGGCTTTGTAAAACTATTCTATAGTTCTTTGCATCACTGACTACATATCAAATTGAATGTTTTTATCTCTCTGTCTAGGCCCCTGAAGTAATCAGAATGGAGGACAACAATCCGTACAGCTTCCAGTCAGACGTTTATTCCTACGGAGTCGTCCTGTATGAGCTGATGACGGGCGAGATCCCGTACTCCCAGATTGCCAACAGAGATCAGGTAAGGAGTGCAACTACGATGTTACAAGTCTGAAAAACTCTGTACATGAACCTACATTGGCCTCCTGTTCCTTAAATTGAATTGCTTAAAGAGAAACTATGACCTTTTGAATGAGTAAAACTAACTCAAACGTGTCTGTTTGTATATCTGAATTGGCATTACATGGTATCGGTGAAAGAGGCATATTGTTAGGATGTTGCATCTATATATACTGCAATTCATTCAGCCCCCCACATTACTGTACAGCCCAGGATGGTTATACACGCGTTCAGGGAACACTGTCCCATCCTGGTCCTGGATCTTTCCTTGCCTGGTTCCTGGACCACCAGTCTCACTGAAGCAATTGCCCTGGAGCTAACCTAAATTTAGGCCTGTAATTTAATCTTCTCCCCTACCCCAACCACGGGATGGGATGCCACTGTACAGAACGGGATTAGACTGGAGCATGTGCCGACTGCCTCTCCTGAAGACTCTTGGGTGTTGGTGTGTTGTGTTGTGTTGATATCACTGTGGGGCTTTTCATGTTTCATTTCTCATTTCTCTTCCTGTGCTGTAGATCTGCTGTTTCTCATTATCATGGATGGTCATTTTTCTTTTTCACCCAGTCCTGAAAGCTGAACCGTTATGAATAGAGTTTAAGTGAGTGAATAGCTGCATGTATAGCAGCAGATCCAGAAAAAAAAAATGTAAATATTGAAATCATTTCTCTCCGTTCAGATAATCTTCATGGTGGGCCGGGGATACCTATCTCCAGACCTCACCAAGCTGTATAAGAGCTGCCCCAAAGCCATGAAGAGACTCGTCGCCGACTGCATCAAAAAGTCCAAGGATGAAAGGCCCCTCTTTCCACAGGTGTGCTAGGTTGCCTAATACTTACTCATTCAATTCAGGTCCTACAATGGCAAAATGCTGTAAAGAATCCATTAAATATTCTTCCTGGCTGATTTCAGATTTCTAAATACCGCTCGTTAAATACTAATGGAATCAATATCAAAGTGTCAGAGCCACTCCAAGTCATTCTCATGAACAGAATTAAGAAATGTGGAATCTGAATGCAGAATTTAGTAATCTGTATAAATGTGAGTTAAGTGACTCTGAATATAAATATATATATGAATAAATCAGTGTTTGTTTTTGCACCTGTCACCAGTGTAGCTTGAGTAACTTGTCCCTAGAACCATTTCAGACAGATTAGTAGCTAGGATTTCAAGGCTAATTGCATGAAAGAATTTTGGGCTCAGAGCTAAGTACATTCTTCATGGATATGAGATTTGGAATACATTTGGCACTAAAAGGGGCCAAGTGTTTTTCGACAGACTTAAACTTTGCATTGAATATTATTATTATTCACAATTATATTATAGTGCTCATTCTCTGCTCTAACCGGTCTCCGTCTCGGTCTTTGTTGGCCTGTGTAGATATTGTCGTCCATCGAGTTGCTCCAGCATGCTCTTCCCAAAATCAACCGGAGTGCCTCCGAGCCCTCACTGCACAGAGCCTCGCAGACAGAGGACATAAACTCCTGCACTTTGACCTCCATGAAGCTGCCTGTTTTCTAGTGCTCACTCTAGGACATATGTCTACCTCTGTTAAGCCATGGACATATGGACGGACGGACAAGAACTGTGTCCGCTGAATGGCTGTTCACAATATGTGCTTACAGAGGAGGACATGGCCTCGAGGTGGACGTCTGGATGTATGAAGGGAACGCTTGAGAGAGAGAGAGAGCGAGAAAGAAAGAAAGAAAGAAAGAGGAGTTGCCTTTGGTCTTTTGATGGCCGTCGAGGGCACTGGTTGGTCTCCCCCTCGTACCTCATGGCTGAGGAGAAGTTGTCTTCTTTCAGCAGAGGAGCAGAAATGACCTCCGTGGGGACTGAAGGAAGCATCGTTTCCGTTTCACTGTTCAGAAGCAGATTTATTTTGTGCCCTTATAAATTCAAATCACCGTGCACACTAACAAATTGACTTTTTCTTTCTCTCTGCCGTCCATGTCAAGTGGGCACGGTGATTTTCATAAAGTAGTTCTTTTTGGCCATAAAATGGTGTTAATATAACAATTGATGGTCAGCAACAGTTCATTTTTTTAAATCCACTTAGCAGTCCTGTACTGTTTTTGAAGGGTTCTTTTTTGAAAATGTGGAGATTTTTGTTTAATGATCATGTTTTATTTTAATAAAAAAAGTAAGTTAATCTTAATTATCAGTAAATATCACAGTTAAACACAGCTTTCATGTTTTTTGCAGTTCATTGTTTTCTTTTTTTTTTTGCCTGGTAGATTCTCACAATGCAATCAGCAGTTTGTGCTGAAATTAGTTCCAGGGTATTTCTTGGAAATAAAACTCGAGCACTTTATTCCACTGTTGCGTGGTGAGGTTATGTAACATTAAAACTGAACGTCCAGGGGAGAGTTGCATATTTTCACGCTCCCATTGAGTAATGTCTACCACACGCAATCGGTCGAGTCCAACATGGTTAAAGGTGCATTATGTGTTCTTAGCCTTTGCCTTACTCCTGTGATCCAATTCTCAAAGGATGACAAAGATCCCATTTTCCAACAGTATCACTGTACTGCTTGTTTCTCTGCTCCAGCCAGGGCACCTTTGATCTTGAAATATAAATGAATGCGTTCTAATATCTGAAAGAAAGATTTTGAAATATAAATGAATGCGTTATAATATCTGAAAGAAAGATCTTGAAATATAAATGAATGCGTTATAATATCTGAAAGAAAGATTTTGAAATATAAATGAATGCGTTATAATATCTGAAAGAAAGATTTTGAGATAGCACTGAAGACACAGCAATATTGGGAAACATGCTATCATTTTGTCTGTCACAAACATCGTCTGATGATTTCAGAAACTTTTTTTTTTTTATCTTTCACAACAAAAACATTGGTTCCTGATGGTGGTGTCATTTATGTCTCAAGTGATAAGTGTTGCTGGTGTGTGTTGATGACGAAGCAAGTGGGTAAAAATTGCAGTCTGGGATTCTTGCTCTTGCTGTTCGCTTCTCTAGTCCTCTTAGTGGATGCTTGTCATTAGCCTTGTCTTTTGATTGAATAAGTCAGCAGCACAGAGGCTAAGGGAGGGGGTGGCCTCAGCTGACTATGTGAATTGGGACATTAGTACCACAAAGGCCTAAACAGTGATAGTGTTGTATAAATAGCTTGGGAAAGGTCTCCCTTAATTTGTCATTATGGTTAACGTGGTGAATAAAATGTAAAAAAAAAAAAACACAAACAGAATGGACAAAAACGTTAGGTCATGGGAGTCTGCTGACCTGGCAGTTTCTCTATGCATATAATTATCTCGTTGTGGTCCTTGGTGTCTATTTCTGCTCTCTGTTTCTTTGTGATAGTATGGCCTTATTACACACTCTAACCAAAAATGACACATGCCATGTCATTACGAAACCAATGGTGAGGCAGAATATTGTTCCTCTGCTAGAATCAGGCCTGTCAAACAGCTACTGCTGCTAAAAGCTCAGGCTTAAAGTACTTCCTCCAGTGTACTGAAGAGATGTCTCTGAATGATTATAATATTGATGCTGGATTAGTGGCTCATTACATGAAGCAATCATGCTTGTTTCCGTTACAGTTTCAGTGCAGTTTCTGTGGTAAGTGAGAACATGGTCATCGGTCCATGTGAAATGCATTAAGAATTTTGCTATGTAGACCAGAGGCATGACATTTACAGAGGTACAGTATATACTATACTTATACAAGGCAAAGTGCACATTCAACCTTTATGTCACAAAGAATAGTGTGCCTTCTAGTGGCCTTCAAGTCCATTACAAATACAGTGGTTGACAACCTCGACAATATGAAACTCTTAAGTGAAGAATTACAATAATTTTCCCAACGGTATTTTTGTCCCTCGAGCATCACCAAAGCCTTTATTATAAGTTAAAACATTTTCCAAACATTTAGATATTAAATTTGTAGTGTATTTAGAGATAAATAAAGATTTATGACAAATATAATTTAGAGATTGGGAGTAGATGTAGTCTGCATCAGTTGTCTGCACTAGTAAAGGTCCCTCATGATCTCCCCTAGCAGGGGGTGCAGACACATGTCCAGCTCTGTCTTCTTGAGCAGGTTGATCTGGCGGACGTGGTCGGCCACCAGTGGCTGCAGGTCTGTCATCTTCTGCAGGAGCTTGGCGAAGAGCTGTGGTTGGTCAGGATGCACCGTCTTCAGGTGGAACTCTAGCACCTGCAGAACCATTTCCTGCAGATCCTCCACAGACTTCACGTTCACCAGGCCCGGCCGGTCTTCACATGGTAACCAAGCAACCACAAGGTCAAGCAGATGGTTAAACAGTTGCTTGATTGAACAGAGATGTACAGATGCCAGTAAATTAAGCTGTGCTGAAGTGAATTGTGAGTAAAAAGTCTGTTATATGATGCCAAACAATACTAATTTTGATTTATGTGCTTATTTATATTTATTTACATACAGATATTCAGTGTTTATATATGTATATATATATAGTATCTACTGTAGAATTGTCTGTGGCACTACCTATGACAAATTATAAATCACTAAAATTGTTGTATGAGGTACAGAAAAAAAACAACAGATTTATATTCATTAATTCAAGTCTACCCTTAGCAATTGTAGTTATTCTGGGAAGGTTATAATTGTTGTTGTCTTTATAAATGTTCTTTCACTCTCTATAGTTACCTCCACAGAGGATGACGACTGCGATGAAGAGAGCAAGGTCACTGTCATCCAGGTCCAGCATGTTGAACCTGATGGCAAAGTCGAACTTGGGCTCCAGGATCCCACAGAATGGCTCGCGCAGGCTGCGCAGGAACTCACGCGTTATGAAGATTTGACCGTAAGAAAACAGCGTGCCGTCCTTGTTCATGAGCGGCGCCCACAGGAGGATCAGCACCTCCATGGCGCCGTACTTCAGCAGTGTGATCTGGTCGTTCAGGTCCAGGTTCACGAAGCCCGGGATGCTTTTGGCGAAGTCGGTGATCTCACGGATGCTCTCGGCGGAGCGGATTTGTACCCGGCGGAAGAATGTCAGCTCATCAGCGGCAGGCTCCAGAATCATGTTGACCTCAGGCTTCTGCTGGGGCAGCTGTCTGCAGTTTAGGAACTGCTGCCCGGCCATGAGGGACTTCATATCGTGGATGACAAAAGGCTGAAAAACACAAAAACAGACGAATGGCTTCATTATTTCAGCTCTGTCATTTTTGTGTATGCCCGGCGCCCGCAATGAAAACTTAACAACAGTATAGGCACTAGGCCCAGTATAGGTCCAGCACAAATGAAGGCCATTTTACCGCATGGTTGCTGGTCTTTCCTGAGAGAATAGCCTTGGCTTTGCTCTTGGGTACAGGGAAGTGTTTGATATAGGAATCATACAGCTGTTTGGCAAGTGATCTCATCTCAGCAGCCTCCCTGTCTAGCTGCTCCATTTCCTTGGCAATTTCACCCAAAAGCTTCTCTCTCTCAGTCTGGGGCATTCGACCAAAGCGAATGGCTGACAAAAAAACACAGGAATGTAATAGGCCACTGTAGATAAAGGGAATCAAATTCATGCCGAGGGCAACAATACAGAGTACAGCATTATAGTTGTCAGTTTTTAATTGGAACATCTATCATAACTCAAGGCATCTTTTAGGTTTTATATCCAATAAGACTGAACATGTACTGTATATCAAAATATAATTTGGGCAAAAGCTGGTCTCTCAAAAGTTGGTCCTTACCATTGTGGGACATGCCTACTAAAAGACACTTCTGAAAACGGCAATACTGACACTTGTTTCGGCTTTTCTTTTGAATGCGACACTGCAGGCCACAATGGTCATATATCAAATTCAGTCGAACCGTTCTTCTGAAGAAACCCTGTGGAAAAAAACACTCTGAAATAAGCCTGAATTTAAGCTATGTAAGCAGAAGGAGGTATGTTCAATCAGAGGAATGAACTAAATGAACATTATGAACTAAAAAAGTTAGAACAGTCTGTGAAGAATACTCAATCTCAATCAGCTAGTTGCACATTACAGGAGATTCGTTAATATACTGTATGTCATGGTGTATATAATAATTGCTTACATCTTTTGCCACCAGACTTATGAGCAGTTTTTATCCATGTGCCATAAAAGAACTAAACACTAGCAAATAATGGTGCATAACAGCAATCTTTCTGCATTACAAATGTGCAATATCTGACTTATTTATTGCTGTATTCATTTTATTTATTGATTTTAACGGTGAAAGGAGAGGCTGAGGTTGATTGTCTGTCTTTTATCTTGTGCCTTTTTGTTTTTATATAGGGGCACTGATACCAGTTCTCTGCGTACCGCTGAAGGAGAGATGCTGGAAAATGTCATTGTACAACTGCTGTCCAATGACAACAAAACCTATTCTATTCTATTCTATTCTATTCTGTTCTATTCTATTCTGTTCTATTCTATCTTTCAGAGGGAATATAACTTGTCAACATACCTTGCAGCCCTCACAAGCATGAACCCCATAGTGGTAGCCTGAAGCCCTGTCTCCACATACTCTACACTCAAGGTTCACCAGGGCAGACGTGACGTCAGTGTGCAGCTTGAAATACGAGTAGTTTGGTTCTGAGAGCTCTGACGGTGACCTGGGTTCAACCTTTATGGAGTCTGGAATTGGAGAAACAAACAAACAATGAGAATGTGACCATGAACTTGAGGAAACTCAAATAGACCTAGTGATGAAGGAGATAAACACAAAGCCAGACGTGAAAACAAGGTTACCCTCGCTGAGCACTGTGAAGGTTCTCTCTCCAGGAGACTCATGGGGTTGCTCTGTGGGGGGGCACTCTTGTGAGTGGTCAGAACTGACGCTGCTCTCGTCACTGGGAGGGCTTGGGTAGTGCAAGGTGGACAGGGCTTTCATGTCAAACATGTGACAGCTGTCAGTGTGTTCGTCCCACTCCACAGGACCACGTCCGAAACTCAATGGCCAGGTGAGGATCTGTGCGTCCACCATCCCTAGTGGTCACAGAGAGAGGGTGAAGGCTAGAAAGGAAAGAAAACACAGAAAGATGATTGTGTCATCCTCAATGCTTCAACAAAAAGGCAAGTTTATATAGTGCATTTTATACACAGGGGTAATTCAATATGCTTTACATAAACAAAAGCAAAGCAACAATAGCAACAAGATAAATGGGCAATAGTCAAAAAAAGTACATACAATAGAATAAGTAAAACGCATAAAAGACACAAACTAGAATGGTTAAAAACATTAAAACAAAGAGTGCATCTTAACAGGAAGTGCATTTTTATCAGTTAGCCGAAGGCATCTGAGAACAGTTTAGTCTTAAGTGTAGATTTGAAACTAGCTGCAGTGTGGCCACTTTTGATGTCGTCCAGAAGTTGGTTCCAGATCTGAAAAGCATGGCAGCTAAAGCCTGCTTCACCATGTTTAGTTCTATAGAGCGAGTTTTACAAACAAGTAATTTTCCTGTGACCTGAGAGGTCTGGAAGGTGTGTTCCACTGAAGCATGTCTGATAGATAATTAGGTCCCATTCCATTTAGTGATTTATAAACAAGCAGTAGCCTAATGCTTTCAAGTCAATTCTGTGACTTGCTGGAAGCCAGTATAGACACTAAAGTATTGGAGCAATAGGGTTTGTGAGAACCCTAGCTATGGAAAGCCCATTGTAGTAATCTACCCTGCTGGAGAAAAATTCATGAATTAGTTTTTCTAAATCATGTTTTGACATAAGACATACGTTTTTTCGGTAACTCTTTACTTGACAGTATCGACATAAGAGTGACATGACACTGTCATGACACATGAACCCTAACCCTAACCTCTTACCTTAATCCTAACCCTAAATCTAACCCTAATCCTAACCCTAACTTGTTATGACAAAATCCAAATGACACACTCCGAATGACAGAACCGTTATGTCATAAACGTTTATGACTTGTTTATGACACGTTCATGACAGTGTCATGTCACTCTTATGTCGATACTATCAAGTAAAGTGTAAGCGTTTTTTCTTTGTACAACTAAAGAAAAGTTTGACATTCAGTTGTTAACTTTGTCAATACAGTCAATACATAAAGATTCAACCAACAGGACTTTATACATTTATGTGTCATCCGCATCGCTAGGAAATCTAGTTGTTCTTGATGATTTGTCCGAGTGGGAGCATAAAGGTTGTAAAAAAGGTTGTAAAAAAGGTTATAAAGGTTGAATAATAGTGGCTCGAAAATCGACCCCTGGAGAGCACCACAGGTCAAGGATGTTGGTGTTGAGGTACAGTTGCCGATTGCAACTAGAAAACTGAAACTCCTTTCTTATGATTTCAGCCAATTGATAACTAATTCAACCCAATGTTCAGGTCTTTGTAGTCAAGTCACTTTATTTATATAGCACATTTAAAAACAACAGGAGTTGACCCTACATGTAAGGCAGAGGGGTAATAAACTGTACATACAAATATGGAATCAGAACCCAGAGTTACAAGGATTGATGGAGGGATGAGATAAAATATAAAAAAATACATGAAAAAGAATAAAAAGATGAATTCAAGTAAAGTAGGGATGAAATAATAAAATAGATAAACATAATAAAACAAAATAAAACAGTAAAACAAGCAATAATAGCATAAAAATACTATGATACAGTTAAGAAAAAAAAATAGGGTAGGAGCAGGCCTCAAGAGGAAATAAAAGCAAAAGAGAAAAGGTGGGTCTTTAAATTGGATTTAAAACAAGCAATAACACTAGAACTGATGTTTTGCCTGCATCTTTGTTGAGGCATATGCTATTTAAAACCTTGATAAGAGCTGTTTCAGTGCTTTGACTGGTCCCGAAAACCTGACTGAAAGTAATCAAAATACCTATTCAATGTTAAGAAGGTGGTCAGTGGATTATAGCCAAAAAAAATGGCTGCAGATTGTAGAACAACTTTGCATCATCAAATAATGATCAAAAGAACAGCAAATGAATTAACATTCTCACAACAATATTGACATTTTCACTGGCATTTTAACCCCTTTAAGCATGTTAACATCCATATCAAGAATATAATACATTACTCACTGACTGTATTTCCTGAAGGCACAGTTCCGCAGTCACCCTGTTAGCTCCTGAGCTAACAGAGAGAGTGTTCAAAATGATAGCAATGACCCTTACAGGAAACATTCCCCACCACAGCTTTCCCATTTGATTATAGCGAAATGTAGTTAAAGTGTGTGTGCTCATGCCAAACAACACTGCCTGCCAAGCCACCAGCACCAAATGTAGTCCTATCACTGCAATTTTTTCTTAGTCCAGCTTGCGTCAACAGCACTGACTGCAGTAAATATGATAGCCTTTCAAATCAGATATCTTATTCCTATTTACAATATTCAAAATGTGTGGTTAATCTAATGTAGAGCATTATACTGTAGATCTGACGATCATGTGAGGCCCCTGTCTGATCCATGACTTTACTACCTTGGGCTATATTATAGTCAGATCTCACAGCATACTATGTTCTCCCACTTGCTCTTGTGCAATATTTTTGTCATGCGTCAAATCAGGGTACCTTTTGCAGGGTTCAAACTTCAACCACAGGGAGTACAGACTCAGCCAGGTCTCTGATTAATAAACCACCAATGAGAGCGTCCTTTAAAAAGATTTGCAAGTGTTTCCTTCCTGATCTGAACATTGCAGCACCTGTTCAAATACAGCCTGAAATATGTGTGTTACATAAGTCATTCCAGAGAAAAATGAGTGAATTGCCATGTTTTACAACCATGTTCTCGTATAAGATAATGTAAATATGCATCGCAGACAGATTAGCAGGGCATATGGGCTGTTTAAGTCTATCAGCTCCTCCATGTACTCAAAGGGTGCTATAAGCACTTATCTGCTCTGCAGCTTTACTTCAGAGATGCAGAACCCATTAAACCTGTTTTAGAGCAAAAGAGTCTTTCGGCCTGCATCAAAAAGGTTCTTAAAGGACTTGCAAAGTGCCTTTACTCTACTTGAAGAATCACACTCTTGTGACATGCTGACATATTACTAAATAGCTTGAGCTGCATGAAAAGAATGTCCCATATGCAGAGGAATTGAATGCATCCCATCACAACCAAACTGAAGAAGCAGTATGCCACAATTTGCCAATTTTTGAAGCTAGGAGTACCTTTAAATTAATCTGTATGGTGTATGGTCATGTGAAGAAGACATAAACACAGCGGATTTTCCAACTGTGCCAGTATTGTGCCCATTCAGTTCTGTGGTCCATGTCAGACCACCCTGTGAAAATGTAAAAAGCGTTCAATATCGCCAAACCACCTACTGTAGTTAGCATGCTATCAAGCCTTTTATCAATGATAATTGCACTGCTGTTGGTGTTTTGTATGCTCTGTTCATGCCTTCTCAGTGATTAGATTGCCAGATGCCTGTTTTGTCTCATATACAGTGTAGGGTATGTGGCTGTTTTGTCTCATATACAGTGTAGGGTATGTGGCTGTTTTGTCTCATATACAGTGTAGGGTATGTGGCTGAAATGACAATAAAAACCCACTTGACGACTCCATTGCACCATATAGCTCTTTACGTAACGTGTGCTTTTTCTATGCATGGGGCCATGTTAAAAAACCAAAAACATTATTTGAAATCTTTCACATCTAAAGGATTATTCAATACCATCACATGGAGGTCATTCAGCACACCAACATGAAAGTGCTAAGAAACACTAACCCCATTAAACCCAGACCCACTGATAAGTGTAAGCGTACAGGTGTTCATTTAGGAAATCTTCACAATGTGTTGTACTGGGTTCACCATGCATATTTAGTTATGTGTTAAATTAAATGAGGCAGATGTTGCTATCCCACCAAATAGGCCTAGCCTATTACAAACAGGGGCATGAATGCTGGAGAAACAACCCACACATGCGAATGTAAAAGTCATCACACTTAAACAGGAATTCTGATTATTTCACAGGACTTTTCCTTTTTCAGCAACATAAAACACGCTAAAGTACTAAGATATTGCTCTTCTATTGTTTATAACTGATAATATAGTGATATTCAACTACAATTTAGGTAAGAAAAGTGCTTGTCTGAGTAGGCAAGTTGTAGTTTTTGTTTCATGATAAGTTAGGCCACTGTAAATTTACCCAAACATACAGGCCATTTAAGAGCTAAGTAAGTGATAGTTCAAGAAACTGAAGGGTAGGCCTATACATTGGACTGCAACACATGCCAATTAACTTGATTCTTCTGACACTGAATACATGATTGGCAGTATGATATAGAGTGCTTTAATGTGCACTGAATGAAGGCTATCACAAGAAGGTCATGGGAGATCACAAGTGAAAGACACATCTTCAGTCAAGGCTTACAATTAAGACAGACCCGGTGTCTTACAGTTTGGTAAGTTACAAGGTAATATCAAAATACTTACTTCACAGTGATTCTTGTTACCTTGGATAAGTGTTGCGGTTTCCTTCGGGACTGGACAGGTTGGTCAGGCTGTGAGGTTCGGTGAGGAAATGTCAGATAGCCTGCAGTCCCTTACATAACATCGGCTATAGACGTTGATTTTACTTGTTGTCCTTGTGTCTTGTGCTTTGTGCGATTGTTCCTTTAGTTTTTAAATCCATTTAGATCTTAATTGAGATTCGCAAACGCGTGAAACAGAAACCATGTAGCCTACCCACATTCGTGAAAAAATAAATAATAGGCTATTCGTAACCTTTCAAATACAGTCGACGGGCTACTCTACATCGAGTCCTGTTGATTTATGTCTTTTGTGGCGACCGTGTGTAGGCCTACATAAATCATATAGTAAGGTCATCCCGTGTGCGTTTCTGACAACTGCGTGGGCCTATTTTCCGTGATCTGCCGGGGGCTTTGCAGGTTGTGGGTAGAAAGACGCATGTGGACTTTGGAACTGTACTGCAATTACGTTTATCACAGGTCGTATGTTGACTGAAAACGACCGTGTTTATTTGCACTTATGTTGAAAAAAGGTGGTATTGTTCCTTGTGCAATGATACAATACAGAACTGGCCTAACTTTAGTAAGGTGTTCGAGTCTGTGGGACCCGTTTTCAATGTAAAGAAAAAATATGCTAGGCCTATTTATTATTTCTTCTCATTGGCCTTGGCTCTGTGAAGAACATAAAATAACATATTTTCAATGACTGCACACGCTACCCCCCCCCTACACATAACTATTAGATGGTGTTCGGACCCTAATAATTGTAGGTTCTATCTACCTTCTCTGGCATTTAAGCCATTGGAAGCAAGTGACAAACTCCCTTTTCTAGTCAGCTAGTTAATGTTAGGCTAGGTCAATTAACAACCTGATATGCATATGGGCCTATTTTTGGGATTTTGCACAGCGTCTATTGTAATAGCTCCTGTGTCCTCATACTGTGACCTATCATCAAATGCCTGGTATCCCCTGAAAGCTGAGACCTTGTAGAATTTTTAGAAACTGTCAGAATGACTCTGTTATGTACTGTCAAGGTGCTACAGTAGCTGGAATATTGCTTTTTCTTTCAGGCGGTTATGTAAATCCCTGGAAATGGCCACATTTCAGATGTGAAAGTCCCTAAAAGGGCCACTGAAACACATCAGAGGCCCACTCCCAGGTGTTGTGAAGATAAATATCTAAGGAAATGTTTGTACAATGAAGTATGACCCCTTTAGAGCCATTTTTGTGTGGAAATGCTCAGCTGGTTCAACCTCCACGTTCTTCTTCTTTGCCTGTCTTTTCGGCATGTTTTCTGCTTTCTTCTTCTTCAAAAGATCCAAATGATCCTTGAATTTACCCTTGGGGATCAATAAAGTATCTATCTATCTATCTAACTGTAAAAATTGCGACTGTATTCCTCTGACGAGCCGGTCGTACTAGTAAGCTATCGTTATGCACAACGAAGGTGGACTCAATTTCCCAGAGTTCCCCTCACCGGAGGTGGTTGTACCATACGTCATTCGAAAGGTCTACTCGTTGGCTACAAGACGATCTTTGAACCATCCTCGTAGCTTGTCATAGGCCAGAGCTATTGTCAATCAAAGCTAACTTATCCATTAGCCAGCTCGCATGGCTATCATGCTTCTAACACGTGTTTCTCGACAACGGTACGTCACACAAAGTTGTCACTGGTGTCTACGTACTCAGGAGAGCTTCCTGAACACGCTGAGTGGTGTGAATCCCGGCGATACATAGGATAAGCATACGAACTATGTGGTTTTCTGTCAGAGAAAAGTTATCGTTTGTTTTTTTACAAACTAAACGGTACTGTTTGGGTGGAATTATGCATCTTCTAAACGTAATGTCGACAAAACACGGTGGATATTCGGATTCTCGTGCTTCTTGTGAACAGTATGACACCAAGCATGTTGGGGTAGCCTGAAGCCCGGGATGTACACAAAGGCTGTAATGTGAGGAGACACGGTGGTGGTGGGGGCATTTGGAAACGTGACTAGTGATACAAATTGTAGGTTTTAGCCGTTCGGGATGGGTTTCATTCAGTCGACACGGATCTCAAATGAATCCTCAGGCTCATGGCTTTCCAATGGTGTATGCCATGACTATGTAGCTAGCACAATGACTCGGCTACGATATACTTTACATTGAGATTAGTGATTGAACGAGTGATTTGGGTCGATATCGACCCTGTGCTATGCAGAACAGGTTTTAAAGGTGTAGGTAGCATTCAGACTGGACTAGACTGGACACACTTAATGCATGCAAAATAATATAGCCTATATTTCATTATATAGGTAGTCTGTCTAAGATTTCATATCTCTTACTTTTTATGGTGATTAGGCCATTCTGACATACTTACTACACTGTAAAAAAGGAAAAGTCATGGCTTTCCAATTTATCAAACCATATTACCTTACAATTACACAAAATCTAATTTTGAATTAAACACATCCTTATTGTGTTCAAATAGTGATTCCGATTGAGTAATCCACTTTTTCTAATAGAATCAAGTATGGTAAGCGTCTATACTGTTTTTTTCTTTTGAACACAATGTTATTACGTTGAACTGACATATTTTGCAACAGCAATGAATTAATCCAACACAATCATGTCATATCAATGTAAAGCACCTATACTGAACCAGTGAGGCAAATTAACACGTGGGATGCCTTGGTGTCACCATTTCATTGGGTTCCCATGAGCCTTTGCAAGAAGAGATATTCATGCAGCTAACAGTGATGTCAAAAGTTTTCACGTGAGTTTCTTGAAGAGAGTTATGCTTAGAGACCAGTAGAATTTGGAGCCGAGTTGTATCTTATGTTATACTTTAAGATGAACCATGCTTTGTTCCCACCATGAATGTGTTAGGTATTGAGCATGCACAAAGTATCAGTGGTTTCCTCACAGGTGTTTTTAACTTCATTGAATGTTTCTTAAAACTGTGTCACAATATGTCCAAAACTATTGTCCTTTAACATTGATGTTGCAATACTAAGTACATCTGAATGCCTACTTTCCATGCCACCTGTATAACACAGTGACGTTGAAATTACATAAATACTTCATATAAATTTAACTTAATCAATTTCACTGAAATTACTTCATTAAATTGGGTTATAGCATGAATCAATTTCGCAAACATAGACATTTCATGTGCAACCGATGTAGGCTACATGATAAAATCAAGTAATTCCAGGGATTCTTTTTTTCAGTGTACATTCTGACATTTTTGTTCTCTCTTTATTGTGATTTAACTTAGACTTAAACCATATTTATTCCTTCTGGAGTTAGCAATGGACTTAGATTAATGTAGGAATTGAATAGTGATTGTGTGGCCTATGAGGGAAAACCCAGTGATATCCTTGGTACCATCAAATCCTATATGACATCACCGCTCTAGCTCCTAGAGTCTTGGCAGAGTTGGGCTGGGCTGTGAAGGTGTGTGCATGTAACTTTTGACCTGTATGTCCGATTTTCAAAAATGAGGTAGCCTACCATTGGAATCCTTGGATGAAGCCGAGTTCCATGCCCTTGGAAACACACAATTAAAATAGAGATGCTTTGAGAAAACTCTATTTTAATCCTGATTTTCTGTATCTAGCCAGCGCCAGTTTTACAGGTCATGTAAAAAAAGATGTGACAGTGCGGAGCGTGAATAGCCTAGAAATCTAGATGCACCCTAGCGGCAGCAAATGTAATTTGCTGCCAGGGTAGTCTAGCAACTCTTCGTTGGCTTGCGAACTGGAAAAATGTAACTTCGATAAGGCCAATCACATCGTGTATCGGTAGGCGGGCTTAACATAATGATTGATGGCAGAGTTGCAACTGTTCGGCGTGGATTCCCTGCTACTTCAAAACAAAGAAGATGGATGTTGCTGTACAGCGTGACACGAGTTAAAGTTGGCAAAAGTTTGAACAAGCCAACTAGCTCCGCTGGTCGGAAAACGCATGGGACTCATAAGTTGTAGCGCTATCCTATTGTGTGCAGAGGGAATTTGAAAGACAACGATTATCCTGCCCCTCGGACTGAGCACCCTACATCGTGATGTGGGTCTGGCTCGTCAGGCTAGAGCGTGAAGCCAATCCATGTCAAACAAATCTTTGTAGACCATGTACATGACCTGTATACACATGGATTGGCTTGGATTGGCTTTAAAAAAATATCATCTTTTTTTACATGACCTGTATACACATGGTTTGGCTTTAACCCTAGCAACCACCATAGCAACCGTGTTATTTAGCATAGCAACTACCATATGTAGCCTACCCTAGCAACACCCTAGAAACCATCTTAATTTCCCTAGCAACAACCTAGCAACCACCACTAAAATGTGAGCATGGCAACCACCATAGTGACCAATATGATTACCCTAGCAACCATGTTATTTAGCATAGCAACCACCGTATGTACCCTAGCAAAACCCTAGCTACCTTTTTTAATGACTCTAGCAATACCCTAGCAACCATCTTAATTCCTATACACATGGTTTGGCTTTAACCCTAGCAACCACCATAGCAACCGTGTTATTTAGCATAGCAACTACCATATGTAGCCTACCCTAGCAACACCCTAGAAACCATCTTAATTTCCCTAGCAACAACCTAGCAACCACCACTAAAATGTGAGCATGGCAACCACCATAGTGACCAATATGATTACCCTAGCAACCATGTTATTTAGCATAGCAACCACCGTATGTACCCTAGCAAAACCCTAGCTACCTTTTTTAATGACTCTAGCAATACCCTAGCAACCATCTTAATTCCTATACACATGGTTTGGCTTTAACCCTAGCAACCACCATAGCAACCGTGTTATTTAGCATAGCAACCACCATATGTAGCCTACCCTAGCAACACCCTAGAAACTATCTTAATTTCCCTAGCAACAACCTAGTCACCACCACTATAATGTCAACCTAGCAACCACCAAAGCAACCAACATGATTACCTTAGCAACCACCATAGCAGCTGTGTTATTTAGCATAGCAACCACAACTAGTACCCTAGCAACACCCTGGCAACCATCTTAATTACTCTAGCAACAACCTAGCAACCACCTCTATAATGTGACTCTAGCAACCACCATAGCAACCAACATGATTGTCCTAGCAACCGGGTTATTTATCATAGCAACCACCGTATGTACCCTAGCAAAACCCTAGCAACCATTTTAATTACCCTAGCAACACCCTAGCAACCATCTTAATTACCCTCGCAACAACCTAGTCACCACCACTATAATGTCAACCTAGCAACCACCAAAGCAACCAACATGATTACCCTAGCAACCACCATAGCAACTGTGTTATTTAGCATAGTAACCACCATATGTACCTTAGCAACACCCTAGCAACCATCCTAATTACCCTACCCCCTAGCAACCATCTTAATTACCCTTAATTACCCTACCCAACAACCTAGCAATCAACTCTATAATGTGACCCTAGCAACCACTATAGCAACCAACATGATTATCCTAGCAACCGTGTTATTTATCATAGCAACCACCATTTGTACCCTAGCAACAACCTAGCAACAATCTAGCAGCCATCTTAATTACCCTAGCAACCACCATAACAACCAACATGATTATCCTAGCAACCAGCATAGCAACCGCTTTATTTATGCGTTTTGGCTTATTGGATGTTTTGTATGCAGATAACTTTTAATGCACTTTTAATGTCATTGGTATCATTGGTAATTAAGCTAAAGTACACATTTGATTATTTGAAGTATTTGTACATAAATTGTTATGGCTGTATTGATTTAAAAGCCTAATAATGTGGTGGGTCCACCAGACCCAGGAACATAGCTGAGTAACAAAAATATAAATACCACAAGGGTTAATGCAGTGCAGCACAGTTATTCAGACCATGCATTCGGTTATTTAAGTGTTTATTTGTGTTTTATGCATGAGCAGAAGAAGCTAGGCTATATTTTGAATCAGCTTCTCAAACTGTTTCGATATTATACTCACAATTCAGCACAACACTCATGAAAGATACATTAACTCAATTGCAATACGGACAGCTTTTGGGAAAGGGCAAATGTGCTTTTTGGGATCAACTTCATGAGTAGCCTATTCATCATGATGTGCATGTTTGATTTTTGCAATACTTAAGGTTTAGCTAAAAGTCTATTCCACAGGTTCAGCTCTGTATGATAACACAGATGTGTATCACATGTAAATATGTTGCACCAATCACTGACAAAAGCATGGTATTCATCTCAGCTAAAATCAAACACATTCAAATAAAATACAAAACATATAGAAAATACAATAACTCAAGTGAAACACCTAGTGGGCATATGATTTAAAACATTGGCACCATAGCATGCTGTGTTAAGTGTTGCTTTATGGCATGTGCGATGGGAAGTGGCAAGTTTTCGTTTTTGTGAGATACAGTATACATTTGTTAAAAATGAACTAGAAGTAAAGACTACATTCAGAGAAAGAATAACAATCAATGGCATGAACATGAAATACTACTCAACAACACTGTGAAGCATCACCAACCCTGTTAAGCTGTATTACTCTGAAAAAAAGTATATTCAACATCTATGGCTTATATTGATGCATAAATTTAGAGTGTGAATTGTGATTTCAATATATTCTCTTGTGCATGTCCCTAGTCAGAGAACAAGCTCACAAAAGACTTGCGCAGGTTCCGAATGCTTTCTGCTTTGGCCACATCCTCACTGGCCATCCGGAAGAAGGATTTATCTCCAAGGCCAAAAGCATTACTGAGTGACTGAGATTTACTGTGAAAGATATGGGAAAGAATTATGACAGAGTGTGCAAGATAAATTAGAACATTGCTGAAGCAACTTTCATCATACAGTCACAAACTACAGTATATCAACTACATTTTACAACTAGGTCTATATATGTATCATTGATCAATAAGCACTTCAAGTTTAATTTTATATTATGCCACTTTGGGTAAACACTATAGTTGTGATTAAATGATTGTCATTAATTTACTCAATCGGAATAAATGGCTACTTACTTCAGCTGAGGGTGGCCCTGGGCCCTTCCCTGTGTAGCCTGCTGCTCTTGACTGGCATCAGGTTGGGCCTTGGCCTCATCTAGGAGTTCAGGTGGAGACAGAGACTGTGTGGGAGACTGGGATTGGGCCTGAGCCTGGGCCCTGGGAGGGAGCTGGTCCTGAGGCCTGCACTGGAGCTGTCCTCCAGCCCCAGACTGGACTTGTTCCTGGCGCTTGAGCTGAACTTGTTGTTGTTGTTGACGCCTGCCCTGGTCTTGACCTTGTTCTGCAGCCTGGGCTGGGAGTTGTTCCTGGGGCCTGGACTGGCTCTGTGTTTTTGAGTTGCGCCGTCTCGGTGGCACAGGCTTGGCTGGCTGCACTTCAGGGTGCTGCTGCTGCTGCTGCTGATGACCCTGCCCAGTATGTCGATGTGCTGTCGGGCCTGCAGGATGTGTGCTCAGCCCCCTGCTGGGGTCTCTGGTAAAGGCGGTGGCAGAAGTCCCTGAAGATGGTTGTTGATACTGAGAAATGGATGCCTGGGGAATCGTGGAGCCCCCTACGTTCAGTACAAGAAACACTCTGATATTAAATCCATTTCTCTTTCTCTCGCTCTTTTTGCTTGGTCTAGCCAAGAAACATATCCATCACCCAGCAATTTTGTAACATGAATTTTATTACATTCAATTTAGCGGAGTCCTCCAGGGAACATTATAAACATCAAAAGCCACAACACAATATTTCCCACAGCTACCTAAGAAGGCACAAGTAGCATGAGGCATGAGGAAACAAAGTAAAGATTCTGCAGAACATCAATCTTCATGCAACAAATGGATAGTAGGAAAATGTAGGGGAGGATCGGGACATACCTGTCTTCTGTGTTCTAAGAAAGGACTTATGCTTAACTAAACATTGGGCTCGACAGTACTGATTAGTATTGTCATTTTTGCACACCTCACCATGAGAACAGTGTTAGTCATTAGTAATAGAGATCAGTGCTGGTTGTCTGACATTAACTAGTCCTTCAGTAACAGATGTAGCAACACAGCGAGCATATAGTATATTGCAAATGAACCTTTATTGCCTGTGAGAAAGAAAGATATCATCACTTAAAGGAATTCATCCACAGTATTATCTCAGATTTGTAGTGAACGAATGTCGCCTTAATATCAGTCAAATATTGAATTGGCACTAAGAAATCACAGTGCCCGAAGGCCAAGTAATTGAGTTTAATTATACTGAATACTGTACATAATTGACTAATGGTGCAGGGTAGAGATTGATTGCAGTTATGGCAAAAAATATCTCATTGTGGTCTGTAGTAAAGTTGGTGCACTCTGAAATGATCAGAGAGATTAGAATCCAATCATGATGAAAATCGGAACTATTTCTATTTTGCTTATCTTGACACTTTGTTACAGTACAACTCATAGAATGACACAAAGCTTAGTAAACACTTTACACTTTCCACAAGTACAATAAATTCATAATTAGGAACAAGTCTTTTGTTACTACAAATTTACAATTTTGTTCAGTGATTGGTGATTAGCAATGAAATGCCTACTAACCACTAACTGCTTATACTAAGCATGAAGTAAGATGGCTGATATCTCAGATCATAATGATGGACTCATGCATCTTTCAAAATTAGCATGGAAACCGTAAGTCCATCAAACAGGCAGTTCCTGTTATTCGTTAAGTATATATCTCACCCCGAATGACAGGATCATTCTAGTCATCTGCTAAATAGGCTAAAAGACAAGACAAAAGTTCCCTTTCAGAGTATGCACAGTGGGTCAGTTTCAACTGATATATATTACTATGTCTTATTTGGGCAGAGCAATCTGTTAAAGAAAATAAACATTGTATTGCACATCCCATAAACTAATTCAAATAAGGCAAATAGAAAAAATAATCTTCAAACGGCAAAACCATACTCACTATGATCTATGACTGCCATACATGACCTGGACAGAGATAGTATCAAACTAATTACGCCTCCATATATGGCCTGATATGGCTTGGCTCATTAGCCAAATTTGGCTGATAGTCTGAACACTCAGTTTTATCCTACAGACAAAATGCTCAAAAAATAAATTATATATCTACTGTACTTGCCATACTTCACAACGTTCATTGAACAAAGACAGTGTGTGTCAAATATGGCTTTTATCTATAAAGGAAGGCTAAAAAAGAAAAAAAAAAAGACTACAGAATTTTTCTATGATACATCAAACAGAATTGGCAGAGTTAGGCTATGTTTGTGAGATAATAAAAGTGAGAAAAAAAATAATGCAAATAAGTGCTGAATCATTTAAAGTGAAATGTGTAGTTCTCATCCTTTGGCTTTAAAGAATATTGGTATATATACTGTATATATTACAAAGTGTTGGTCATAGTTTTTTTTCTGTATACTGTTATCCAAAGCTGTGTTGTGCATAGAGACTAATGATTTGGGTATTACTGTGAATAATGAACTCAATGGTTCCATTCTCTTCTATTTTCACAGGGGTTCAGAATTGGATGCATTTTGCTTAGTAGACTGATAGCTAAATGTTGTTGAACTCTTAAATATATATAGCATGTTTAGTTAGTGTGATGTAGCTTTTCTTACCGGCATATAGACTTCACATATACTTCAAAATAGGGACAACATCTTATGATATTCACCAAGCTCGTAGTGCACAAAATATAGGATATTCGAACAGTGCAGTCACAAAATACATACTTTATCCTGACCTCACAATTCATCACAAGTATCTCTTATTAAAACCATTCATGCAAATAAAAACATGTATATTAGGCTGGGACATGTAAATATGAGGATGAATATAATCTCCACAATGGCCATACATACAAGCATACCTATATGTATTTACAGACGCACATTACACACACGTCAAACTGCACATCCAACCACAGTTTGAACATCATCAATAAGTATGCAACAAAATGGAAAAGTGGAACAAGTAAATAAATAAATAAATAAATATACGATGTTGAATAATAAAACATAAATGGGTACAAGTGACACTGAGAACAGTATAGGCACAATCTGCTCTTTACACAACTTACAACAGCCCTGAAGAAAATCAAAAACACTCACTTTTACAGGGGAAAAACCAAAGCGACCATCAAAAGCACACAAATTGTCAGCGGAACAAGGGGAACAGTACATTTTGACACTGCATAGGAATGACAAACACCGCCCAGGCCAACATGACACACTGTGCAGGTGTACATACACAGAGAAGTTACGCTTAAACTCTCATTTAGCTTGTCCACCCAGTCCCCTCGTCCTAACCTGATCTCAGGGAACACAATGCGTTGTGGTTTTATCTCAACGCGACTGATCCTTGGCTGCAGTTCTAAACACTTCTACTCTTATGTCTACTTGTCTGTGGTCTTAGTTAGCCTGGACAGGCTTGGGACCCACCGCAACGCCATTACAGTCCAGAATGTACTGTAAACAACCTTGAGGCGGGGGCTTCTGGGTCGGGGTCTTCTTCAAGTCATTCCCAACTTCCTTCTCCGTTGGCATCTGAAGAGGTCAAACAAATACCACAACAAAGGGTGAGCACAATTAGTGGACACAAACTAACCAACAACAAACTATAAACACAGTGTATGTGCTACAATTATGCATTCAAGCATAGTTAAACTAAGGTTGAAAGTATACCATATGTAGTTAATGTTAATTTACATTAAATCATATTTACACAAAATTACAATATTACTTTTTAATAAAACAAAGTTTTATTAAAGTTTTTTATTAGTTTTGGTAAAATGAGCTTTTATGCATTTACTTTCAGTGCGGTTACAGGGTCTTGCCAGGGTATCATACCTGTGATGGTTGAATGGTAGTTGGCCTTTGGAGTTTAGAAGTTAATCCCGCTTCTGCGTTCATTTTAGCAATAACCATGTCACAGATCAGCTGCCTGTCCTCCGTCTGATGATCTCCAATCAGGGGCATTGAGGAGCCCACCACCTAATACACACACAATCACAAACACACCACTTTAGCACAGAGTTAAACTGGCCCATAACACAGTTAGAGAATCTCAAACCTCAATTCTGGATCCAGTTCCAGTTCCAGTTCATGATTTTAAAGACACCCCCAAAGTGTAGCACTGTAACTGCCTGGCTACTCTAGGTGTTGGCTGCAGCAACATGAGCTAGGTAGCACCAATTTCCCCCCCCCTGTATCGACAGTACTTGGTGACCTCAAAAAACAGAGATCTGTGTGAAAAATTGCCGGAGTTCTCCTTTAGAGCAACACCAAAGAGTTTTTTGTACCTTAAAATAATGTTTCAAAAATCGTTTCAGTGGTTCATCAACTTGTAACAGGGTGAACCGCACTATGTAAGTTTGCCAGATCGGGTAGCGGATCTGTAGTTCGATGGAATGAGAAACTACAAATTTGACTTGCATCTGATGTCGCAATACATCGTACTTTTATAAGTCATGCAAAATATTCTACCTTGTCTGTGGACATCGTTATTTGCAAAGCCGGTGCTGGATAAACAAATACCATGCGTGCGACAGAGGGAAAGTTCTTTGGTGTTGCTTTAACAAAGTGAGAGAATCCTCACATTTCAATGTCCAGTTCTGTCCCATGACAGTGTGAGATGATTCCAAATTCCATCTTAACTCTGGGTGCTATGGTTCTGTGCTTGAACCATCAAGAGTCAGGTGCTATTTAGGTTCATTCTAGTCATGTAAGGAAGTAATACGGACAGTGCTGCTGGCATAGCATTCATTTCCCTCAGTTACCAGAGGGTTTGGCGCCATATATAAATTGACACTAATAAACAAAATGGAGCTGCTTTCTAATCGTTACAATAAAAATAAATTTGCCCAACGAATGTGTGCAATACATGTGATTTTACAAATCAAATAAGACCAGAAAAGCTAATTTCCTTCCATATTAAAGCTTATACTATAACCAGAGACTTTCTAATGAGGAGACACAGCACTCAAAGAATATCCCATAGAAATGTATGGGGTTAGTTTGTAACGCAAACATGGCAGTCGTCTACACATATTCTGCCCTTTCCGCCACCAAAAGTTGACATGTGAATACATCGTGCCAATCATGTGTTGTAATCTCGCAGCTGGAGGTTGGTGTGTCGTGATTCTTGAAACATTGCCCATGCGCAGTTGTACCCGAAATAGATGCCCGATAAGTGCCCAAAAAGCCTTGCAATATGGCCACCGAGAGGAGAGACTTGCCTAAAAGGACTTTTCTATAACATCACAACATACAAAAACTTAATTTTATATTATCACAATCATTACAATTACACTAACAAAACTACACCCCATTAATAATTCATATCACAAACCTCAGTGATATAATCCTTCCCATCTTTGCCATGGATGGCTTTGACTGCACAAATGTCCAGACCGCCAAACATCTCAGAACAGGTGTCAACCCAAAGTTTATAACTGTAATCAAACATACACAAATCAGGTCAGCACATGTTAGTTATATGAGGACAACAAACAGAGTGTCACTAAAGATGAAGACACACATCGCAACATTTTGAGCAATGTCACCTGGCAACATGTGACTCTTACTGTTTGGGTGCATACACATTGATATTGGGCAACACATTTTTTACTTGATTTTTTAATCATCACAATCATCATCTTTTAATTATCAGCAAGCCACTTGTTACAATCCAGACACACAGAACAGGTTATGGGATTGCCTGGCAACGTAGCTCAAAGCACTGTGTCTTGTATCATCAGCTGAATCTTAACAACACTGACTCCAGTATCCTTCCAAGACCTAGCAGAACTGGGCTACAGTTACTGCCTCTCTACAAAGCCTGTTACTGTCCTGACATGGCTGACAAGGCTATCTGTATGCACTACCACCTGCCTACACAACAAACCCTCATCTATTTTTTAGACATAATTACCACCACAAACATAATTATCTCTGATGAATAGGGAGGCTAAAACACTATGACAGTATGATCTTGATATCAGTGCTGCACTGCGTGCTTGAAATATGTGATGATATACAAAGAGCCTTTTTTGGATGGAATTTGTAGTAGCTGCAGACATATATGAGCATATGAGAACTGCTTGGCAAGTGGCACTTGTTTTTTTATCATTTCAAAACAAAACATGGATATGGTCGTTTGCACAGTTTAATTCAGTCTCATTAATGCTTTGGTGGTGTGTTCTTGTTGAGTAGCTTGCCTGTCTGTCATGGCAATCTGATCAAGCATTGCAGCGCCTGTATTTGATTTCCAGTTCCCAGAGATAGATGTCCTCCTGATAAAGAATATGAATCCATCCGTTATTACTTACTACAACCAAATAAATCTTCATGGTATTTGGCATGAGAAGGGTGTGTCGCTGAATTTTCATTTCCTTACATGTAAGCCTTGTAATCGGTCCCGATCTTCTGAATCCTGATGTCATACTTGGATTCGATGAAAGGCTCTGAGGTGGTGTATGTCTTTGTGAGAGCCACAACGCTGGCAATATCCTGAAATTTACTATGATTGTCCACTTTCACCTGTTAGGTTAGAACACAAACAGACAGGCCTCAGATCAGATCATGAAGGTCTTCACAAGCTTTCAGTACAGCCCCACACCAGCATCAGTTACTCCAGAAGCTTTCAGTATAGCCCCACACCAGCATCAGTTATAGCCTAATCCTGAAGCTTTCAGTATAGCCCCACACCAGCATCAGTTATAGCCTAATCCAGAAGCTTTCAGTATAGCCCTACACCAGCATCAGTTATAGCCTAATACAGAAGCGTTCAGTATAGCCCCACACCAGAATCACATAAACTCCACCATACCTACCTTGCCCACTCCTGAATGAGCATGTCCAATTTTCACAACAACAGGAAATGTCGGCATGGCAACCTGGAAGAAGGTTACACATTAGTTTATGAGTTTCTAAATATGGGCCTGGCTCTGTCAACAGCCATTAAATCAAATCAGTGCCATCGTTGTCTAATGACGAATAAGACTGGGCACTCATATGATCCCCATTGTTAATAAGACTAAAAATACTCGTCATGTCCTACCATTTCCTTGTAGTTTGGATAGTATGTCTGCTCAATGAGAGGGAACTTTTCTGGGCCAAGTCTTCTGTATGCACCAATCAATTGAGCAAACTACATAGAGAACACAAAACAGAAAAGTGTTATGGACTTGTACCTAAATGTAATAACCAGCTGTTACTACAAAAGATGAAGTGAATGTTCTAGTGTAGTGAGAATAATGAAACGTAATCATAACAACATATTTAGATGTTACTGTCTTCACATGGTTTCAAGTCATGACAACTTTAGGAGTTCAGGAACAGTACATACAGCCCAGGGTTTGTCACAGAGGTTATAGATGGAGTCCAAGGAGTTTAAGCTGGGAATGCCAGAGTATTGCAGCGCGATGATGAGGTTGCGGAAGTCCTCGTTCTCTGTCATACTGTAGGCGTGCTGGCGGATGAGCACAAAGTCCGGCTTGAATGACCTGAAAATGACAGGGCAAAAGAACAAACATGACCATGCCGTTGAAAACATACATGGCCAAATACTGTACATATCACGCTCCCACATTTCCTTATAGCTAGACTGGCCTGAGAGGCTCCATTGCTCTGGCCACAGCTGGAGGACATATTGGAATGAAAACCATAAAAGCTTTATGGGGGAAATGATTGCATCTGGTGTGTTCAGTGTCTCACCTGATCACCTTTGTCTCATTCCTCCAGACCTGCATTGCCACAGTGCATGTCCCACTGGCATGGGATACCACATCAATGTCACCAAACTGGGCCTACAACAAAACACTGGCATTTAGCATGGCACAAGAAAAAAGGTACAACAGTGCCTGTGTTGACTGTGTGTGGGATTACATTTACATAACATCTTACTGCATACATTCTATGCACTTATCCAATATAGATGTACAGATGTCTCATTTTACTCTTCACTGCACATACCTGTTCAACTTTGATGTCATAATCTCCCTGTACCTTCTTCCCTCTGAACATTTTTGCCCTGAAAAAAAAGTGGTATTGAGGTATGAAAATTTACCCAGACACTGAACATTGTTAAACACACCCAGCAACATCTGCACCAACACCAAAACAAATAAATAAAACTCCCCTGTTTCACCATGTTTTCTCCTGAGCTACCATCACTGTTTAGTGTTTAGTGGCATGACAACGTGCCATGCTAGACAGGTTTTGTATGGGTTTCTCAGTCTATTTCTAGTAAACAGACAGAAAGATATGGTTTAGACATCTCACAATCCCCTTAAAACAGTGGGTCTCTCAGGGCATTTGTCTGGACTTGTCCTTAAAGGAACCGTATGTAAGAAAAATATTTCAATTAATCATAAAATGGCCCTGATATGTCACTAGACATTAAGAAATCATGTTCATTTCAAATACTTATATCACTGACAACAGTAGTCCAGCCAGGATATTGTCATTTAAAAAGTGAAGTTGCAGCCCTCAACTGTTGTTGATGTTGTGTTTTGTCATGCCATGTTGTGTTTTGGCCTGATGCGCCACCCTCCACCTATCTACTAATCACGAAGTCAGTAGTGTTTCGCCATCAGGGTTGGCAACCTCGAGTCAGGGTGGAGGGGGAGGGGATACACCGCTCTTCAGTATTTTGAAAGTGATTGCAGTACCAGTTTTGGCCACAATCTTACATATGGTTCCTTTAAATACATTTTATAATAAATAATAAAATACACAAACATACATTTCTTCTGAACATTAAAAATCCATATATATGTAATTTCACACAATCCTAATATGTTTATGCCATCACCATGTGCCATCACCATGTGAAATAGTTAAGTCTTTATTAAGAGGAAAATAGCCAAATGCAGTCATTTTTATGTTCCCTTTGAACTTAATCAGTGATGATCACTGAAGCTGTTGGTTTTAATTTTAACTGACTCGTCTTCACTATGTTGATGAAAACCTTACCATCATGCGTGCTGTTGTGATTTTACTGGATTAATTGCTTTCAGTATGAGAACGAATTAATCACTTGCTTCAGCTTCAGTATCACTTTGTTCTGGAGGAGCTCGCGTCAGATATATTTTCCCAGGAAAAATGCCAGCTGGCCAGCTCCACCTGCATTATTCATTCCTGATCTAATTTCAGCACAAAACTTGTCTCAGTGAGGATAGATGAGAATCCCGAATCGGCCTGCTACAGGTGGCACATAAGATCAAAGGGAAACAGACAGAGATTTGACCACATGCAGCTCAACATCCACTACGATATGTCTAATGCAGTGGCTTTGAACTGGTGTGCCAAGAATTTTGAGGAACCCAATGTTTTTTTATACAGGCTTATGAAATAGGCTAGCGGGCTATTTTTCAAATACATCAATTAATTCAATTAATTAAAACAGCTTTAGGTAGTCACAAAGTGGTTGTTATACAGTGGCCTAATAGGCTACAGATCTATTACGCAGCTCTGTCAACATCATGTGAACATATACCTATTGCTGTTGTCTCAGCTCATGAACACACTGTCTAAAAAATATGGGCATAAGAATGAACATTCCTGTTATAGCCTACAATAATGTGTGTGACATACTTCATAATCAGTAATCGGTGTTGCCTTGGCATTTTGGTTTGATATTTGAGTCAAGTCCGTCTATTTATAAAGCACATTTAACGCAACAGGGTTGACCCAAAGGGCTTCGGTGTACCTCTGGCCTAATGCACCAAATTGAAATGTATTGTGTAGATAGCCTGATGCAGATTTAGACATTGAAACCATAGTCGTGTTCATTAGTGGGCAAGCACAGACATGCTGTTGTGATGAAAGCAGAAAGAAGAAAGCAGGAGCGTGACGCTGTGATAGTGCTTTTTCCAGTACTCTTCCACTATACCTTCATGGTTCCCATAGTGATCCAGTTTGACTGTGTAATGGTACTGTAGTTGCTATGCAGGAAAACATCCCATTCCCATAAACATGTTTTTATGATGGTAAATCTATTAGGACTATGCACTGACTATACAATTAAAGCTACTCTAGAAAGAGCTTTCCATTGAGACCAGTATTCCTCTGAGACATTTTAAGATGTTAATCAGCATTTGTGGCACATATCCCCCCTCTGTATGATAATAGAATAGCAAAATATATCCAAGTGAAGCCGGATATACTCTCTGGTAAATGACTCATAGCAGGTCTCGATTTTAACCATCAAAATTTGCAGAGGTTGAATTGAAATTATTGCTTGATATAATTTTGCCGGACATAAAGCTAAAAAAAGGCTCTGCATTACAGAGATGGAAAGTCATTTGATTTGAATGCAATATTGAGAAATGGAATTCAATAGAAAGTCAAAAAGTAAAAGTAAAGTTTTTAAAAAGATAAAAACTCCGCCAACCAATTGGCTTTCAACTCTTGATCCTGGCAACTTCCCCTGCAGGAGTTGCGTGAACTGTATTGCGATGATTAAAGGCAACTCCTTTTTACATCCACGGACCGGCGAGTCTTTCTCTGTGAGGGGGAGAATCACTTGCCGCACATCCTTTGTCGTTTACTTACTGAAATGTCCATGCGGGTTTTGTTATGTTGGTAAAACAAAAAGAGAATTAAGAATACGAATAAATGAACACAAAAGCAACATACGTAATCATGACATTAAGTCATCTGTGGCAAGACACTTTAATGAATCTAGGCACGACGTCTGTACTTTGAAATTTCAAGGCATCGAGGCAGTTAAGCTTCTTAAACGGGGCGGAGACAGGGAACGCTATCTCCTTCAACGGGAGGCCTTCTGGATCTATTCGCTCCAAACAGTACACCCTAATGGTTTAAATGAAGAACTGGTTTTAAATTGCTTCTTGTGAGTTTCTATGACCTTTGTGTAATGCATATTTATTTACTGGGCTGTATGTAATGTATAGCCTATGTGGTGGGCTCTCTCTATTTTTGCATAATTTTAAATAAATAAATTGCTGATTAATGCATTAACATGTAGGATGCCAGAGAAGGGGCTGAGAAGATGGGTGCACTATTGCCACCATCGTCCTATTTTGCATGTTTGTATTTTTTGCTTAGCCTATTTAATGTGACAATCAATTGTATTTAGGCTATTATTATATTATTATTTATTTAATTTTTTCATTTTTCTTAATGCTGATTAATTTGGCAACTGTTTGATAGGGTTTGCATGTGTCTATTCACTATAGTCTGATGTATTGTGTCTTTTGTGTGCAAATATGTTGTACAACTGATGGTGCAGCGCACCCTTGGGTGCAGCTCACCTAATGACCTCATGTGATTCACCTGTAACCCTTTACCCCTTCAATGATAAAAAGCATTCATGTTGGTAGTCACACTACACACTGCTGATGGCTTAGGATGAAACGTGTCTGTGGACATGGCATTAATAAATAAGTCAAGAAAATGTACTTGAGAGTGCGGTTTTTCTATTCTAAGTTGTCACCTTTTGGCTCGCACCCGAAATTGTCGTGAGATTTGGAGTTGAGCGTGCCTGCTCTCACTGCTACTTGAAAAGTTTTTAAAAAGATCATTCTCAATATCTCGCTGATTTGCAGGGTTTTGAGCTGCGACTTGATTTGTGATTTGGTTTGAGATCCAAAGCAATCCAATCTTTTACAGAGCTTGCAAAAATCACCCTCTCTTATTATTTCACCACTCACATTATCCCTCTCAAGATCTGCTTCTGTTACTTTGTTTAGGTGTATGGCCACTGTATGGCAAGACAGTGATTCATGCCTACTCGGTTGTCCTGATGTTACCCGTAGAGCACTGAACCACTGCAGCAGGGAATGCTGAGGATATTGCTTTAATAAACTGACTGCTATGGAGAGGCTTTAGCACTTGTGTAGCCTGTGGGAGAAGATTGAATTGTGAGCTTCCTACAGGTACTCTTACAAACTGTTGATATTCTTTTATTCTATCTGGACCAGTGGCAGGTCATTGCTATGCAGATGAGCGAGCTGGAGCATTCTGATCATGTTGAAATGCAGCCCTGTCATGCTCTGCATAGCAACAAGGTTCTATGTCTCCCTACCAAGTCCTCACCACAGCAGCAACAATGGAAACAGTGGATTAAACAAAAGCATAAGCAATATGGCACGTGTGAGATTGGGGTTAGTAAAGGATATATCCACGGCTGTGGTTCAGCCATAGGCAAATGAATACAACATTCAGACATTCGCACATAATGTGCACATTTCTTGTTATTTGTTTTGGATTAAATCTATTACCATAACCATTATTGGCATGGTTTGTCATGTCCTACCATGTTATTGCTTCATTGTACTGCAGCAAAAATGTCATTTCTTGATCTCCTGCTGGAATTTAAAACCACTGCACAATGAAGGATTCAACGATGTGCAATTAGATTGTCTGTTTTGATTTGTTCTTGTTGTTATTGCTAGTCCGTTTGGATTTCACCCTGAACCACTTGCTCTGCTGATTCAATATTATTGGCAGTTCGCTACTCCAAGCACGGGCAGCCATGGTTTGTAAATGTTATCTGGAGGAATCATTTTCATGTGTTGTGCGCATGGATCTGTGCTGTGGGATGTGTGCTTCAGCATATTCAGTAGGGTGTTGGTTACATCTATGTGATTGATCGGCACTGTCATGCCTTTATAATCTCAGGCTGTGAAGGAGAGGTTAAATTAAGAGGGTGAAAAGCTGTCCACATCAGGGATGTAATAAATGGGTCAGTTCAGCCCTGAGCATATGCTGGCTGCTTCTGAGATATTGGATGTTAGATGGCTGGCAAAAAAGAATTCTGGCATTTTATATTTAACACCTCACTTTCAAAAAAGAACACTTTGGTGACTACAGGGTTATCTGAAAAGATTCTCGATGACATCTTAGGCTTATTGCTGTTAGCTGTTGCTTAAAACGAACGGTGACAAAGTTGTTTTTAAGTGAAAATAACTGTATGCTCTCATGCAATATGTATCTGTTATCAGCCACAGATAAACGATCACTCAAGCTACCCCTTAAACTGGGGCATATTTCTTTCTAAAATGGTGCCCTATCTTTATTATAGGTGTGGGTTTAGTTCAGTGCAGGGAGAATTATATTAGCTGTACTTGAGAGCCTGTCTCCTGAGAGGAAAATTATCATGTGAAATACTTGAGTATAAATGCGTAGGATCATCTGAATTCCTCTGTGTGACATTTATCTATTGAGATGACTCACCACTAAATGTGCCCTAGTTTTTATGAGGTGTAACAAAAGAACACTGCATAACCCTTTCAAGAATTTAGACTTCAGAAAGTCGAGACTGAAGTTGAAAGACTGCACAGACTTTTTACAAGGGAATTCCTAGACTTCCTAGAGTGTAAAGTAAATGCTGATTTCTACTGTTAATTTGACATTTAGCTTGAATATAATTTAGGACTAATTTAAATTTTTATTGTGCAAGGTTTAGTTTTAGGTTGTTTAGCTAAATGTATAGTAGTACACAATATATTATATACAATTTATAGTGGTGGCTCAACTGATTGTGACCCCAAGACCACCGTTTGGACTAAAGAAGCAACCTTAAAACCATTGCTGAATAGAATGATTCACACAGTGAAACTACAGGTACATTATCTAATGCATCACCAATGCCTTCACAGACCACTGATGGTAAGCCCTTGGTACAGCAAACAAATCATATAATACATTTAAAAGCTGCTTGCTGACATAGTCCAGCTCACTAAGAGGAGAGGAGGGATGTCTTTAGAGATGACCCTTCCCTTTATCAGTCGCTGGTTGAGTCAATATACTGTGTGTGGGCCGTGAGCCAGGCCATGTTGATCAATTCAGAGACAGGAATCAGATTTTCTAGCTACGCTTTCACTAAAGGACAAGAACCTCAGTTGATTTGACCAAAAGAACTTCCTTGTCAAATCCACTAAATAAAGGACAATGCTCTACATTACATATATTAGTGTGTCAAAATGAGGTGAAGGGCATTTCAATGTGAACATTGTCACTGCCAAGTTATTTTGGCACAGATTGACTAGCCTTCTGAGTATCATTGTGTTGGTTTTCTGTTGTGACCAATGACAGATTTTGCCTTGTGGTCTCTCTACACAACTGCCAGACTGAGTCTAAATCTGTTGCCTGTCTCGCCTGGGCACAGTTTCTGGCCCAGGGCTGCACATCTGCTCAGCAACAAAGATGATTGTGGGACGAGAGGACTGAGAACTTCAAAATATTAAACATGGCAGAACACGCTAATTATGTTTTCGCACAAAGCATGTGTCCGTCGTCTTATCTGACATTTAGTCGGCCTCCAATGAGGAAAAATAACAACAGCGAGCTCACATTTTTACTATTTTCTGGTTTGACATTTGACTGTAAATCTATTAGCATTATTAGCCTTCATCTCTGGGGTATTTGAGGTGAGGCTGCAAAAGAAACAGAGGCAGAGGTGCCATACAGATGCAAGGGACAACTAACACTGCCAAATGTCAGATAGGGTCATTATTAGGCTAATTAGCTCTCCATCTCCATTTATCTCTACCACTTAGCACTGAGATTGATTCGGACCTGGCAGTTCTTCAGTCGGACAGTGCAGTATATCTCCCTGATGTATTATTTTATATTATACTTATGCCTATATCTCACATCTACCTTTATGTATACTGACCAATAAAATAGTTGCAATAGATATATCAAGGAAGTGTGCTAAGGCAGGGTTGTAGTAATGTTTGGTCACACTGATGATAGCTTTGACATTTCCAACAAGCTCTATATTGCACCACCCCTATCACGATACAATCATTCAAACACTTACTGTACTATAGCAAATATTGTTGCTGTTAACATTCTGGAACTGAAGCTTTTTTTTTTTTAGCATACTTCATCTAGCCGGCATTCCAATTTCATAACTATTAGGAAAACAGATGCTCTGAGAAAACAAAACAGTTTGAACTCTCTCTGTGGCTCAGTATTCAGACAGCAAAGAATGCAAACACTGATACTGGCTGTCTCTTAAATACCAGCATTGCAATTAACCTTTCAAATGTCCTTTTACATTTCTTTGAGAGGTCTGTGACTGAATATTGTGTGAATCATGAGATGCCATGCCATGATTATTCAGATCATTTTGCATATCTACAATTGATTGTATCCTTATTTTTGCAAGACTGAGTTTGTCAACTAGTAATGTTAAAATTTAATTTAACGTTTTATATATATATATATATATATATATATATATATACAGCCTCTAATGGGTACATAAACAATTCTGGGAAGGTAAGTGACTTACTTTATAATATGTTAAAGACCAATTTCATTAATACTCCCAGATCCAATCACATAACAATAATGGTGGCATAAACTTCTAAATTATCTCAGTTTTAGAGTGTATAGCCATCTAATCTCGCTTCAAATCTGGTCACGTCACGTCACAGTGGAAATCTATTGATTGGGTGGCACTGGCTGAGGAGGGGCAATGGTTGTCTGGCAACGGCTCCTGGTTTGAGTCCATCTTTTCTGGGCCTCAAATCAAACTCATGTCTTTGTGCAAGACATCATTTCAAGGTGACAGTACCCGTTTAGGCTCATGTATAATAATGTTCATCATTTATCCTATGGTGAAACTGTTGATCTGTACTGTTGAACAGATTTATTCCGCTATTTAACAAATCTGGAAGTGTAATGTTTACAATGCAGCAGAATTGGTTTGTAACTTGAGAGAAGAATACTATGTCCCTGCCTTTCATTGATATTATTGCCCAATCACTCACTGGCTCAATCAGAAATCATTGAAAATGTAATGAGTCTGGGGCATTAGCATTCATAATACCATCTGTGATCTACAGGGAAAGATGAATAAATATGAAAAAAAAAATCTGCCCATCATTTTCTGTGCATACTTATTTTGAAGGCATCCACATACAACTATAGCCACACACACACACACACACATACATACACACATACATACACACAGATAATAATTAGCTAACTAGGGATACTAAATTTAACTGAGATTTCCTTGCCTTAGTATACCTAAATTAATACATAATATATCTTCTAGTGAAAAGCCTGGTGTGACTGTCTGGTGTGAGGTCCTGGCCCTGGATACCTGTACACACTCAATCCTACCTTTCTGTCTGAATAAGTGCAAAGCTTGTGTAGATATAGCCAACATCACTGTATGCGAATCACTTAGTGTAATAGCTCCCTTCCTTGACTTGATTGAATTACTTGAACTACCTCAGTTTTTCCACTGACGTCAAGATGAAGGTGTATTGTTTTTAAGCCACGTATACCCTGAATGCGTTTCCATTTCACACTCTTATGGGGTTCAAAATGTATACAATATATATTAGAAATATTTATTTTTTAAGTGAATATTAAAATCCAGACTATGTTGTTATTTTAAGTATCAGATATTCCTCTGTATTAAATATGTGTGGAAACATTCAAGCCTGGCAGGATACCTTTTCCAAATGACACTCAATATATATTATTCATGATATAGAGAGAAGGGTACACACAGGGCTGAACAACCAACACAAATAGTCAAATCTTTCATAACGCATCACAACTGATCAGAGGAGTACTGGAGGGCATCAAAACCTGTTGATAAGAAGAGCTGCTTTCATGCAGCACGACACAGGTTAACACAACACACCACTGCAACAGCACAGCACAACACAACTAAAATGCAGTTTTGACATCGCCTGCTGTCACTTACCACTCCTGTGTGGGTTCATCAATGACCAGCAGTATCTTAAACTTCTTGGGCGCCGTGACGGGGGTCTGCTCCACCAGTCCCGCTGAGGCTGCCGTCTGCTTCACCACGTTGGTGATGGAGCTGAAGAACCCCGTGCCAGTCGGCTGGGACGCTGGCTGAGGCTTGGGCTGGGGCTGGGTCTGAGGCTGGGGCTTGCCCTCCACGGCCGGGGAAGTGCTGGGCGGCGGTGTTCCGCCGACCTGCCCCCCAGACGCAGGTGCCGAGACCTCTGGCTGCGGGGGAGGAGGCTGTGGGGGGTCCGGCTTCTGGAGGTCCGACAAGTAGCCATTCGGCAGGTTGGAGATGAAGGTGCTGTCGGATAGACGGCGACGCAGGTAGTTCATGGCTGCAGCGGCGTGACGAGCTGGACGGACGGCAGAGCAGGAGCAGGAGGAGGAGGAGGAAGAAGAGGAAAGGAGATGGAGGCTAGCAGGTTGCGTCCAGAGCTGAACAGAGAGAGAAGCCGCAGCAGCGGATGGGTAGCGCTTGGAGTAAAAATTGACGTGAGCAGAGAGGATCACCTCCCTCCTGGCTGCAGCTGTATGAGGGGTGGGGGTGTGTGTGGAGTGTGCGTGAGGGGGGGTTCAGCAACCAATGTAAAAGGGTTTCCTCCCAGCTCCACTATGCTACGCCGTGCTCGCTGCTTGTGAGCTTTCCCCCCTGCCTGCGTGAGTGACGCTGCTCACGCTCCCAGCCAATCACCAGCCCCCCCCCCCCACACCTCATCCAAATGAATCCCTGCAAGAGATGCCCGTTCGTTCGCTTGCTCGCGCGCGCGCTTGCCTGCTCTGCTTGGCTCACCAGCACACGCACGCTCACTCTGTCTTCCCCTCCCCCACTCTCTGCTGCCTCACCAGCGTCACGTCTTCCTTGCAGGGAGGGGAGGAAAACATACACAATAATAATACAGGGGAGCTGCTTTTAGGATACTGTGTATGTGTGTGTGTGTGTGTGTGTGTGTGTGTGGGGGGGGGGGGGGGGGGGGGGCTAAAATGGAGGTTACCTTCTCCGCAGTCAGTTCAGTGTTTTTTTGTCTCAGTGTGCTGCATGTCCTCTGAAGGGTGCAGAAAGGACAAGAAGACAAAATGGCTAAGAGGGATTTCTAGTGTCTGTGTAAAAGGAGAGACAAGCGCCGGCACATCTCTCCTGGGACCTCACTGAGCACTGTTAACCCCTCCTTCACAGAGACTGATTTATGGAGCCATCTTTCCTGTAAACTGCTATGTAGAAAGAGAGAGAGAAAGAGAGAGAGAGAGAGATCAGTGTGATGGTAATGATTTGAGGCATTTCACCCCCTCATTCAGAAATATTCATAGGCCAATATATTCCCTGCTTTAAGTTACAAAATCCCATTAGGCCTACATAGGTTATTGTATTATTTCCAAAACATAATGGTGAACGTTAATTAATATATTTTCATATTTGGCATATCTCCTACTTTCCATGTTTGTTTTATCTATCCTATAGGTGTCCTATGTATCTTCTCTTCTGGCAGAGGCAATGGACAAAAGTATACACCAATTACTGTCATTCAAGGTATCCATGGAAACAATAATTTTAGGAGAAATGTTCAAGCCATGGAAACTGCAAACTGTATACAAGGTAGTAGACTATATAACAACAAACATCTTGACTACATGTAAGGCATACCAAATGTGTTCGTTTGCTATGCTTTAAGAACTTTAATGCAGTTCTTAAATTTAACTTTGAACTGTTTAATCCAGTTTAACCCAGTGTATTTTATTTTTGTTTATGCTTACCTGTAGTTTTTATAGGTCTTTTTAGTTTTGCACTAGTTTTAATATCACCTTGTAGGCTAGAAGAAAATGGATCTAGATAGGAGCATAACTAAGCATTATTGAGTTTTGGTCTAAACCTAACATTTCTATCCAAAAGCATGTTAAAACCTTGCAAGCACCACCAGTATAGCCATCAGTGGCACTGAGGGTTTTTTCCCTGTCCCGACTTGGACCCAGAGCTGCACTGTCTGGATGACAGACGTGTATCTGTCTTTCACATGACAGTCATCCTTCATAATAAATAAGATGATACCTAAAGTAGTTGCTCATGAAAAAGGCCTACCTCATAAAGCAGCAAACCGTTGAATTGCATAGCCTATATATATATATATATATATATATATATATATATATATATAAATTGCATCCACAGAATATTTCTGAGTTTATAGGCTACGTCACTTTGTATTTCTAATAGAGCAAGGCGAACACTAGTCTTGCTTTTTTACAGAAAAAATAGACAACTGGGTGAAAGAAATACGGTTTGATTGATGTTCTCTAGTAAAACGGGCATGGTGGGCTGTGGGCTCCTGCGCAGTTCTTTTGCTTACGTCAGTACCTGTGAGTCATAACTTGCTGGCTAGCAAACAAGTTAGCCAACTACTAGTAGCTAGAGTAAGTTAGCAATCGTGTTACATTCAGGCAAGCTACGTTCTTCACAGCGGGCTGTGAAAACTGGCGCGTCTCTTTGCTTTAAACACGTTGTTTTGATAACGTGTCGTAAATATACTTCGACTAAACGAATAATATAAGTTATCGACGTGTTCTTTAAATCTTTTTTGTTTTATGGTTTGAAATCACCCGACTTTAAAATTACCATACCGTTTTGTTTAGTTGGGCTAGCTTGTTAGCATTACCCTAATGTCAGGAAAAGTTCGCCGTTATTCTTAAACTAGTGGATATTGCTAGCTTGCCGTTCATCTGAGCTAGCTCGCTACGTCGACAAAAGTAAGTCGCAGTAGTAGAGTTACGTTGGTATATCGCTTGTTCTACATTAAACGCATTTCTGGCACTTAAGAAAGCAAGTACCGTTTGTTGTGAGCATTTCCGTGACACAAAGTGAAGCAGAGGGAATAGCATTGATAGCTGGCCAGCTAGCTAATTTAGAAGCTAGCTTGCTAAGTCTTTTTCAGTTAGCTAGCTACTTGGCTAACTGGCTAAATGCTTATCACGAGAATGGACCTGTTGAACTATCAGTACTTGGACAAAATGAACAATAACATTGGGAGACTACACTACGAAGGTAACGTAACCGTTTGGCATGTATATGTTTTGTTTCAGTACAGCTTTGTGGCCACAATAACTTGGCAAACGTCAACAATGTGACGTCAACTGTAAAGGTACAACTAACTGGGTAACATTACTTAACTTGTAACATGTAACACCTGTGCAATTTTGTAATTACTGGCTTGTATGGATATCTCAATTTGTCACTAGAAATACTAGCATACTGTGACTTACTTTATAATTATGAACTGACTACTTGGTGCTATGTCTAAATAGAGGTGTGTGAATTATCCCACTGAAATTAATTTGGAAAAATATCTGTGAAATGCAACCTACGCGTTAAATCAGTTGCTATTAAGCTATTAAAAGGCTTTTTTTATGTATGTAAATTATTTTGGTTTCTCGAGATTCACGAGACGGACTGTTTGATTTCCAGATGAGTCAGGTCTCACAGGAGAGTCCAGGATGCAACCCATGACCTCTTCCATGGGCAGTTCCAGAACGGGGCCCCCTCCCGTAAGTCCGAGCAAAAGAAAATACATCGGGGAGCACATTGAGGACCGCATTGATTGCGACAATGAGCATGTGACCAAAATGAGCCGACTGTTTGCTGCACAACTGTGAGTAACAATGTTGTAACACTTAACTGTTCTCTATAATAACTGATACTATTGCTAAGCTCATATTTACATTTGTGCTGGCAGTCAAAGATTTTAGCTAAATGTTCACAATGGTTAAAAACTGACATCAATTTGTTTTTGTCTCACTTGGGCTGTGAGATGTATGAGAGATTTTCATTAGAAAGCATTCTCTATAAAAAAAATGTGTTGAATTGTTTTTTGTATAGGAGGGCAAACGCTTCAAATGGAGACAATGGCCAAGACCCATGGAGTCATGCACACAGCCCCTTTGAGTATCCTCCTAACACAATTAATAATCTTCATGGTAACTTGGTGTATGCGCCCTTGCCTATCTTTGCTATGGACCAACCCTTGGCTCTAACTAAAAACAATATGGACGCTGGGCGAACCTCCACAGCGCTGCCAGTCACTGCCCCAGTAGAGCGTCAGCAGGTTTGTTTGCATGTTTGCTTTTATATACATGGAATGGTTTATTCATTGTTAAGTTAACAGATGAAAAGTAGACTTTTTTAGCCACAAGGGAAGCCTAATCATTAGTTGTCATTGTTGTTTGTTGTCCCTTAGAATCGCCCCTCTGTAATCACCTGTGCTCCGGCAAGCAATCGCACCTGTAGCCTGTCTCATTGCCACATGTCCCATGATGGCTGCAACTCAAACTCCAAGAGCAAAGGAAATGGTAAGGGCCCTTGTATGCCAAGCACCTGCACATTTTTCCCATCTTTGTTTTTGTACCTTTGCATTCACAAGTGTAAACCATTTTATTATAAACAATGCTGCAAATTGATGTATGTTGATATCTGTGCTGTTTATTGTTAGTGGCAGAGTTTGAATAAAAATAAAATTGAGCGAATAATAAGTTCCAACATTAAGTTCCCTTTTTTCCTTCTCTTCCTTAGCCAACATGGTCTGTGACCCTGTGATTGAGGAGCACTTCCGCCGCAGCCTGGGCAAGATTTACAAGGAACCAGAGCCAGCATCCAACTCTGTATCCATTACGGGCTCTGTGGATGATCACTTTGCCAAAGCCTTGGGTGAGACCTGGCACCAGATCAAGGCCAAGGGCAGTGGCTCTCGGAGCCCCAAGTCCTCCTCATAAAAGAATGGCAACAAGCCGCTGGTGACATCCCCCTTGATGAGATCATAGGGAATTACGGTCCCCTACCCCTCCTCTCTTCTCTCCCTCTGCAAGCATTTTCGCTTTAAAGTGCAGCTCTTTGACAATATACTTCCATTTATAGCCAAACATAGATGAGCGTTGAACAACATTAGTGAAATGAAATTGCAAAGTGGTAGATTGCGGGAAGGTGTCATTGTTTTACATAAGATTAGGCCAAATAGCAAGAGATTAACGTGATAGATACTTAGGCCTTGTTGGAGCTTGGCTACCAAAGAAATCTTAGTGTTAACAAGCCATTGTTTCTGTGATATCCTTTCACCCTGGCTCTTTAACTTTTTATCTTAATATATTGTGTGTATATATTTACTTGAAATGGACGGCCAAGGCTGGTTTTGCACTATGGCAAGAGTCACAGGGAGAGCAATTGATGGAAGCTATTGACAAAATCAAGCATCTGGCTATTTGACTTTATTTTTTATTTTTCACTGCCTTTTATTTCACAAACCTGGAATTAACAATGTGTCTTGGGTGGAAGTTCCCACTACACTCATCGAGTAGATGTAAATACATGGTAATTTATAGGGAAGGTGTAAAATAGATTTTTACACCTTACCTAAAGCCTAAGTGAGGCCCAAATAAGTCGCTGGAGTCTGCCTAGAGCAGTTGTGTCTTTTTGCATTTTTGTTTTAACTGTGCTGTTGGAAGGCACTGTCGGCCATCTTCCCTGGTGTCACCACCACAGAAGCACCACATGGGTGAAGCACAGTGCTACATTTGATCATTATCCTTTATTTTCTTTTTTTATTCTTCTTTTGAGGAAATTCAAATTGAGTTTTTAAAAGGAGTTCAGCAGAAACTGCTCGGGTAGAAAAATGCGGTTTTGAAATAGTTCTTGGGCTGATTTACTATAATTGCAGCCCTAAGCATACTGAATATAATCTTTTTTTTCTTGGCTGTCTGTTCGCAAGGTAATGAGAAGCAGCAAGACTAGAAGGCTGTTTGGCTCCTGTAAGGCACTTGTTCAGTTGGTCATTTGTCATGTTTTGCACCACATAACAGAGAACGCAAACATAAGACTGATGTCAGTGTGCAGTTGTCACTCTGCACTCTATTAGTAAATATACCAGTATGCTGTAGTCCAAAACACGTGCAAAACATGACGAAAAGGTGAACAAGGTATTAACACTCACACTCCAGGTTCTATTTTGTTTTCATAACACCTTTGGTCTCCTGTTAAGTAAGCTTTTGCCTTGTGTTTTGGATCCTTAAGCACTGTGTTTTGGTCAACATTGGCCAATGGTGTGAAGTAGGTCTACCGCTTACAAATGCATGCTTGAAATAGCTGGTATCTATTACAAACCATATCATATTCTATGCTAATTAGTCTTCAGATTTCGTTTTATTTTTGTCAGTAACAGTTTAGAAATACTTACTGCTGGCACAGTTATTGTACTCAATATATTTTTTATATCAATACTCATACGTTTGCCTCTCGCTTTGAAGAACACAAGGCCTCTGGAAAGGCAAGCTGCTGTATGGGGGAGCCAGGTTTCCCCCTCCCCGATCACTGCAGCGCAGGATGCGTTGGCTTCATGCAGAACTTATCATGTAGAAATCGGAAATCTTCAAAAGCATCTACAGACTGGTCTACTAAAAAGCTATTCACTATCTATCTATCTCCTGTTTTTTTTGATTTGTTTTTTTTTGTTTTGTTTTTGCAAGTGGACTCTGATTGACGAGGGCATACAGTACATTCCTAGCTTTGGGACACAGTGCTGGGCTGGTGTTCCATTCCTCCCAAGTCCACAGGTGTGTTTGGGAAAGGAATCCAATCCATTGGTGTAGACGGAGACTAACCCATGCTGATCAAGACACACTGGGTGTTGCAGTTGTTGGTCTTGTGTTAGTCTGTGGTGGTCATTTGGCTTAGCAGATCTCTCATTATCATGTCATCTGTCTCTGAACTGTGATCTCTCTCTCTGGGCAGTTTGAGCCAACTGGCACCATTGAGTATGTTATCTGTTTTTGTGGATACTTTCCAAAAAATTGTTAGATTCACGCATATGGAGGATGAATGGTGAAATATAAGCAGTGGTTCAACATAGAAGTTTTAAAAATGTGAGTAACAGCCAAGATACTGATTAGGTGATGGCACTTTGAGTATGGTCTTGTGCATCTTGTGAAACTGTATTGATTAAGCTGGCTTTGCCTTCACGGGACAGTAATACATTCCTATGACTGTTGAAGAGAGGCAGCTCCTGTTCAGCATAAACTCACTCCTCACTCTGTTGTTTGTGTCATAAGCAATAACTGTTTATCTCTGCCAGGTGTGGTGCATGGTTGGCCTAGAGGGATTTTATGAATGTGTAGCTTTCTTTTTCTTGTTGAACATAGCATTAAAGCTTAGCATAGCATTAAATCGGTTGAAGGGGATTTGTGATGGTCTTCAGTTGTCTTGAAGGCACCATTACATCCACGACAACACTCTTCCATTCATTTGCATGCATTCAGTACAGTGCCTCTTGAGGTTCAGAGTGGTACTAGGAGCGATTGCGTTCCAAAGCTAGGAGGTTAGCATGCTAACTTTAGTTAATATCTGGGCTAACACAGAGCGTATGCGTCACATTGTTCACATTGTGTAGCTATGACATTTTGGAATGTTTTAAAAATCAAATACAGCATTTACAGAATAGTAAAGGTAATGGGTTATTCCACAACTTTATCAGTTAGGGGCCCTGTTGGTTTAGATTTGTTAGTGGTGAACAGTCTTGCAAATAGTCTCTGCTCTTCATAACAAGGGTATATGTCTTGTGACAATTTGTTTAAATTGTGGTATTGGATTGAGATGAGAGCCAATACTAGAAACCTGGCCTCTTTTTAAAAACCAACCACCAACTTGACAAAAACTCCCCTCACCTCAGCTGTTGCTTTTTTGAATTTGCATGATGACTACTTCCAGCAAACATAACATCATTCCCATAACATTATGTAAATATAAGGCCCGTATATTGACTCCTGAACTTTCTTGGACTCCTCAACCTTTTAGATCTACCTTAGCCTTTTTTCCTTGAGTTGTTTTTGCGTCCCCAATGATATAGATGGAGAGTTATTGACTGTGTGATAAGATTCAGCCATGCGAGGTATGGGCCAATGATAGAAGAAGGGCGATCACTTTACAACGAAGAAAAACAAAAAAAAACAGTCTGACTGATATTGATATTGTGTCCTTCTGCAGAGGATGGTAGGGAGGCACCACTGATCTCTGGCCATTCTCCATCAGGTCCTGTAAACAGGACTAAACGAACAAATATGAGGGGTGGCCTCAGGTTGATGACCTTGCTGCTGGTATAGAAACTAAAAGGCTATGACCAGTATTTCCTCAGCAGGTACAGGCCTTGGCGTGTTGTGTTGTGACTATGTTTCTTGTAAATCAGATCAATGGAATTAGGAAGGTCATTATTAAGTCACGAGCTGGCAGACTAATGGGCTTCACTCTGGTATTAGTGCAATGTAAATGTGCTGTAGAAACATTAAGAAGCATTAACGTGGTCATGAGTGGCGTTGCCTTACAGAAACACCCGAGAACCTACAGTACAATGTAATAGAGAGCCACAGCTTAAGGCTTTTTTCCCCCCATAAGAAATGACTTGGATAAACAACCTCTTCAGATTAATTTTCTAGCTTGTGGAAAGTGGCAGATCACAAATATTGACCTTCTACCTGAATAAGTAGTCACCAAGATTTCCAAACTGTTTCTGGTTGTGTACATCCTCTCCCATTCAACCTCAGTCTTGACTTGAAATTTCTGCAGACTGCATTTTTTTCTCCTTTCCTAAGAGCACTGTTGCTTATGGCACCTTTAGACCGATACACTCCTTAGTTGCCGGCAGACTGGAGAACCACTCAGTAGCGTGAAACGGATGGTGGGGAAAAGAGTTATTGACTGCATGATGAATGCTTGAGAAATGGATAAGCACACAGCTCATCTGTTTGTGCTGACACTAAGAAAGAAAGAAAAAAAAAATCCCAATAGTGCAAGCTGTAAATTGCTTCAGACCGAGCAGCCAGGGTAATTTCTAGAAAGTTGTTGAGCTTGGCTTGAGAGGGTTCTTGAAATGTATTCTTGACGAAGGACGTGTTCCGTGGATCCTCATTCAGAGTCCCTTGCAGTTTCTACAAGCTTTTCAAGTTCCTTGTAGTTCGAAAGGCTTCCTTCTTATCACTATACTGTATTTGTAAGACTATCATTGCGCCGTGCGCGATGAACGCTACTATTTTTTTTTCTTTTTTTTTTTTTTGCCTCGAGTAGATGATTCATGATGGGTAGTTATTTAATATTCATTATTCTGTCAGCATGCATTTATATCATTTAAAAAAGTTGATCTTTTTTGAAAGACCCGTCATAGGTTAAATCAAGTGCAGTTTTGTGAAAGTTGTTTTTGGCGGGATGGCCTAATGACGAGAACACTGAACACGTAATGTAATTTTTTTTTTGTCTCTGTGCCACAAACCAGACCAAAGTCGTGAGAACTGCCTGTTTGATATAGGTCGGTCTGCTAATGCAGGGGTTCAGTGCGACTGTTCAAAGCATCCATCAAGAGCACTGTATTCAGAAACTTCTGTTTAAATTGCCATTTAACAGTTTGTAATAAAGTGTTCTTTACATGGTGGCCTTATTTTTTGTGTTTTTGAGAAAAAAAAGAAAAAATGCATTTTATACTCCCCTAACCTTAAGAACATTAAAGTGCTTTTATCACATGTGTGTCAAGTGTGTTTTTCTTACAGGCAGTTATACTTTCTGAATTTATAATGGTAGGTTTGGGTGAGTGCTTGGTCTGGAGAAATCATAAAAGTAGCAACTTGTGTTTTTTTTTGCATATGTCAAATCAGTTTTATGCAGACACCTCTTGACTCCAATAACTTCCAAACCCCAAATTACTTGTATGGTATATGTAGATGACTGAATGGGAGATTGACGTTTACAGCTACATGACTACAATCTGTAAAACCTATTCAAAACAAGTTTATTTCTGCATTTAAACCTATCACTCTTTGAAAGCCAACTTGGTTGAAACATGGCAACATTACTCTGAATGAGAAAAACAGCCCTGCATCACAAAAGTCTATTCAGAAAGCGCTGATATATCTGAATGGTTTACTGCTCCATATACTCAGCAACAGGGTGCGGTGACATACTTATTTCCTCCAAGTGGAGAGTGGTTAATTTGTATATCTGGCTCTAAGATGAATGGGGACAGCACTACGGTTAGGGTAGAGAGTATCTCAAAGGGTGGGAACTGAAGTTATTAAATCCTTGGCCACGTTTCCAGGAGGCAGAGCCGCAATTCCAAGATTTGATTGTTACAAAACGACAATGGTGACACAAGACATCTGTTCTGTGTTATCCTCATGTAGAGGGGGTTTCCCTTTGCTCTGGCCCCCGTGCTTTTACAGTTGTTTACAGAAAAGTTTTCCCCCCAGTGCTGTCGCAGATGCTGATAGATATTCTGCAGTGCTGCTGAGTTTGCAGTCAACATTTCAGATGCACTCTTATGACTAAAGACAGGGCACTGTTTGTTCATCCTACATTTGAATCACAACTGTAATTTGACTTGAAAGAAAAAAAAATCATAAGGCTTACTGGCAAAAGTCCATTTCTAGTTCTTGTCCCCAAACCTATGAAAGACTTAAATCATCACCATTTTTCAGGCTTTCTGTGCAGCCTTCTATTGGAGGAAGCTAACATGACTCCATTTGTCTTTGTGTATTTGGTGTCTCCCTCCTGTTTGTACCTGTTCCGCTCATACTCTGTTGTAAACAGAAACCTTTCATCCTATAGGCAATGCCATAGTCCTTGGCATAACTCCTGAAGTGAAGTACTTGTCAGCTCTATGGCTTTATTGGAATTATTAATACAGCTAACTATACATGCTTGTTGCTGATGTACTGTGTGATGTCTGTTCCATAGCAAACATTTTATTTTCCCAGTTACCATATAATTTGCTCAGATCTTTGTAGGGCCATGATTTACCACATGGGGGTAGCATTGGTCCATTATATTTTTTTATTGTCACAGTTACCCCAAGATGTTGTAAGACATATGCAATATCACCCTATGACTGTGTTTGTATCTCAGTATACATGTATGTCAGCTTGTTACACCTACCCAGTAGATTGCTGAGGTCTCAGATTAAGCCAGTATTGCAGAAGTCTTGTTGTTAGCTACTGCTGAGAAAAAAACAAAACAGAAAATGTTGATGGTACAGTGACAAGTCAGCTTTATCAATGGTCTGTTTTATTCCTTGGAAACATAGACTGCTTTTTGTTCTGACAATGGCTTATGGATATTTTACGTTTTGTTTCAGGCACAAAAATGACCCATTTTAATTAGGCAAATGAAGATTATGTCCTATTGACGTTTATCACTCCTCAGCCTCAAACGGTCTTCAGCCGAACAAAAGAGACCTCAGCAGTCTCGGGAAGATTAGCCCCGAGCCGTTTCAAAGCAAAGTACAACAGCCCATCACCATGACGAGCCTTCCGAGCAATAGCAGGCCACTCTTTGAGGATTAGTGAGAGGATTTCCTCATTTTCTCAGTTATCCACAGACCAGTGGTACCGACCAGTGGTACTCTCTCAGCATGGGCATCCGCACGCATCAGCCACAGACGCGGCTAGGAGGCCGCTAAATCAGAACGACACTTCGGGGTCAAAGGAAACTCAGGCTACTTGCCTCTGGTTCAGCAGGGCCTGGAGCAGGGTGACTGTGGATGCTCGAGTATTTCTTAATATAACCCCAAGACAGGAAAAAGAAAAAGCAACAAAACCCTCAGCAAGAATCCCTATATAGTGTTTCGGAGAAGGATTAGCCAAGCCTAAATGTGGGCCAAGTCAGTGATACACACAACTAATTAAATTGGTTTTGTGAGGCTAATCAATCCATTATAAGGGGTGTGTTTGTGCTGTGGCTATATAGTATAAGGCTTTTGAGGTGTGAGCCAAGGCCTGCATACTGTAGACAGTCACCCTGCTTGTGACTGATACGGATCACTGTACCCCTAATTTTCATAATTCCAAACACTCTCTGTGAGATTAGAGCGTGCAGCGTTGCTATCTCATCATTAGGGAGAGGAGGGAGAGAGAGCGCCACAGGATTTGCATAATTGCCTTTAGATTATTTTAGCATTAGCATCCCTCTGCCTCTCTCCTCCCTTTGCCTCTCTCTTTCTATCTTCTTCTGCCTCACTCTCTCTTTCTCTCTCCGTCCGTCTCTCCATCTTCTCTCTCCTAGCATCTCTCTCCCTCCATCTCTCTTTCTCCTTCTGTCTCTCTCTCTCTTTCTCCCACCTTATTTCCCTCTCTCGCTACCTCTGATGAGAGTGTGTGTGCATCCCAAGGGGAGGGATTTTAAAATAGAACGTATAAGCAATTGGAGTAAAGCAGAGGCAGTGGCTCTGGGGCCAGTTGGAGTCACGCTGGCAAGATCATGCAAGCTCTACCGACAGCTTAACATGTCTGATTATTGAGCATGCCATTTCCTAAAGCCATGGGTGATCACAACACAGGATGCACTTTTGTAACAGCAATAGGGTGCTGATGTTCTTATAGGTTCTTCTTGTGTGTGTGTGTGTGTTGGGTGTATTTCTTCTTTTTGTTTAAACTGTAGGTCTGGGGTCTGGGTGTGTGCATGAGGTTCAGTGAAGTGCTGTGTGAAAGACTGACTCGATGAGGAACTTGTCCTGGCTGCACTGGAGATTCATTCATTCTGTCAGCGCTACTGCTGGCAATGGCATAACCTCTGTGAAAAAAGAGGAGACAACGCGGTCACTCCCGATAACTCTCTCCTCATGTGCAGACACAGAGGCTGTCACCCTCTCTCAGCATCAGACGGCATGTTGCATGGACCCTTTGCCAAGTGTGTGTATGTGTGTGTGTGTGTGTGTAAGGGAGACGAGGAGGAGTGAGTGAGTGTGTGTGTGTGCGGGTGTTGGTGAGTCTGATTTGAATCATCAGTAAATATAGTATATGCACTGTAGTCACTTTTAGTTTATGCATTATTACTTGATATTGAATTGTAAAGATGGCAGTTTGTTATGAGAGGTCTGTAAGGTGACTGCTGTAAGGTGACTGCTGCTAATACATATAAGCTAATCCACAGAGTTGCCTTAGAAAATCAGATGATCAATGATATTGCCCTGAGAGAGTAGAGAACCTACTGTAAGAACACAGCAGGCTCTCTCTACAGCAGGAAGCATTTGTACACCTAATGTACACAGTGGCAGTTCTAGCCCATGCCGTGCCCCCCCCCCCCCCCCCCAGGTGGTAAAATTGTGTTGGGACAGTTGAGTCCCTTCCTGCCGTGTCCACCCCCACCCTCACCCCCTTGTAGACCATTGGTGGCCCAGACAGTTGCCTCTGACGCCTATACTGCGAATTGCAATTAAAAATACACATCATGGACATCATACACATCACACACACACACCACGTGTTTGCTCACAACGGCTGTGACCTTGCCCAGTGGCCCTTTCATGTGTTATCTGGTGTGTCTCAGCACCAACGTGTGTGTTGAACTGTGTTCACTGCAGCCAAGACCTCAATTAATAGAGCCCTCAGATTAGTTGAGTCGAGTTACCGTGGAGATTGCGCAGACAGAATAAACTATGAGGCGACTCCAGAATCTAGTTCAGAGCATCATTAGGAAAGTATCTATCTGTATGGAAAAACACAGTTTTTTGTGTGTGTTTTAATGTGACCGGGGACAAAAATATCCCTTCACGTTTCACGCTGTGAGGACTGTCAGAGGAGGCAGCTTTGCGTTGAGATGGTCGGAAGAGGCGTGCAGCAGCAGAGGAACGCTCAAACATCACTAAGAGGCATTTTCATGTCTCATTATTGGCCTTGTTAGGCTGGCTGTTAGCCCTGCTTGGCTGAGCAGTCCTAATAAGAAAGTGACCCAACGCCAATATGAGCAGCAGTGTCTCTTATCCACTCGCGTCCATCTTCTCTCTCTCTCTCATTCTCTATCTCTCTCGCTCTCTTTCTCAGTCTCTCTCTTTCTTTCTCTCTCTCTCCTCTCTTCATCTCCTTTGCTCCTTTTGGCAGTCACACATTCAGGCATGTGTGCTAAAGATGTTACATAATCCTCCCCATTCACCATGCTACTCATCAAAGGAATAGGCATGCGCACGCACATACATACACAGGCATTGACATACATACACACACACACACACACACATACATGCAGGCACTGACGTATACATATATACACACACACAGCCATGGCCCATACACATGCACCAACATGCACTTACACACATACAGCCATATTCACGCACACTTTGTATACAAGCACAGACACACACACATACACATGCACACTTAGTCACGCTCCTTCATCTTTCCTTGGCGGGTTTTCCCCCTCTGATTACTGTCTTGAAGAAAAATGTGAAACTGTCTCATGTCTCAAGACGGTGAAGTATAGTGCAAAATGAAAGGAAAGAGAAGCTCCTGACTCATAGACAGAATGTCTGGTATGAGTCGTTCCTTTCCGAACACATATATATACAAAAACAACAAATATTATACAAAATGAAGTCTAAGTCAAACAAATGACAGCCTTCTTTTATGTGTGTGTTTGTTATTGGGAAATACAACTCCAGTTTCCATAAAGGGCAACGCCAGAGAAGGAGACACATGGCATAAGGTGCCATGTATTTTCCGTGTTTCCATTTACCCAGGTTTTGGGATCATCCAATCGGAGAGAAACGGCCGGCATGAAACGGCGCTGTCAGGCAGACCCTGTGCCTGTCCGTGGCCCGTCTCAGGATTGGAGTAATGAGCTTGTGCTGTAAAGCATCTCCCCTACAGCCAAATGAACCCAACTGGAGCTTTTTTGCCACTGTAAGGCATGCACACTGAGATACACAAGAGGAAGAGGTGGAGGGGGGGGGGATAAGAGAGGGGGAGGAAAAAACAAAAAAAAGGACATTTACACTCCAGTGGCTTCCTCTCAAGAGAGCTGGTTCCCCCTCCCAGAAGGAAGGAGTCATTAAATATCTGGCATACAGCAGAGTAGCGGGCTTAATTAAAGCCATAACATTATGTTCGCTATTAGCAGGAGTGCACGGCTATATATAAAGACATTGCATGAGGATTATAGTGGAAATGGAAAGAGAATGTAGGGTCATTGCTGTCATAGCATTCTCCACGGCGAGAAACAAGTGAACGAAATAGCATTTTACAGCTCGATCATGTCTCCCTTCCACAAAGTTGCGGGGGTGAAATGGCATGACAGAGCTGCTTCCTGGTTCTGTGTGGGTCTTCAAGTGTGCTAAATATCAGAGCCCCCGCCTCGGCCTTTACAGTGTGGACACTCAGGTGAGACAGGAGGCAGAGGGGAGAGGGGGGGGGGGGGTGAGAGAGAGGGAGAGAGTGGAGGGGGGGCAAGAGGAGGATTAGGCAGTGAGTTCACTGAGGGCCAGGAGGAGTGGGGCGGGCAGGGGAGAGGGCAGGCGGCATCATCAGCTGGGCGGAGGGGAATCGGACAGGGCAGGGTTTCATAGCAGATTGCCACGCACGAACCTTTATCACACCTGACAGTGTCTGTTTTCGGATACAGTCCTGCACACACAGACCATACGCAATAGCCTACTCGTCTGTGAGAGGCAGTGATACGGTCTGACGAGTCACACTTTCTCTGCTGTTGCCAGCGAGGAGGGAGGGAGGTGTGTATTTGTGTGTGTAGTATTTTGCCCAAGGATTTGCTCACACTCCTCTCCTCTTTCCGTGTTTTTTTAATTGCCCTTTTAGACCAATCACACCATTGTTTACACATATCTGATACAGTTTTGCAGTACTATTATGTGCCAGTAGATATCCTTAAATAACAATTGAGCACTCACATAAAATGGATTTCAGAAGTCATTGCAGAACAGGCAGAATATGGTATTCTGAAATAAGAATGTTATTCCCGATCACTCATCTCTCACTATGGCCTTTTCTCTTCATGTCTCCCCCAAAAAACATGTCAGCCAGCAGCAGAACAGAAGCATCTTTCATGTCACTCTCCCTCTCTCCCCGTGTCTGTTTTTGCAGGATTTTTCTCAGATACATCAGTTTGAGGGACCAAACTTTTTTGTTGCTGTTGGGTTTTTTTTTTTTTTTTTTTTTTTTGGTGGGTGTTTTGCTTAGCAGGGCATCGCAGTGCTGGGCCACTCACGGTGTTTGTCTATCCGCCGCCTACCTTTCATCCCCAAGCAGAGATGTGTGACTCAGAGACGTGTGAACCCAAAAATAGCCTTGCCATTAGCCTCTCAGCTCATTAAGCCTCTTTTAAGACTTTTAATGGACCAAACTTTGACACCAGTAGCATTTTAACTCTTTCCATGCACCTGTACTGATAAAAAATGACCGCCTCTATTTTACAAAGAAGCTCTTTTCAAATATGTGTTTGTATATATTTGTTATAACATTTTAACCATTTTACTATCTCCAAATAGTATACATATATTTTGTTGTTTTAAAAGCAATGAATTACAAACACACATCTGTCTGTAATACCTAATTTTTCAGCTTCAAATCAAACCTTCACACTATTAATAAAGCACTCATCATATAATCAGAGATGGAGACAACGGTCGCCTCCTCCAGCTCTATCTCCACCTCCATCTCCCTCTCCACATTCCCCTGGCCTGTATCACCGATTTGGGTTTGGCGGTGCTGGCATTTGGGTGTTAATGGCACAGGGTGCGTGTCCCTGCTATCTGCTGCCATGCCTGCGGAGTGGCGAGGAGGGTCAGGGCAGTGGCGAGCAGGGGTAGGAGGTGTAGGGGTGATGGGTGCCCTGGTCTGGTCTGGCTCTGTCACCCTGGGCCGTCTGCAAGCACCGCACTGAGCCGTCCTGACAGTCAGGAATAGAAAGAATCTCAGCCGGCCGCATCGCACCACTGATTTACAGCTACCGCTACTATTCCACTGCTGCTACCGCTGTTATGCCGCTACTATACCCATACTATACCCATACTTTATACCATGGTCTAGGTTGAAAAGGGTGTCGTTTAAAAAGTGATATACTACACCTATGAAGTAGATCTGGTAAAAAAAGGTTTAATCGCCGTTCCATATCAATGCTTATGAATGGTAACTATAACAACGATAGTAGGACGACGGTTGAACCTGGAGGCAGGCTTCGCAACAATGGAATCAACTGTAAACAGCTGAAAAAACAAACTAATTTTAGCTCTAAAACTCATTTAGTATTAATAATTGATTTCATATTTATTTATTTCGTAAGTGACCATGGTATAAACGGGATAATGCCCTTCGATGCGTCCATTATCAGAAATAAATGGACTTCGTGGAAGCAACCGTCCGACGCCTCCGCGTCGTCCATTTATTTCTGATAATGGACACCTCGTCGGGCATTATCCCTTACATACCCATACTATACCACTGCTACTACCGCTGTTACGCCACTACTATGCCGCTACTATACCCATACTATACCCATACTATACCACTGCTGCTACCGCTGTTATGCCGCTACTATACCCATACTATACCCATACTATACCCATACTATAGCCATACTATACCCATACTATAGCCATACTATAGCCATACTATACCCATACTATACCCATACTATAGCCATACTATACCCATACTATACCCATACTATACCCATACTATAGCCATACTATAGCCATACTATACCCATACTATACCCATACTATAGCCATACTATAGCCATACTATACCCATACTATAGCCATACTATACCCATACTATACCCATACTATACCCATACTATAGCCATACTATACCCATACTATACCCATACTATACCCATACTATAGCCATACTATAGCCATGCTATAGCCATACTATACCCCTACTATACCCATGCTATAGCCATACTATAGCCATACTATAGCCATACTATACCCATACTATACCCATACTATAGCCATACTATACCCATACTATACCCATACTATACCCATACTATACCCATACTATAGCCATACTATACCCATACTATACCCATACTATAGCCATACTATACCCATACTATACCCATACTATAGCCATACTATACCCATACTATAGCCATACTATACCCATACTATAGCCATACTATACCGCTGCTGCTACAGCTGCTGCTGCTGCTGAGCCCACAGAGCCCATGTCCCCAAGGCCCCACTGATACATTTTAATCAGTGTCATGTGCAGACGTGTGCGTGTGGGTTTGTTTGTTTGTGTGTGTGTGTGTGTCTGTGTGTGTGTCTGTGTGTGTGCTTAGAAGCTACTCTCACATTCAGAGAGTGTGAGTGTGTGTGTTGCTAATTATGTGTACAAACACAGGCACACACATGTTTGGTCATTTGTGTATGTGAGTGTGTGTAAGGTCGAAGGCACAACTTGTAGGTTACAGTAGGACACGCTGTTACACACATGTTGAGTTATTTGTGTGTCTGTGTGTGTGTGTGTGTGTGTGTGACGGAGAGAGAGAGAGAGAGAGGGAGGAAAGGAGACAGAGTGTGTGTGTGTGTGTGTGTGTGTGTGTGTGTGTGTGTGTGAACGTGTGTTTAGGCTATTTAGGGTGGTAAAAAGAACATTTGCATAATTAGTTATGTGTTAGGTCACGCGATGGCATTGCACCATGCAATGAGTGAGTGTGGTACTCAAGCTGAAATAATGTAAATATTCTGGTGTGGTTCTCCCTTAGGTTAGAGACCACGAAAAAGGCTGTGTTAAGGGGTGCATTCTAATGTTGATCAAAATAGAGGCGTGCTCTGTTTGTGGTTATTTGTGACCCCAAAAAATCCATCATATAATAAATGGTCATTTCAGATTACAAACAATGCTAAAAAGGCTCTTTTTAACCATTGCCTCTTTACCTGACTCTCCCGTGTGTTTGTATGTGTGTATGACTGTGCTGATTTGATGGCAAGCCTCTGGCGTCCAAGGAATGAACAGTGAGTATTCACTGGCAGTCCTGACACTGCTCATTAGACCCACGCTAGCTCACCAGGGCCCCAAGTCAATGCGTCTCATAGTCCACCCTGTGTGTGTGTGTGTGTGTGTGGGTGTGTGTGTGTGTGTGTGTGTGGGAACGCACATCCACGCAGAGTCAGACACTGCACAAGAACACACATGGAATGCTGACAAACTTGCTCAGATATACGTTGACATATGTTGACATTATTTCAGCATCCAACACAACGCTTTCCCCCGGCTTCAAGCTCCACTGCTAATCATACTAGACTGTATAGCATACTGTACGTAGTAGGGTGCCACAGACTTGCACATCTTCATGATTAGATGTACATGAAAAGTGCACATGTTGTGGAAGATAAAAACACATAAGACAAAACAAAAAACACGTTATCTGTAACTGGCCTTTGAAAATGCCATATATGTAAATTTCACCTTCTTACTCATTTTCTCTTGTTTTTCTACTCTTACAGGAATATCTGTGTTGGTTTTGTCATTTTTTAAGCCTAAGAAAGGTCAGTACGAGTGAAAACCACCATTAAATTTGCTGCTCATTCATCCCCGTTTTACTATTTTTCCATGCCCTGTTTACAAGAGCTGATTTGCATGCAGCCTTTGGTCCGAGTCGTAATCTACTATGACTCCTCAATAAGCCCTTGGCACAACAGCGAGATGTTATACGCTGTGACAAACGGCAAGACAGGCTAGGGCATACGAAAGGTCACTGGGGACAAGCGCCTAATGAATAGAAATCCAAATCTTTTTCCTTCCTCCTTTTCTTCACCAAAACGTTAGTTTAATATAAGACCCTAAATTCTTTAATGTTAAAGTTTCCACTTGGTGGGTGACTGCATGCACCCGTGTGTGTGTGTGTGTGTGTGTGTGTGTGTGTGTGCACTGGACAACAACTCAATGTTCATATTTCACGGGGCTTTGCATTGGGGTTAAGATGTAACACTGGGGGTTTGTGAAATAAAAGGAAGTGCTGAAATCCAAAAGAAAAAAACAGGAATGCTTATTATTCCCAGCATTCCAAGCTGACAGAAAGAGGTTGGTAAGGCAGAGCATGTACCCAGTTGTACCCATACATCCAGTATCCCCATACACCCAGTGTCCCCATATACCCAGTGTCCCCATACACCCAGTGTCCCCATATACCCAGTGCCCCCATATACCCAGATTTATATATATATATATATATATATGTATACCCAATGCCCCCATACACCCAGTGTCCCCATATACCCAGATTTATCTATATAATCAGTGTCCCAATATACCCAGTGTACCCTATGCCAAGCTGTACCCATATACCCAGCTGTACCTATCTACCTAGTCTATCTACCCATGCACCCATATCACCAGTTTTACATTGACTGTAGTGCATATCTGGCCACAATTTTGGCCAGATCAGAGCAGGATGTGTGTCATGTGCTGCTATCTGTGTGTGGAAGTGTGTGCTGGGTTCTTCGAAGGTAGTGAAATGAAAGCTCCATATAAGCTTCAGCTGGCTCAGGATCTGGCTGTGCTGCTAATGCTACCTCCTAGTGTGATCTCTCAACAGCTGAGCAGGTAGAGCATAGCATATCAAGCTAGCTTCAAACTCCACAAATGCTAAACCAGACCCTCATCTGAGCCAGAACTGGACATTATCTGACCCACATAGTACCAAGGCGTCACTGGATGAGGAGCTAGCTTTGTCACCACTGCTGCTGCTGCTGCTGCTGTTGCCTGCTAGGCTCTGGGTATGTGACAGAGATGCAGTCTGATTGCCCCCTCTCTCACATCTCCAGCCTGGAGAAATGAATTTGCTGTGTCATAGGATGTGAGGAAATGGAGGTAAAATGTGATTTTGTGTCGCTCTGTCGACAGTGACGTGTTGATAAAGGGCAAAAGCCGTGAACTGGCCCTGGGAAATGTTCGCCAGGGTTTAGTGTTGTTGCTAATTAAATTCTATTAACTTCACATTATAACTATTACGCAAAACTTATTGAAAGCGTGCTGGCATTACATAACTGCTCGCTTGATTTGACGTACAAGCAGATACAGTAGCTGGCTAATATAGCAAGAAAGCTCCTCCTTGAGGTTTTTGTGTTTTTGAAAAAGGAAAAGGGGGAAAGGGGTGCAGAGATGGTGAATGGATTTTTCCAATGCTGGGGCGCAGTGTGAATTCAGGAGCTGCCATCCTCTGTCTGCCTTACAGCAAAGCATCATGGATCAGCAGATTGCTCTTCCTGTGCCCTCTCCCCCGGCCACACTGTGAGCCATTCTGAACTTTAAAAATAGGGACTTCACCAAGTGTGCGAAGAAATGCTAAATACAGTGTCCTCTTCTTTTTTGTCTCTGATACCTTTGCTTCCAGTGTGTTCTTTGTCACTCTCAGTGACATGGCTAGAAAGAACTCGTTGGGCTCTGGATTCGTGATACTTTCATGAGTACAATTTTTGTTTCTCTCTGTCTGTGCATATTGTTTACTTTTGCACAGCATTAGTGAATAAAATATTCTGCCCAACAGCATGCATTTCTCATGTTTAATCAATTGATGCATGTGTGTATGATGACATACAATGGAAGCAATGCTCACTTTGCAAAGCCCAATCTTCCTAGTGTTAATGTATGCATTCTGAAATTGTATGGCAAATTATGAAGGGCTAGACTTGAAGCCCTCATGACTAGACTTGAACACCTCATATGTGAAGTACATGATGTGCATGGTGACATGGTAAGGCGTGAAGCGCATGGTGTACGTAAGATGTAATGTAAAAACAGATACATCACTTTCACCTTCAGTGATCTGTAGTCAAGTGGCTGAATATTTTAGAACAAATATGGAATAAATGGAATTTTGATTCCACATGATATAGAATACAATAACAACCACACAAGCAGAAAGAAATGTTTTGTAGAATCTTTATTTTTCATATTTTTGTATTTTTGTACAACATGACAATCGTGCTTTATCATATCACACCATTAATACATATCCTGTATATATTATGTTGTAGGCAGTGAAACAGTTAAAAATATACAAAACAATATTATTTCTTACTAGACATAGTTTCTATTTGTATATTAATCAACATTTTTATAATCATTGCCACTTCTTATAATTCTGTAAGATATGTGCTTTAGTTTCTGAGATCAAAATATTATTGCAGAAAACAGCAATTCCTTTAAAACTCTTCAACATTTAGACAGTAACTTCCAATGGATTACAGACATTCACAGATACGTGTTTCACACAGTACAGTTTTACAACAAAGCTCTAGAGAAAACTGTGGTTGAGTTAACTTTATACAAAATTCACAGGACATGTTTCACATCTCATGTAGTGGTTCAGCTCCTCAGAGTAAACACATTTCATTAGACTAAATGCTTTTCACGCACGCACTAGCTGCCGAAGAAGCAAACTATCACCGTCCAAACACACCATGGGAGTTGTCCGTCACATTAAAGCTTTGTGCTTTTGCTTCTCAGTACAGTGTCAGATACAGGAACAGCTAATCAACGTGTAAACTGCTGTCAATCAACCAATGACAGAATTGCCTGATTCATACTTAACATTATACACAGTTTCACTTAAACGCAAAATATTGGTAAATCATTGGGGTAGTTTTTGTTTTTTTATTTTGTTTGTTTGTTTATTTTTCTTTGACTGTGGCGTAAGGCCTTGTCTCCTTATAGAGCTGCTACTGTCAGGAGATATTTGTATCTTAGTCCACATGGTCCTGAGGAGACAGGCATACGTAAACAGGGCTGACTGCTCAGCATTTTTTCCTTTTTTCACTTTGATAGTCAGAGTCCAGATGGTGGCCGTCTCAGGGACAGACCCGGCCCAAACTTGGTCTGGATCCACTCCATCGCCAGCTGTGCTTTAAGTTCTGGTATCATACGTATTTTTTTTCTATCTCACCCTGTATCTGTATTTACGATTGTGAAATATGATTTACCCTGTGCTTTGATGACTACACACCGCATGGCATAGGTAGGTTTTTGCTTGTGTCTGTCTATGATTTGGTCCTTGATCACAACACTTATAGTACAAAACAGCCGAAAAAGAAGTCTAAAAACATCTCGATCGCATACGAGCTCTTTTTTTCTCCCTAAAGGAAAATAAAACAGTAACAGTCTCTGAAAACATATTAAACAACAGATAGGGGGTCACCCAAGGGCTTCTGCAGTTAATTTTTTTTGTCTTTGTGCTTCATACTTTCTGAGTGAAGTGGACTAAATGCAAATAGGAGCTTCCTTCTGTAATAGACTCCAGTATTTAGGATTAGGGCTTGGTGTTATTATGTATGATCCCTTATTTTGGTCTTATCTCTTCCACTTTCTCATGGATTTTTTTTTTCATTTTCTGTTTTCTCTGTGCTTTTACTCTACTGTGCGGTCCTTAGATAGTGCTTGACTTCATAAGTAGGCCCAAATGCATTGCTATGCAAAAAGTTCTGTGCTTTTTAAATTCACATCACAGTTTTTTTTTACCACGTTTTCCCATTCTCTCCAGGCAGAGGATGATAAAGTTAATACGGAGTGGGATATTTCATGGACACTGACTCGTTGCTTTGCATTTGTAACACGTGCCAATGCAAACACGCTACACTGGCAGGGCAGGTTTTACAAATGCAAAACAAAAACAAACAAAAAAAAGGAGATAATCAACGCAATTCATCACTATACTGATCACGTATGGCCCCTGGAGGTAGGTGATTCTATTATAAACATGGAAGTCCTTTTTGTAATGTTCGTCTTTGATCACACTCTCTCAGCACATGTCTGTGTCTTCACAGGTCTTTAGAGGTTTGCCTCTGCGGTGGCTGGACTGGCAGGATTGGTGGGACTAGTGGGGTTGGTGGGACTTGCGGGGTTGGCAGGGCTGGTCGGATTGCTCGGGTTGGCAGGGCTGGTGGCGGTGGGGCTGGCGGCGGCGGCCGGACTGGCAGCGGCGGTGGGGCTGGCGGCGGTGGCAGCAGCGGTGCCAGTGGGGCTGGTAGCAGGAGCCGGGCTGGCAGGGTTGGCAGCAGGCGTGTCGGCGGCTGTGGCAGCAGCTGCAGTGGTGGCGGTGGTGGTGGTGGTGACAGTGACTTCGGTTGGCTGTTGCTCAGGACCGTTCACCTGGGCCCGCTTCACGACAGGTGGCTGAAGCATTATTCTGATACGCTGGAGGGGGTACAACAGACAGAGGCACACACACATATGCATCAGTGCACACATGCACACACACACACAAACACACACACGCACAGATACATACAGAGGCATACATACACACACACAAACACACGTTTAGATGGTTTACGAGGACTGAAAGCTGTATAGGAATCAAAACATCTGTGCAAGTAATTAACAGTGCATAGTACTTCAACTGTTTGTAAATATAGTCCTTATCACTTAATTGAATTGAATATTAGGTTAATTGTATCTGTGAAGTGAGACGTTTTTTGGAATAAAAAATATGTGTCCTTTCTAAAATTCAGAGGCCTTGCCATATAGCAACTGCAATTGGTATTCTAATGGCTGACAAATATGGTTCCAATTTTACTATCATAAATAAATCAAGGGCTTCTATTCTGTACTATTACTGAAACGAGGTTTAGACTAACCCTAGAAATGATTGATTTTTACTAGGGCTGTCAATCGATTAAGAAAATTAATCTAATTAATTACATACTCTGTGATTAATTAATCTAAATTAATCGCATATATATTTTTTGCTGTGAAAGTATTTTAAATATTTAAATTCAAACGAATCATTGAATAATCAGCATCAGTGACATTAAAATTCAAAAACTCTTTATTATTATTATTTTCACTGTTCAAATAATTGCCATACTAATCTATGATATGACCTAATATGCTGAGGAAATAAATTCAAAAGTGCTTCGGGGATTTTCTTTGCATTGATGTGCGACTATAGAGTTGATGAACTCCGGTGATATGCAAATTCCTTGCTGCAGACATTGCAGAGGACTTTCAACACTTTATTTTTTATGAACACCATCAGGCCGTTTTTAAAAAGTAAATGTTCCAATCAATGATCCAGGCAGCACGTTTTCTTCTCTCTCCTTCATTTTACAGTCTAAATTTTACTGACTAGAACGGCTCGGGGTCAAAGGTCATACGGAATCGATTAATCTGCACTAATTTTTTTTATCAGTTATTTTTTCTCAAATTAATTAATCGAAATTAATCAGTTATTTTGACAGCCCTAATTTTTACTATCATCCAAAAAGAAAAAGCCTTAATGATTACTGGAGGAGGGGAAGGCCCACAAAACGAATGCAAGACAAGAACTAGCGTGCATGCATATGGATTTAAATAAAATAAACATCCAACAATTTGTATTTCTTTAAACTCTTTAGTGGCTCATCATAATAGTGTCTTTGTTGGATGCCTGCTGCAGGCAATAATTTGATATTCTGCTAAATCAATCTTAGTCTTTCTCTAAAGTCAATCAAAACTCAGAGTAAATTATTGATTGATGCCTAAATGCCAAATAAAAGGTTTTATTTCCACCATCTTCTATATGCAGTACTCTATATGACTCATTAAAACCTTCAGTGGCACACCACTTTGATTGCTGTATGTGTTGCCCCATATAGTAATGGACTTAAGGGGTAAGTTCATCCCATAACGGGACGCAGAAGGGTTTTGTCTACAGTCTTTGCAGATTACAGAGTACAGAGTTGCTTTATTTGCATGACTAATTGAAGATAGATAGATTAAGAGTAATATAACCAATAAGACCACTAAAGAAAGATGTGGGTGTTAACAATAATGCAAATATAGAATGAACAATAGTAAAAACAATAATTAGATGATAGGTGTGTGAATGTATTCACTGTCGTCAACCCTAAGCTTCCTCACCTCCTTGTAAGTGCCCTTGAGGCCGAGGAACATGTAGACCATGTATCCAGGGATGAGGAGCATGGAGGACAGAGCCATGAGCCAACCAACTCCCTGGCCCCAGCCCGGGAACACGTAATCACCCATGGTCAGGGGCACCATCTGAACAGCGCTGAACAGGAACACTCCCTGGAAGAATTGAAGTCAAGTCACGTTTAATTTATGAAACGTGATTACAGTTGTACATAGAGCACAATTACAGTTATGCAAAAACTGCTGCACACGCCATATACTGTAGTAAAAGTAATATAACAACACAGCTACAATAAAGATGGCTGAAATTGAAACAGGAGGTGGTGACGATGTAGAGTTATTTCAATGTAATTAATCTGCACAATCTCATCCCACATACAGTACAACCATTGGTGAGTAGATCACTGTAGAATATGAATAATTATTCATCAGATTGCATGTGTGCTTGACAATGGGAAGTACACAACAAAAGCACAAACTCAGTATAGTAGCGTAATAGGAATCAGACAAAAATAATTGAGAAAGTTGGAGAAGGCTTATGGATGAAAATAGGAATTGCAAGCTTGCTACTGTATGTATTAATTCATGATTCACATGTGAATATTGGTCCCTTAAGGCCATGGAGAAAAAAAAAGACTTAGTAAATCTCCAAACACCATTTTACAAGGGCATTTTATAAGGACTTTCTACACAGCGGTGTGGCAACAAAAATGCAATATCACTGGGGGAAATGCTAACATTAACTGAGGGCACTATAAATCGTATGGCAAGTAAATAAGAAAAATGTGTCCCCATATACTATAAGGGAGCAAGAAAATATTTGTCCCTGTATGAACAAGCTTATAAGTCTGCAAGATGATCTTTTTAAGATCCTTTCAGCGAATCCATTCAACTCAGTGTTTCCTGCTGACTGGCTGGCTTTGTGGCAATAGATTTTGGAATCCTGTCTACACTAGACCGCAGTCACATTTCGCCCAGAGGAGTATGACATTTGTTTTTTCGCCCATCTCATGACATTTCTTCCAAAAAGACACACATGCACAGATCTTTACAGTGGGCTGGCTAATCCAAAATCAGCCGCTTCTCAAAGAGCCATCTGCCTCTCCATCCTCTCTACCCTCATCTACCCTCAGTATGGAAAAGTAGTATGCCTATTTTAAGGTATCACCCTCCTCAAACATACTGAGTCTTCTTGATAAGCACAGTGTTGTGGATCTTTCCCAAATTTGTTCCCAGAAGGAAAAGTCCAGAGAGGTGTACTCACAGCAACGATAAGGGGTGTGAAGAACATCCAACACAACTTCCACCATATGCAGGGTTTGTAGCCGATCATCTCCTCAATATTGTCATAGAACTTGTTTGCACCTGTGTAATGAGAGACAACAGAGATTTAAAAAAAAAAAAGCTGTGGTAGGCCTACAGTTCTTACTGTACATTTTCTTCATAATCTTCTTTCTTTTCTACATCTAATTTTTGTTCTGTTAGATTTACCAATAATTAATCATTTTGCACCATAGAAGTCAGTGGTCCATGGTGTCTATCTGTGAAATGCGTACAGGCAAATGCCTATTTTTAGTGAGTTAGAAAGATATTCTATTGAAAGGGATATTTAAGAGGTCATTTTTGGTCATAGCTGTGTTAGCCAGATGTATCAGGGTACGTTTGTAGTAGAGGTACCCACCATAGAGCCAGGAGATGGAGATACACTCAAAGAAGACCAGGAAAAGCAGGCACATCCCACTGGCAGAGTAGTAGTCAAATAGCTTGAACACATAGAGGCCTCCCTGCAAACAAAAAATAAGACATCACTTACTAAAAGCAAGTTTTGTGTAAAAATGATTAAGTCAATAAAGGTATGGGTCCATTTTGTTACTGTGGTCTCCATAGAGTAGGTTCACCTGTGTGATGTTGGACAGGCCAATGATGTAGGACACGATGCAGACACAGGCGATGAAGATCTCCCGCCGTTTCCTCAGGTGCCTGGGAAACTCGTCCACCAGAGCAGTGATGAAACCCTCAACGGTACAGAACTAGAGTCCCAAAAAAACACACATAAAAAGTCAAATAAATATATAAACAGTAACGATAATAATAAATAAATACACAAGGCTGTCTGACAGGACAAATTCAGATACGTCAACTTATCACGGGATGGGCACAGTGCTATTATATAAGCGCTCTCTTTTGGAGGCTAGTGCCACATCTCTCGTCCATCTCAATCTCTCCTCGCCTTCACTGGATGTCAAAGGGAATCAAATCAAAGGGTGTTTGTGTTACATGATCACACACGTGCTGGAGACTGAAATGTTGTTTCATTACCGTGTGCCAGAGATACCCCTGAATATACTCCTCTCTACCTGATTCAAATCTTACTTTCCTGATAAAAATCATATCTGTGTTGTGTTGCCATGGTGCAGTCTTTGCTGTGGGTATAGTTTATGAGACGTCAATACAGAATCAGATAAATTAAATGAACAAATGGTATTTTCGGTATCATTTTGATAGATAATTCCCAATGAAAACAGCTGATTACCCCAAGGATTTTTCTTCTTCTTCGATTTGTTGATTATTACCCAGATGCAGAGTTGTGGTCTAATATTTGCTCATACAAGATATGTAGGGCAATTGAAAGCTGTTCATCTCACAAATCGTATTTTTAAATGCCACCTTTTTGAGAGAGATTAGCCAGCAGAAATGAGCACTGGCATTTAGCAGGGCTCTGTAAAATGGCTCGTACAGTTGGTCTTATCTCCTGCAGAGATACTGTGCACACACAGCCACAGCTACAGACCCATCCACCGCAGTGCACAATGTGAGACTCATGGGTTGCACAACCAAACAATGAAGACACAACCAGAGTGACCCATTTCTAAATGTCTACGTAAACCTTCATCCATTACTAACCTGTCACGGTAGCTTAGACTCTCTCTCTGTCATCGTTCTACTGATTAAGTCTCTGCTGACTGCGAGACAGATATAAGCCATAAGATGCGGTGGCTGAGAAACAGCTAGCTATATCATTTCAAATCTTAATGTCTACTTGACAAGATTTATACTGTCCTTGCATAACACTTCCATTGTCTGCCCTAAACTGCATTTACAAATGTGTAGTATATTAGCCACCTGGCTATCCAAACAGCATGGAATTGCCATAAATGCATTGGGGCTATTCTGTATCGCATACATAAGGCCAGTGATCATATTGGCACCAAATGAATACACATATATTACACAAACGTTACATTACTATTGACCAAACTATAATGGTCAAAATATTAACTTGTATGACCCATTAATCAATGGATTAATGGGTCATAACCTGGGTGATCAGTATGAGATCATTCTGAAGCAGGAAAAGTCTCATTGGTCTGAATGTTTGTGCCATTTTATCACTGACTATGTGAAACTCTAAGGATAACCATTTTATCACTGACTATCTGAAACTCTAAGGATAACCATTTTACCACATAATTCACATGAACAAAAGGGTCAGAGTGTTTTACGGTGTTGTACTGTAAAATATATTGTCAACATATAAGTCTGCCTTTTTTCCTGCTACTCTGTTTTTGTAATTCACCATCTGATTGCAGATGGAAGTTGGATATCTAAAACATAACCATATGTACTGTGTGTAATGTTTAATGTGACCATTTTACCCATGTACACATTAAAAAATGCTCTCAGCCAAGTAATGTCAACTGATGGCTGAAGCTGTTACAACTGTTATGTGAACTCTGGCCTTTAGACGACGTACATATTGTACTTTCAGTGAGATAATTAATAGTGGGAATGAGCAAGATGAAGAAATGAACAAATGAATTGATTCATAGTGGCCAAGGGCTCTGGGGGGCTAATTGAGGTGATTTGAGAAGACGTAAACGGCTTGGGTGCAATTCCTCCACTGACCAGCAGAGGTGCTGTGCCGATCGTCTTCCAGGCACAAAAATGGAAATGAGCAGAAGTGTATGTGCTCATGTTTCTGGGACAGAGCATGCATACATTTTCCACATCCTTACCTGACTGTCAATCCCAAGCATGAGGAGCATGGAGAAGAACAAAATGGCCCACAGTGGAGAAATAGGCAGTTGGGTCACAGCTTCTGGGTAAGCCAGGAACGCCAGCCCCGGACCTGCAGAGAAGAAATTTTGTCAGTGATCACTCTCCCTCTCAGCCGTCAAGATGCCTGCTGCAGACACATTTTTCCTACTGATGAGGATAGATGCTAAATGAGAAAACATGCATTTTAGGTTATGTATTTTTGTTCTATCCATTTTTCAGCCAAGGTGGTCACAAACTGGTTACTGGTCTCAGCCAGACTGGTCTCTTGGGGGACAATAGGGTCATAGAGGTACAAAGGGGTTTGGTCACCTGAAGCAGCTACATCAGCTATTGATCTCTTAGTGACGTTGGCCATGAATCCAACAATGGAGAAAATGACCAGTCCAGCAAACATGCTTGTGCAGGAGTTGATACAACACACAATGATGGAGTCCCTGCAAGTGGAAAAAGAACCAGGGTTCATAATCAGTGAAAGATGTCACTTCTATCTTCTAAAGATGTAACTTCTATATTTCACAAGTCATCAACAATGCAACATTTTGTATAAATATGCAGATGCTGTTGAATATTAATCTGTAAAGAACACTAAACTCTTAAAAAACCTTTTACGTTGATGAACACTCTTAATTGGGCATTCAAATTACACATTCTGCACCCTGCACTCAAGGCAACCCTGGCATGAGAATGATTTTGTGTCAGCAAGTCTTCCATTAAAAGTAACGATTCTGTAACACCAATTAATGTCTTCTTTGATTTTTAAGGTCCTGTCCAGCAGAGTCATTTCGTATTTTGTTCTACTCTGTCAAGTTAAATATCTTGTAACTACCACTACCTTACCTGTGGGTGCTCAACTGTTTACAGGCTATAGCTGTTAACATTATCATTGAACCTTTAACCTGTGTGTGTTCAACTCTGTGACTAAGCAACTGTAAACATTGATATTGAACCATTTAACAGTGTGTGTTCCACTCTGACTAAGCACCTGTAAGCATTTTTATTGAACCTTTCAGCTGTGTGTGTTCAACTCTGTGACTACGTACCTGTAAACATTGTTATTGAACCTTTACACTGCATGTGTTCATCTCTTTGACTACATACCTGTAAACATTGTTATTGAATGGGTTGTAGCTCCCAAGGGCGATCAGTGAGCCCAGACCCAAACCATAGGAGAAGAAAATCTGAGTGGCTGCATCAAGCCACACCTGGTTTAGAAATAAGATAAGTAGAAACAGGTGAGGCAATTTATTTAAGAAAAAGACCTCTGACCACTACTGTTGAATGTTTTTTTTTTCCTTCTTTCATCTGTATCAGGGGTTTTGAAACTAGCCTCACCTCGGACTCTTTGAGTTTTTCAAAATCTGGCGTTATGTAAAACAGTATGCCATCCGTGGCCCCGGGCAGAGTGATGCCACGGCAGAAGAGGATGAAGAGCATGAAGTACGGGTACGTGGCCGAGAAGTATACCACCTGCCAAAGCACAATCACCTGGTTAGTGCTCAGGAACTCTTTCATTAAGGCTCTTAATTACTAATCATACCACGCTGCTTCTTGATTAGCTTTTTAATCATCCTTGCATGTGATGTACATTTGAGTGGGTGAAACCATATGCAAGGCAAGCTCAGAGGCCTTCAACTTCAACTGCAGTTAATGAGGCCATTCAAACAAATATGTTCATGTTATATTCCACTGACTTCAGGAAATGTTTGGCTTATACACCTTCAAATTGAGGCATTAAAAAGAAGGATACAATTGAGGACGATTTGTAAAAAATCATTGTGTGGGCAACGATGATATGTTAATATAATTGAGACACCAGTAAGAACAGGACTATGACAGATTGTCTTATGATTCTCGGGGTGGCGTGAATAATTCATGAGGTAATACAAGATGGATTAATATTGCATAACCGTCACCCATACCATGCCAAGCTGGCGCGCAACTGCGCACACACAGGCCAACCCCCACCCCCCTACCCATCCACCCCCATTACCTTTCCAGTCCAACTGACACCTTTCCAGATGCAGAAGTACACGAGCACCCAGGCGATGGCCAGTGTGATAGCCAGTGGCACTCTGATCTGTCCTGGTTTTTCCAAGCCATCAGTTAGCTGATGCATGTTGCGTCTGTTGAAAGAGATTAAAGGGCAGAGACACCAGAGAAACTGTGACTTTTGTTTCCTGTCTATGTTTTGTCCCCTTTTACTTATTTTCTGCAGGTGATCATGTATTGCTGTTTTGCTTTGGAAAGAGATTATATGTGAAAGGTCTTACTCCCAAAACTCCACAACAGCACTGGTTAGGTTGGCTGTGTCTACAATGCTGTAGTTGGTGTAACACTTGTCAGTATTCCATTGATTATTGCAAGATTGCCATGGCAGGTCCTGTATGAGAGAGATGCATGGAAACTTTAATATTTAAACAAATGGAGTTTGTCTATTTTTTCACAATTTCTTGAAACAGATGTTTGGATTGTGTGGAGGGTTTTGCATCACAAACTTACAGTAGTGAAAGAGTTGTATAGATAGTACAAGGCCCAGGATATGATTACGATGTAGTATATGTTTAGCCAGAATGAAAGCACTGCAGCTGCAAGGCCAACACCTGCGATTTGAAAAGGACCGGTTATATAGGCTGTAATATATTTTACAAAGCACTGTGCTGTTGATTTTTCTCTCTGAATGATGCACAACATAATGGACTGCATTCCATACAACTTATGCTGAGCAACTGTGACCAATATTACCACAAAAATATTTTGTACCTTTGAACATTGGAGCAAGCTTCCATACTCCAAGTCCACCAATCGATGTGTATTGACCAAGAGAGCATTCCAAAAGAAACAAAGGCATTCCCGCAAAAATGAGCGTTAAAAAATAAGGGATCAAGAAGGCTCCTGCGTAAACAGATGAATTACACGTCAGTGAAAGTAGAAATGAGCAATACATTTAGCATGACATGAGACTGCCTCAGCAAAAATTACTCTGACACAGAAGAGATCCTGATTACACACTGGCAGACAAACAATAAACATTGGTTTGTATCCTACACATGAATAAAAGCAAACAAAAAATGTATAGACCTGTCAAGTATGCTTTTACCAAAAAACACATAAAAACATATTCACCTCCACCATTTTTGCCACAAAGGTAAGGAAATCTCCAAACGTTTCCCAATCCAATGGCATAGCCAACGCACGATAATAAGAAATCAAATTTCCCTCCCCATGTTTCTCGAGCAGGGATATCCGATTTCTTCTCGTCTTTCGCCTCCGCCGTATTTGTCTTATCACTAGTTGATACTTCGTTCAATTCCGTCACAACTTGGCCATCTGAGGCTTTGGTGCCATTTGTCGCCATTTCTCTGGTTTTGGCAGAGGTCCTGGCAGCTGGACGTGAGATTTCAGCACCAGTCCACGTAGACAGCAGCTTCGCGGTTTATGACCAAACCTTTCAACCAACTGTTTTGACAGATTGAAAACCGCACCGTGAGACAGCTCGTCGGTTGCCGTTAACCTAAAACAAGACAATTAAACCCTTAGTTTATTGACAGAGTATCCACTCTTCAAAAAAAACGAGTGACAAGCTTTACATACAGTTCTACCCGACAGGGCTGGTGTTCTGAGGAATAGATCCTAAATACTTGGAAGACAGTCGGTCCTTTCATGGGTGGGATTTGCAATCAAACGTCTTAGATTTTATTGACAGACCATTTGTAAAGACTGTGACCGTCAATTTTCTCTTGCACACATGAGCAATATAGCCAATCTCATCTTACTCCTGAGAAAATAGTTTTTTGCCAAAAACATACATAACAGACAGAGGGAGAGAGCCGATCGCCAGCTTTTGCTATTTATAATCAACAAATAATATTTTGCTCACACAGAATGTCTTCAAGAGAACTGATTCCATCAATTGTTTTAACGCAAAGTGAAAAATCAACATCGGTGTCAAAACTTTATGACAAATGTGCACGCTGAATCATTCCGTTCCGCGCATTTAGAAGTAAAAACAGGATTCGTCCCTATGTCGCATGCAAATAATCATAAAGTGCGATTCATCACAAAATATTGTTATCTTTAAATGCATTCCAATCGTTGTGTGCAAATGTTTTTGCATATGGAAGACTGCAATGTCTTCAAATGCTAAAACAATTATATCGAGTGAGACAAAGGAATGCCCAGAGCGCAAGCTTTACACACCAGGCTGCATGGATCCGCTTCAACTGCGGAGCGCCAGACATTCAGCAGTAAATCTTTAATAGTCTCTTTACATTCTGTAATTGTGCATATATATCACGAACCACAACTACCACCATTTCCGACCGTTTTCCTTCAATTATCATACTTCAAAGCAATGCTGAACTTATATACTGACTTGAATACCTTGCGTCGCAACTTCCAGCTTCAGCCAAATCGAAAACAAAAACCCATTTACTTACAACGAATTTTTGATCTCTGCCAGTGGGGTTTGGTTGGCTTCCACGAATTGTGCAATGAGGTATCCGTAGATTCCCCCCAAAGTTGTAAACTTCCAGTGTTACTTGGGACATAAATATATTTTCTTTCCATTAAAAGACTTGGAACAAAACAGTCCTGAGGGATGGCGCGCAAGTGTCTCGCTGCGGGGAGCTGTCCAGGGGCCAGTGGTGCTGAGGTCTTGGCTGGATCTACACGAGAAGAACCAGCTTCGCCCTGCGCGACTGTCTAACATCAACAAGCAGCAGCGTTACAGGGAGCACAATTCCCTACTCCCATCTACATAGCGTCAATGTCATCTGAAAGTCGACCCCCCCACTCCCGCCCTGAAGTACACACCAATACGCACATGCACACACATACATGTATAGTCGATTGACATATTCACCTACAATACCCGATATAGGTTTGTGGTTTCAATATTTCTTATACGTTTATTGTCACGTATTTTCATAGACCCAAAATTTCGTTTCAACTACAATATTAACAATTATCAAAAAAACCCAAAGGTACACTTAGTGTCTGAGTACCTTTCTTGAGTAAACATATTATTGTATAGAAAACCAAAATAACATTATGCAAGATGCAACAACAATCACTGTTTCTGGGAAATATTTGTTGTTTTAGATAAAAATGTTGCTTTTTTATTGATTGGAAACTGAGGGAGATGGTCTCTCATTGGATGTACCATTGTCTTGGTGAGAAAATGAGCGATTCTCTTTTGAATGGCATTGAAGTTATCAAGAAAAGGTTGTCCTCTTTCTGTTCCACATCCCAGCGGCTCTTTTCAAAGGTTACCAAGGGAACCTAACCTCCTTCAGTTTCCATTATTCTGAAACCTACAAGGAGAAAGGAGACAATTCCAATACCATTTCTGTGCTAGGAGCTGTATACTCTGTATATATTTAATGCAAGGTATTTTATTGTCAGTAAAAAGAACAAGTTATAGTGGCAAGGGATAATATGATTTGCCTAACCACCATCAAAGAGCTATGTGGAATTTGCAGAGAAATAGGGGAGATTAATGTCAGGAATGCTACAGCCTCACACTATGGCTGGGGATGGCTGCTCCTTCCATTTTGCCAAGAAGCAGAGGATATGACAGGCGCATGGCTTATTTAATTAGATGGGAGCGTTGTTGCGTTGGGGGTCAGTGCGATAGCCTACAGTGCAAATCTTTCTCTTTTTTTTTCTCCCTTGCATCTCACCACTGCTCTTGGTGCGAAGCTGAAATGGCACCAGATGGAGAAGCAACGAGGGGTGAACTAACCTACTAATGATACAACATGAAACTTAACATTTAAATTCCCATCTGGTTCCCTCTCCCTCTGGACATAGGGCTGTGAGAAACATGCCATGGATGTATGCACCTGCCATGAAACTGCAAGGGAGCGCGTGGCTGGCTGGTGGCACGGTTACTGGTGATATAATTAAAGGGTGAACTCTGGTCCATTTGCTGCCTAAACTCTGAGATTGTTTTACAGCCAATGGAGTGAAGAGTGATTTAACATCAACCTAAGCATGAACACTCTCAACTCTGCCTCTCCTCTCTTGCTTTATTAACTAAAGTATATACCTCCCAGAGGAAAGAAAAATGTATATGCGTGTATCGCATTTTATTGTGATCACTGTGATTTCAATCACACTTCCACTGAATCCACAGTCACCAAAAATCTAACAGCCAAGTGCCTGTTCGGGGGTTTTTCTGATGGCACTTCAGACATAAAATGAGCTTTTTAAGAACACTGAGATGGAGCCGCTTAAAGGATTTTTCTACAGCTACCGTGAGAAATTGGCTGAGGAGGGGGAGATTATAGAATGTGCTTGCCTTTATTAATCTCAAAACATCAAATGAACATACTAACACACACACAGACACACACACACACACACACAAACCGTGTCCTGGTAGACGAGACAGACGCAATGTTTGCATCATACATCTTAAATATACAGGGGTATACCATTTCCCTGATTCTCTGTGAGGCTATGGTTGTTAGGATTACGAATAAACTGATTAACATCATTCATTAATATGCTAATAATAAGCAATCCACATCATTTATTCATATTATTGCTGACTTGTTTTCTTCTAAAATAGAGGGGAGGAAAAACTTCAGATTTCCATTTTCCTGCATAATGCAATGATGTGAATGCAGGCAAACTCCTAATTTGGTCGACCAGAAATCGGCAACAAAAAAAGAAGGGGGGAGTGTGTACAAGTGAATAAAGGAAGCACAGCTCATTTGCACCTCTAAATAGGCTACACGCGAGGCGCCATAGGTGTGCAAATATTTATTGTCCTGTGTCACTGCTTCTTGTCATGCAAAAGCCTGGGATGGCCTCAGTGAGTTTGGAGTGGGTGCTCGAGTCAACTGCATTCCCACACACTCATCACATGCATTAACAGATGATCCAGTTATTATGGGGGAAGGTGGACAAAAACGTCACTCGTGCTACACGGGTCTTAACATGAAGACTTTCTCATCATCTCAGTCATTTGTCAGATTATGTGTGCCATCACTTCTTCCCCCACAATGTGCATGTGTGTGTGTGTGCGTGTGTGTGTGTGTGTGTGTGTGTGTTTTGGTGGTGGTGGTTGTTTTCTTGGCCATGATCTTGTGTCAATGCAATATGCAAAGCCCATCTGCTGTATTAGCCTTGTGGTTTTGTCCCATTTTTCCTCTCATGATGCACCATATTTCACTGTTCCAAATAGCAAACTCACTGACCTACCTTCATGACATCTCCATCATCGCCATACAGCACCCCACGGCGGACACGGTTGCAGAAAGACGAAGGAGGCAAAGGAAGACAGGAGTGACATAACCTGCCATGCCATCGACAACACTATCAGCCGGACGGTGTGTACATACCGTATGTGCTCTGCAAACGAAAGCACATAACCCCCGATAAACCAGTATGGGGCCACTAAATCGTTTCAAATTTTGTGCAAGTGTTGCTAGGCAACAGCATAATCGGTCTCAGCCTTTTCTCCTCTTATATTGGTATGTCTTGTGGGATTGCTCTGTGGAGACCATAGAAAATGTTTAATTAAGTTTTATAGGAACTCCATTTATGTGAATATTGAGGTTCAGAGGTTCAGATGAAAAATGTATGGCCCAGAAATCATTTTGAAGGAGAAAAAATCCATTTGTGTTTTTCTTCTCAACATGGCGACAGGCAGACCCAATCTCTGCCTCCGCCAGCGCATTTTTTTTATTTATTTTTTTGCTGTGGGGTTCAGTGTCAGTGGCACTGCTTAAAGTATCAATGGTGCAACATTACCGTTCTCCCCAACATTACAGCCAAGTTTTACTGACCAGTCTCAGATTAAATTGCCAGTACTAAAACTCACTGGACTCCACTCACTTTTGCAATGGAAAACAACCCAGCGTATAAATCACAGTTTAGCTGTCTAATGGGAAGGAGGAGGCTGATATGTGCGTTGCGCCAAACATTTGACAGGCAAATGTGTACTGTTATATCACATGCACACAGGCCTGTACGACCTGCAGCAGCGTGTGTCAAATTACAAATCACACAGAGAACCGTTGCGAACGTCTCCTTCTCCTGTGCGTCCTGCTAATCTACCGCACTTGCCTGCATCACTATGGAAACTGACTTCTGCCAAGCTGCCCTGTCTGGAAGAGACGCGCAAAGAGTTGCGTCGCAAATTTTGGTCGAGGAGCTATCTCAGCAACACATTCTGGTGTCATGTTCCTCTCTGTTTCCCTCTTTCCCCCTCTCTTACTCTCTCTCTCTCTCACTCTCTCTCTTTCTCTCTCTCTCTCTTGCTCTCTGTGTTTCTCTGTGTGTGTGTCTCCTATCTGGAGCACGGCGTGTTTGTAGCTGTCTATTGAGGACAAAGCCTCAGCAGCCGAGAGCTGAGGAGTCGGTCAGGACTGAAGTCTTCAGTGCATGAGAGGAGATAATCACAAACATGAGCTGTGCTGCAGCATTGCAGTGCACACAGTCAAATGGAAATAATTGGAATTTTTTTTGTTTTATTTTCTTGCAACGGTGTCATTTGTAATGTTCCAAATTTAAACACTAGACATAAAATCAATTAACGAATGTAAACAATTGCAAAATTGCATAATAGATGAATTCAAATAACATAAAAATAACAATGTTTGCGGGAGGGGGGCGGGGGTGTTTAAAGAAACTAATTATTCCAGTCGAGATACTAAATGACGACACCAGATGTGGATTGATATCAATTTACCACAAATTATCAGATTATCTTAAATCTCAAGTCCTTGATTGCCGAGAACTATGAGCAAATTTAGGAGGTTTTCTGCAGGGTTCACAGTGTGTTACAGTCCTCTGCCACCCATAGCTTAATAGAAATGAGTTGACCCAGAGACCGCTGTGGCGTTCAATGCATCAATGCATAGAGAATAGATGGCTCACATTCAGCCCCCAACCCCAAACCCTCCAATAAAATGCATGCTTTGAATGCTCGTAAATGGGTTTGTTGGCCATTTCTTGGTGGCGTGGTGGTATCAGAACGTGTTCCAAAATTCACACCAAAATTGACACCTTTTTCCCCTGTGTGTGTGTGTGTGTGTGTGTGTTTTTTTCCCCCTCTTCCTCCTCCTATAAATTTCTCTGCTGGCTTGCCTCAGGGTAAATTGCGAGAAAATATTCGTCATGGTTTTAAAAGGCTTATCAAGCTTCAAAGCTGGGAGAGGCTGGTTCTCCAATCCATCAGGCACACCATGCAATCCTCCCAGCTCCCAAAAAGAATGGACTGAAGTGTGTGGACAAGTTCCCCAGCTAAGCCACCAATTCAGTGGCTTTACATAAGGCTTGGCTAGGGCGCATTTCCATGTGCTGTTGACGTCAGTCTAATCCCCCCCCCCCCCCAAAAAAAAAAAAACACCCAACTTCTCCTCTGGCTGGAAATAATAGCTAATCAGAGGTGTTTGTTAACTGCTCCCATGTCGTAAATATGACAGAATGTTGTAATTTGCCATCTGGTTTTCAAAATGCCCGTCCGCTGTGATGGGTTATGGGGAGCGCCATTGAGTGCTGAAAAGAGGCATCAGGGTCAGGCTTTAGAGTTTCATGTCACTGCGATCGGCGGAGAAAAGGAATGGAAACGGGCAGGCGGCGCTCTCTCTCTGATCGCAATCAGCTGATGAATTGTTCCTGTGGAGCCGTGGCCGTGGCATTTATGCAATGGGACGGTGTCCTGATTCGCGATCTAAAAAGAGAAGAAAGCAGACATCCAAAAAAAAAATCTCTCTCTCTCCCTCTCCTTGTCGCTGTCACCCTAAATCTTTTCACAAAAGTGCCAGGAGCGTGCCTTGCATTTGAATTAACTGGATGAGTGCAAGCTCTGCCCACGGTCAGTCCGGCGGTGCTCCCTCCCCCCTCCCCCCCCCACCCCCCCCACCAATGATGCTTAATTAAGTATTCCTCCACCATTAGACGACTGGGCCACCGCCAAGTGTCCATCAGTGGCGCCCAGCGATTGACTAATCAACTACATCCGTGTGCCATGACCGTTGCACCAGGAGCATGAAGGTAGACATGTTCCATGTAACACCCCCCCCCCTCTCCCCCGTAAGCCTCCTTCCATTCCCCTCTCCCTCCCTCCATCTCTCCCTCCCTCCCTCCTTTCCCTTCCTCCTTCCCTCCAAACCAACCTCATGTGGCATTTCAGAGACACTTTGCATTTCTCTGTCACAGACCTGCCGGTGTATTCTGATCACCCTGAACATGCCATCCGCTCTGCTTAAACAACACCAAAAGGTTTCAGTTGACTGTGAATTTTATCAGCCATATTCTGTGCATTGGTAGGTAAGTAATACAATTCAAGCAAGAAGCAACAAATAGAGCAAACATAAGCAGAAAATAAAGATTCTTCCCTTAAAGTGCTGGGCCAGAATAAACAGCCGTTATGTAACTGCTTGGACAATGAATGCCTGTGGCCAGCTGGATGCTTCTGGAGGCATTCCTTAAATATGAAATGCTGATTTGAGTATTTGCAAACATATTTATATCAATCTACTGTGAGGCCAACATTGTTCCAGTGCTGTGCACAAGATTTGTTGAAAGCCAGTAGTACAGCGTTTCTTTTGGCCCCACTGTCGCTACATCCATGCGCAGCAGTTTCTCCGATTTTCTTTTTAAATGTTTTCTGTTTTTCTTCTCGTTTCTGTTTGATTTCTTTTCAGTTTTTTTTTTGTCTGTTTTCTCCATGGAATTCCATGGTAGTGGCACTCATCACTTCGGAAAGACAGGCATCCAAAAACCCTCCTTTTCAAACACTGGCTACCCAGCTGGGCCATGGCACAGCCTCCATCTCGTACACCTCACTGGCTCTACAGTAAAACTGGAGCAAAATCTGGAACAAAATTGCCCAACATGGCACCTCTCCAGGCAAGGATTTGGGCTCGTTTACTGTAAGACCGCGTAATGCTCAGTTCTGTTCATGAATCACATTATGAGCATATTGGGGTGTATTTGTTTCGCATGGCGTCACTGTGTGTGTGTGAGCAGTTACTATAGTTAAACAGTCAAGATCCAGCTACTTTTCAGTGCAATCGTGCACAATATTCTTCCGCGACTTATGTCCGGGCATGTTTGTGAGTGTGTATGAGTGTATGTGTGTGCTAGTGTGTGTTTTTGTGTGGGTCTACTTTTGTTTGTGTTTGTGTGTCTGTGTGCTGTGTGTGTGTGTGTGTGTGTGTGTATGTGTGTGTGTACTCATGCTTTTGCATCTCATGTATGTGTGAGTGTGTGCATCTTAGCTCAGTCAAGTCACTAACTGAGCAAGGAAGGTACACAACAGGAACACATTAAGCCACACCATCGATGAGCATCATCCCCAGTGCCCACCTAAAACCCTCTACTAACGAAGAGAACACGTGAGGGGAAGGAAAAAAACAGGATGAAAGAAAAATGACTTCATTTAGTTGTTGGCCATGGCATCAGGGAACACTGACCTTTGCGTTGATTCCTGGAGGCCATGCAGTGAGTCATGTGCGGATATTCACAGTGTCTCTCTCGTCATCGGCCCTGTCATATTTCCGCACACTTGGCCGGAACGCGCAAGGCCCTGGGCGCATCTTCAGCTGAGTGCAGGGGGAAGGAAGGAGGCGGTGCCATTGCTATAGGTAACCAAAGCAAAGGAATGTGAGTGGCACAGATCAAATGTCCACTGGATGTGGCGCACATGTGTTGATGATGTTCAATATGTGTGTGCATGCACGCTTGTGTGCCGGTGTGCATGTAAGGATTTGATCACATAGGAGCATATCTCAACATAATGTAGGTAGCACTTAGGTAACACTCTGGAAAGGTAACACTCTGGAAACTCCAGAGTTCTTGCAAGAGCACAATTTGAATTATCTCTGTGAGACACTCTGGCAATGAGTAATGGTGCACGTTACTTTTGCCACTTGTATCAAAGGGAGCCAATCACATCGGTGTATCTGATATAGGGGGGCCAAAGGCGAGCTAAACAGATGACAGTTGTAGTGTTATCCAATTGCGTCGAAGTCTGGAATCAGTCAGTAAACGTTGGTCGTATTGTGTTATCCAATTGCGTGCAGTGAGATTTTCAAATGTAAGTTGGGCCATTACATTATTTGTGGCCAGACCCTTCATCTGTCTATTAACAGGGTCTGGAATCTCCAGGCTAGGTAGCGCTCATCATAACTACTTAAATTATGGCATATGGTAAGTACGTAAGTAAGTCCTTTTCACAGAGAGTCACAAAGTGCTTTACAGAAAATAGTAAGATGGAAAACGCAACACACGTATACTGTAGGTATAAAGTTATCCTACAAAATGTCATATTCATTTGTCATATTTAATTAATTGAAATTCAAATTCATTGGAATTAAAATTCATTTAATTTGTAATGTGTAATGTGTTCTTCAAACAAAAATCAGACATTTTTGTACCATTCGACAATTTTGATGCATAGAAACCACTGCTGTAATAGAAGCGATGCATGCTTTTCCCTCTCTCCATATTTCCACGCAAAGCCAGAGAGTGTTTATTTATATACACCAGTCAGACAGCAAAAACCAACACAAACAGCGTTGCTCAGAGCTCCAGTTGGAGAGATGTCTCCAGAGGGATGTCTTTCCAGGACCCACCTTAAACAAGCCGGAGGGGCCTGACATACAGTAGACACGCTCTGCACGTCTGCTGTGAGGGGAGTGGACTGTCACTCCGGTCATCAGGAAAGTGAGCGTGGACTGGAGGGACCTGTGACACTGCTGAACAGAAGACAACTATTGATGGGTAGAGTTTTTTTTTTACATTGTAGGGGGGGGGGGGTGTAAAATAAAATAAAATGGTTATACCACTCAGTATTTTTGATTCATTGCATTCATTTTTATATTAATCTAAGTCTTACCATCTAGGTTAGGTTTACCAAAAATGTACATACTTTACTGGTTTGGTGTGAAAAGAGGTTGAAATACCGCCAGGTCTCAGTCTGTTCTGGTCTCAGTGCTGCTGGACAGAGACCAACCTTAACTTGGAGAAACCTACCAGTCCTCATTTGCCCTGCACATCTTGACTGTGCCAGGTGAAAGGTCATCCTTTGAAGTTTGTGCTTCAGTTGGACACTGCATGAGCAGAAGTTTCCCTGCAGGGGATTCTCTAGGGAGAGGGATTCTCAAGAGGCACAGACTCCTGAGCAAAAGAATGACTCGTTTCATCCACATTTCAGCTCTCTGTGTGGACAGTAGCCTGAAAGTCTCCACATTCAGATGATATAAGAAAAAGGGCAAAAATGATGAGATATTATTCATATCATTAGTTTTGTAGCTATGGGAAATGTGTGTCTGGTCACAGAGCAAAGCAGGAACATTGAAATTCTTGCCCCAAAACATTTCCTCGATGAAATCACTTAAGCGTAACTTACATTTGCAGTTAAACTTTGGACAGTTAGGCAATGCCGGTAGGTAAATGCTTTATAAAGTAGGTCAGTATTTGTATGTATTTTCATTACAAACATAATGCTATCATTCTTTTCCACAATCAGATCCCATAATCTTTCTATTGGAAGGCTGTAGAATGGCTGACTACAGAATAAAATACATTCTCTCCGTATCAAAATCCCATGTGACTACCATGCATTGGAATAATGGATAATGTCTGCTCCAGGTAGTCGGCCACTTCAAACAATCCTCCATATGCTCTTAGTCAAACACCTCTTACACACCTTCCTTACACAACTCCATCGCCAACGACCACTAAATGCATGGGCAGTAATAACTGCCGAGCGTATCAACCAGCCACTCAGATTCCACTCACTCACTCAAGCACCTCCACCACCACCACACATACAATATTCACATCCATATGTGCTTCAACATGCAAATAACTCATGGGAATGGACAGCAAGCCAACAGTGCCTTTTGGGCTTTCCTATCTCTTTGAGAATTGATAGATAAAAGAAATGTATTTCCATTAATTCTACACAAAGGGGTAAAAAAGATCAGGAACAGAGTTGAAAAAGAGCTTGAAAAGTAATGTTACCTAATTGGGCAATATAAATGCATGTTTAATCTACACATGCGAAAGCACCACAATACTTTTAACTGTTCTAGTATCATCACACTGTATAGTAGTTTGTCACCTTAATTTTAAGAACAAATTAAAGATATTTGCCTGGTTTGTAATATATCATATAGATTCTCTTGTCCGTCAGTCCATGGCAGTATACTTGTCTGAACCTTAACCTTTACCTTACACGCACTAAAACAAGAGTACTGTATGCTATTGATATTCTGATACACCATCATAAGTTCTGAGCTACCTTTAATTTGCAGGTCTATCATTCTCCCTTCAGTGCTAGAGGTACAACAAACAGACCAAGAATTATAAAGCAAAAGAAAGGGGAACGCTTGCCTGAGTCAATAATTAGTTGCAGCAAAACTATGGAGTGCTCATCAAATTGGACCTCTAGGTCCTCAATGAAACAACAAAAGAATTGAAGAACTCCTGTATGAAAAATAAAAATCCATTATCAAATACTTGGCAATGTGTTTTAGTCTTCATCTTTTAGTCTTCATCAGAAAAGACATTTTATTTTTCATCCAGAAGTGCCTCAATTCATTTTTTGCTTTGTTTTGTGTTTTCATTGAGAACCAAGAACTATGTTGTATTAGCCTGGGAATACCCATGCAAACCTTTGGCAAATTGGGTTTTGCTCTGCAGGTCCGTCAGTCCAAGAGGCTATTGAAGCCCATTTCCAATGTCCCTAAAACACGGACATGCAAATGCAATCGCTAATCCAGCATGGACGTGTGTTTCTTTGGAAATAAGTAAACAACTGCATTTAAAACCTTCGTTTACAAGATTGCTACACTTCTGAAAGGATTTGGTAAGAGTATAATGCACCAATTGTTTAATTTCACTGCTAGTGACGCCCCTGCTGGAAGTTGTAAGTCAATGAACCTTTTCCAGACCCACTCTCAATTGAGAAGGGTCTGGTGTCAACAAGGCTAATGTTGTATCTCAATCAGTTCAAACATCTGAATATAAAATGGCTAACAATGCATGTTACAAGGAGGCCAGCCTACTAAAGTCATTCACATTAACTCACACTCAGTCAGAGCATCACAGTCAGTCACAGTTAATCTATCCAAAGTGACAACACCGGTGACTGTATGTATTTCAGGCGGCTGAAATACTGTCCAAACATGGACTTGGCGATGGAGAGTCTCTCATGGCCTCAAGAGAGTAAATATTCAACCTCTTCCTGTATAAGCCTTAGACATGGATGCTTGAAGGTTAGATTGATGATAAAGGGTTCATCAAACAGGCCTATCATGATGTTTCATCACCAACAGAGTAAATCCAATTTGAGCATGATATAGAGCTCACGTGTCAGGGGGTGGTCCCTTGATTCGGTTTCCATTGACAGCTCACCATAACCACGTTAATTTATTGGTGTGACGTCCCAAGTATGGATCAGGCATTGGGTGCAATTATCTGGTGAAGAGTAACTTGATTCAAAGGCCTGTCCTTTGGTCTTTTGTGCTCTATATGACAGCTGTTCCTGCACCTCACCCAGCCCATTTCCATGGGTCACAAGCAGGGCTGACCCTTAGGAGGGTCATTTATTGGGGGGAAATTCCACACCTGCTGGTTGCACAGATCCATTATTCAGTTCAGAGGCAATTTATAGACACCAAGCCTGACTTGAGCTCAACCAATCCATTGTGATTATGGACCTAAGGAGGTGCTTGCTTTAGCTTTCATTGCCTATAGGCAAACACATGAGACAGATATCCAAAGAGCGGCTGATGTACGAACTAAGGGGTGCTCTAATTCGGCAAACAGAATTGTTCAAATTGTTCAATTTAAATGACAACAACTACCTACTGAGACCATTTGTGTGTGTCCACAAATGTTTGCAGTGAACTAAGAACAAAAAACTATTTGAAAACATTACCGAATGTCACCTCCAATAGCAGCTGACATAGGACCTAATATGGCCCTCATCTGACACAGATCTGAGCCAAAGCACTGGGCCGGACCTGGTCCTTATTCGAGCCAAATTCATTCCCAGAGTCAGGTGCCATTTTGAGGCACACTCTCTGTGCTGTGCTCCCCCGCATATCTCACAGTCTCGGTTTCATGGTCCGTTTCAAGGGGGCAGAGATTAAATCCAGCCCAGCAACAAAAATACCACTACGGAACAGGAGCAACTCCATCCAAAGCCAATTTCATCTGAGGTGCTGGTATTTAGACTCTGTCAAGGCAGCCAGGTAGCCCACATAGCCAGGAGCCTGAACAACCAGACGAGCCACAGAGCCCTTCTCTCTCCCTCTCGCCACTGTACGTTTGTGTGCTTCCTTTGGTTACCTTTGCAAGGGATAGCTAGCTTAGCTTTTCATAAGCAAATATATCTCTCATCCAAGATCTCTCATCGCTATGCCAGGCTCTGCCAAATGACTCACTCATTGACTGAGATACGGTACGGCTCGCGTCTCTCTCGCTGTGCACGTGCAGCACTCGCACAGCACTGTAAATCTGTAAGGTACTGTAATTTCACATGCAGCCATTAAGGCTCGTTCCAATGATCACTGCTGGTCGGTCGCGCGCCGCCTATAGCAGCACCCACCGTGGCAAGCACACAGCCCCTAGTTTTTCTTCTGTCACTATTATTTAAGGTCTTAGGCTTTATCCTCCGCCCAGGCGATGGCTTCCGGGCCGGGTTCGAAATCCCTGTGGGAGGCCTGGCTTATGCAGGAAGGCCTGACAGCTGTGGGCGGCAGGAAATAGGTAAGCCGGTGTCTGTTTTTTTCCATCTTAAAGAAGAAGACAAGAAATCAAAAGTAGCTGCTGCAGTAGCTGGTCGGCCATGTCTTTGTGACAGATGAGGATCTGTTCAATATTTCTTCCTCTTAAAAAGGACTTGTCCCTTGCTACTGTCACCGTTAGACTTGCTCTGGATATGTGGATGTTTTCAGGGTCTGTATAGCACTTTGAAACAATGCATATTGTTGTTCACAGCACGATCATAAAGGAATAAAGCAGCATTCAATTTCATTGAGACCACACAGTGGTGCACAGAAGCTGGCAGTGTGGTGTCCACTCGTGCTGGTCGCATTATCTGTGAGAGAAAAGCCCTTTCAGGCACTCCGAGGCCACTCCATTTAGCTTGTTGAGGCATGATGAAAGATGTCTTGAACCACTGTCAGGCAAGCCAATCTCAGCATGCTTATTGCATCTCGCTGAGAAGCCCCAGGCTCTAGGGCTCTGCTCACCCCTCGCACATTCATTAGCCGTAAATTGGAAATACAATGGAGAAAAATGCCAACATAGTCATGTTAAAACACAAAGCAAAAATAACATATTTTCGGAATATGCTTGCTTCACTTTACCCTTTCTCTCCAGAGCCACGTCTAATATAATTTTGTATTTTTTATTTATTTATTTTTGCAAGACAACTCACATAACATTCCCAGTCTTATCACTCTATTTGCATACTGTCCTTGTGAGAGTAACTTAAAAAGGATATGGCAGTCTTTCAGAAATGTGCCTGCCTAAGAATATGATTGCAGCAATTATTCTTGTTGCTAATACTGCCGGATCCTCCCCTTTGATGCAGAGGCCTTGCAAAAGATTTGGGGCGCCTGGAGCAACTGGAGATGCCACAATGAAAATTTGAGCTCTGTTACTGTGTTACTGTGAAAAAAAATTATTTCAGTTACGTAAGTAACCTAAATTGCAAATTGCATCTCGACATGCGTTTGCTTTAGGGAAAGAAGACAAATCAGAAGACTCAGCCCGATAATTACATCTAAGATTGAATTTTCATCAAAAAAGAATCTGATAGTTTAGTAGATAAAAGACAACGCAAAATCCACAGGAGGACTTTGATTGTAAAATGGCACTTCCATCTTCATCACGCCCCCACCCTTGTCTGAGTTAAAAATGGAGCCTGTTTTTGAAGCGCAGTCAGAAACAGGGGTCATTCTTGGGCTGCGGCTGTGGTTTTGGCGATGGTGGACCCCATAAGGTGGACGCTTGTCACTGCAGGGCGGTTGTCAACAATATGACATAGCCTGCCGGCGTGACTGACGTACGCCAGCAATGAGTCATCCATATCCTTCTTTAAAACAGGCCCAGGCGGACGGAACCTCGTCTGCACTACACACATTTTTTTTTAAATTCTTCATTAAAAACGGCACAAAAACAAATGATATTTAATATGTGACATTTGGTGGTGGGAGTTGAATGCATTACGAGTCACGCATATCCATGGTGCAGTGGCTATGGCAAGATTTGTTTGTCTGTCTCAACAAAGTGTCATTGGAATCTTCTGGCATGCACCAACATTACTTGACATTTTGAGGTCGTCGTCCTCCAACTGACAACTTATCTTTGGAGTCATTTCAGCACACTGTTTGTGTTGATTCAGACTGTGTAGAAATGTCATGCAGGGACTCTTCTACACACATTCATTTAGAATTTGTTGACAGTTTCAAACCATGACCCAGAATTTGCTATTTATATGAGGCCCAGTCAACTATCGGACTGCCACGCTAAACTTATTCATCCCATGTTCAACATTATGCTGTTATCTCTATTCCTGTGGCCCTGTTTTATTTTCAACAGACCTGCTGTGAAGAGCAGAGGTTTTCTTGCGATGAACATAGACAAAGCTCCCATTGTAAACTGTGAGAAATGTAATACAGATTCTCATGCATGAGGGAATAATCTATATCCGAGAGGGATTCCTTTCTGGGTGTCTCACCACCAACAAAAGGGGGTTATGGACTTGGTGAGCCGGTGGACTGGAAAAGCTTGCCGCCGGCAGAGAGTGGAGAGCGAGTGGGTTCGGCAGGCTCTGGGTGCTCGGGATCATTAAATGCTTAGCAAGGGAAGAAAGGCGACACATAATTCTCCCAACTGCAAACGCTGCACTGGGCGTATCGGCGAGGTGAAGACTGGGAACATTTTTGCTCCAAAAAATTCAACATTGCTGCCGTTGCGCTTGTATGGCCCCCTCTCTCTCTTTCTCTCTCTATTTCTCTCTCTCTTTCTCTCTGTCCCTCCTCGGTGTGCTAATCAGACAAGGCTGGAGCTTCATGGGGAGATATAAAAAAAAAACCTGAGCCATCCTGCTTTTTTAAAGGCTTTGGTGTAAATGGTCCCTGCGAGAAGCCGGCTGATGGAACCCTAACCCAGAGTTAGTGAGACAGACAGACAGACACACACACAAACACACACACACACAAACACATAATCTCTCTCTCTCTCTCTCTCTCACACACACACACAAATAAAATAGGTGTGGCACGCTGCATCCAGGATTTAATCCCTGGCAGTCACTATATGTGGCACTGAGAAATACTGTATATTTTCTTCTGCATCCACTCATAATAAACATCAGCACCTTATTCATTTCCAAAATGAAATTAAAGAAATAGCCTACCAAGAGAAACTTGTGAAACAGCTTTAAGGAAACATAAATTGCATTAATCCTAAAGTGGTGTGCCTTTTAAACATTTGTTTTAATCCATTTTATCTAGTAAAGAGAATGTATGCATGCAAAATTGTAATTAGCCTATTTCAAGCTTAACGTACAAATATTTTATTGGCTTCCCTGGGTAAGAAATAAAAATAAACCTCAAGCTTTTTAGGCTACTTTTACGTGTTACACAAATGTGACTATTGTTGACTATTATTTTGCTCTTGGGGTGTTAAATGTGGTAATGCGAAACATGTCTGTGTCCAAAACAGTGCCGAAATGTGTGTGATTTTGAGGACAGAATATGGCGGGGAAATTGCTGCGTTCATCTCTCATCATTCTGTCTGCTACTACGGAACGAGTTTCTATGGCAACCTCTCAAAATTATGTGCGGTGAATGGGGTAGGCTATATGAGATGTGCTTCTGATTACGGCGAAAGGCAGCCTGGCGCTGCTGTCAGTCGTCGCTGTAAAAGGAAATACGTGAAGTGTTCCAATAAAACTGCACTCCATATGTTCTTTTGATGCGGGTTCTCCGGGTGCTGTCGACATGCCAGGAGAAATCTCACTGCCGCTCCAAAAACACTTAGAATCTGCTGCCCCCTGCAGAGGCAAAACTTAACCACTTGCTGTGATTTTCCATGTACAGAGAAAGCTCTGCATGGTATTAATGCTCCCTTATACTGGCGTTGCAACGAAGTGAATCGAATATTTGAATGTGGACATGGTCATTAAAATGTTTTGTCGTGGTTTGCTAGGCTGTGTCTTTTCGTGAAGCCGAGCTCAATACGCCAGGTGTCAGTGGCTCTACGGCCTCTGTGTGTTGCATAGCCTACATGTCTGTTTTTTTGCAGACAGTCACACTTTCAGTTTTTCTCCTCGTGAAATGGTTAAAGCTCGAGTCTTTGGGAGGCCCATTGACGTAAACAGTCTAACTACGGTCAATTAAAATTCAGCGCAGGTTCAGTCGCCTGTTTTGCAATGCTTATAAGCACTGCCAGCTTCCATCAGCATTCCATTGGCTCTCAGCACGACTGTCATTCAGATCGAACTCTGGCACTCTGATTACACTGTATTATAATCCCTGCATTTCCTGCTTGTCAGTTATTTTTGCCGCGCTGTTTATGACGTTTAAAAGGCTCGCTGCCACGCCAAAGTCATGATTTTAAGTGGTCGATTGCAACCAGTCGCTCACTGTTAGCTATATCAAAACGCTTGCTCTCACCTCGTAAAAAAAGTCTCCAACAAATCACATGGGAGTCAGGGAGTGATGAACTCCATCACAGGCGAGATTTTAAAGGGCGCCTAATGGAACCCATACCGCGCGAAACAACTGCGTGCTCCTGCCACGTCAGTCACCAGCTCACATGCGCTGTATGTCTTGTTAAGTGCAACATTTCACGATTCAAATGATTGATGAAAAATAATTAGCCTAGCTGTCTGTCAGTGGCTGCGACCTCAGAGAGACGTCACCTGAGACATCTTGCGATAATAATTACCAGTTACTGCCGACAAGCTAGGCTGTGATGTTACAAAGCCGCGAGTGCCAAGAGGAATCAATTAACATGAAAAACTGAGAGACAGGGTCAATGATTACCTGTCTAAAAACACTTCTGTTTGGACTTCTTTGTAGCTCAAAGCAGGAAGCTAGTTTACTATAATCATTCATCCCCTTGCAAACTTAGGTATGCCATTTCATGTATGCAATGCATGTTTTTTACATTTGCATTAGATTGTCTGTGTCATTCATGAACTGTGCATTTGGAGTGCATGCATGCAGTGCATGTTTGCATGCACCTATTTTTTGTTGATCATTTGTTGCAGCGATCATGTGTGTTTGTTTTGTTTGTCACTATGAATGTCACAGAGGCATTTTGGATTAATTGCAAGAGTATTCTGCAATGATCATAATTGCAGAATATACTCATGCAATCACAGATGGATGCGTGTTTCTCCCTCCCAACTTCTCTGTCTGTATCTGTCTTTCTCTCTGTTTCTCAACACGCAAGGCATGACCTGGCTGCTAGATCTCTTCCCCAGATGCGCAACCGACTGGAGCTCCCGCCGCCCGCCAGAGGAAGCGGCGTCGAGAAAGCTCCGGGCGGTCTGAGCGTGCGCGCCGGCTCTGGCACGGCAGCAGCCTGTCCCCCCTCGCGCTGATATCTCGCTGACAGACGTCACGTCAGAGCACGGCACGTCTGTCACACGGCAGAGCGATAATCACCATCCTCCACACGGGCACAGCCCCGGCACCCGGGGCACCGTTTGTGCGGGGAATGATAATGAGTCTCTGTTGAGAGGCAGGTGAGGGCAGTGGAGCGTTCAGTCCTCAGGTATCCAATTCGGTTCTCAGACAAGCCCAGGGCCGGCTGTTCCTCCAGTGTGCGTTTTGCAAGGCTGATTCCTCCACAAACATCTACATATTGCACACTTCCTGATGCTATTAAAGATGAATGCAAATTATTAAATTAAAGCAAGCCACAGCATTTTAGCGACATTTAATGTGCACCTTTTTTCAGTACTCTGTTTCTGTCTATTCCCTAAATCAGATCATGGTCACACAACTGACTTAAAATCACAGTTGAAAACAGGTTTTATGTTGTGGCATGTGTGTGGGTATCTTTGTAAGGTCTATACTTGGCTGTATTTGGGTGTGTTTATGGTCTTTCCAGTCTACTGCTTTGCTTGCTGAGATATATCTAGCTTACAGTACATTCACTGATGGGATGTTGTTTTTCTCAGGCCAAACAGGCCCTATAGCAGCAATGCAATGCAGCTGCAGCTGTTAAAGCTTCTCACATGCTGATGTCTCCTCCCTCAGACATGTTTCATGTTTCCCCTCCACACATAAAATAAACACTGTCAGATCAAAGGCATCGCACCTTTCAGCAGGTTTGCTGTTTCCCCCATTTTCCTGACCGAAGGAAAACGACAGTGATTCTCATACAGTGGCACAGTTGTGATCATCTGGGTCAGAGGTGTTTTGACCGTCAAAGCTAGGTGGGCATGTGCCCACCCAGAATTTGAAATATCTGGATCTTTTAAGTTTTAAAATAATTCTTCGAAAAGTATTTGAATATGCCCAATCGTCTCTTTTTTTGTGGGGAAGGGGGACATTTTGGCATGCACATCACCCCTGATCTGTGATCTGTAGTATAGCCTACTGTATCCCTTTGTCCATTCTAGCAGCTCTGGAATGCCATATCCTGAGTCTCGGACTCTCCTGCTCAGCCCCAGGGGTTTGTCCTGTGGAATTTTGAGAGTGTGCAGGCCACGCAGAGATTAAGATGGGCGTGCGTGCCTGACATCCTCACCCTACTCCAGCATCACCCCACTGTTGACAGCTCGCCTCACGCCCTAACCAGCAGAGTGACCCTCTGTGCACCTGCAAGAGTGGGTGTCTGTGTGATTGCATTTGCCTGTGTTAGTGTTTCCATATCATGTGTGTTTCTGTGTAGTGTATGTGAATAAAGAATATGTGTGTGTGTGTGTGTTTTCCAGTGTATTTTCATGTGTTTGTGTGTCTGTGTAGTGTAAGCGTGACTAAATACTGTTTGTGTGTGTCTTCATGTGTCTTTGTGTTTGTGTGTGTGTCTTCATGTGTGTTTGTGTGTGTGTCTTCATGTGTGTTTGTGTGTGTGTTTGTGTCTTCATGTGTGTTTGTGTTTGTGTGTGTCTTCATGTGTGTTTGTGTGTGTGTCTTCATGTGTGTTTGTGTGTGTGTCTTCATGTGTGTTTGTGTGTGTGTTTGTGTCTTCATGTGTGTTTGTGTTTGTGTGTGTCTTCATGTGTGTTTGTGTGTGTGTCTTCATGTGTGTTTGTGTGTGTGTCTTCATGTGTGTTTGTGTTTGTGTGTGTGTCTTTATGTGAGTTTGTGTGTGTGTCTTCATGTGTGTTTGTGTGTGTGTCTTCATGTGTGTTTGTGTTTGTGTGTGTCTTCATGTGTGTTTGTGTGTGTGTCTTCATGTGTGTTTGTGTTTGTGTGTGTGTCTTCATGTGTGTTTGTGTTTGTGTGTGTGTCTTCATGTGTGTTTGTGTGTGTGTCTTCATGTGTGTTTGTGTGTGTGTCTTCATGTGTGTTTGTGTGTGTGTCTTCATGTGTGTTTGTGTGTGTGTCTTCATGTGTGTTTGTGTTTGTGTGTGTGTCTTTATGTGAGTTTGTGTGTGTGTCTTTATGTGTGTATTGTAGCTTACAGTGATAGATAGACACAGTGGCTCAAGCACACACCGGGGTTGGGAGGGACCAGAAGAGTACCAGAGACCGGAGCTACAGTATAAAACCGCGCTAGAGCACCGCGCCGATCTCCACAGCTGCCTGCCTGCCTTGCGCCCACCCTCCCTCCTGCCCTCCCTTCCTCTTGGCTCCGCTGCCTGCTCGGGTCCGCTCCCGACTGACCACCCTCTACAATGAATGACATCTACAAAGCAGCGGTAAGACCTCGAAAGTGACCAGAGAGGGTTTCAGACTGTGGGGTTAGTTAGTTCGTTTTTTGTAGTTTTGTAAAGAAAAGTTTCTATTTGCTCCTTTAAAAGTCATCGGACAAAGATGGTGCTTTTGGAACCATACAGTATAGTCAAGATAATGTCCATGTGTTTAGACGTAGAAAATATTTGGTGAGATAAATAGGCTGCAACTGTGCTGAAATTAAGCTTGGTGTCATCACAATTTGATTGCAACTCATTAGATACATAACTAATTACTAACTTCCCCAACTATTTAAAAGAAATTGTTAACCATTTTTATTGTCTTGGTGTCCTTGTATGGGTTGTGATTATATTATTTTGGTAGTGGTGCTCTCACTACCAAAACAGTCTCAAACACTCCCCCATCTTTACTTTTAGGAAGGAATTCCTAGCATGGTGTGCTCCTCTCACAGTATAGGCTGTTGGTATAGGGCACCATGATGGGAAGCAACACCAAAATACATTGCCTCTTGTGTCTTATCAGCAGTGATAGGAGGCTCTTATAGATTAGGCTGACCCTTGGTCTCCCGGCCCTGGCCGAGGATGGAGAACCACTTGCGTCTGATGGCTAATTTTGGCAAACGTTTCCATCTGCCCTGCTCGGCCATGTTTACATAGCGATAGAGCGTGGCATGAGTGCTTCAGATAAACCCATCTTGGGCATTCTGACATTCTTTCTTTATCTCCAGCAGTTGTGGGAAACCCATCTGTGGGCTTACTCATGTTATCCCCATTCATCTGAGGTGTAGCCAGCACCTGACTGATTTGTGTATGCGATCAGGTCGTAAAATTAATATTGTGTTTTTTCTTTATTACGTACATGCTATCTTCCTGAGGGATGTACAGAAAGAAAGCCTGGCCAATAACAGATTATATCTGTTACATAAGAAGCTGTCTCATCTTACTTGCAGTAGCTTTTCCTGGATTACAGTTCCATTGGTGAAGCAGAGCCTCAACTATTATAATTTATAGCACTTTAGGTTGTGTACCTGGGCTCTCTAAATCCTCATGTTATTTCAACTAAACAGAGCTATGGTTAGCTGTGACTAACTGTAGCTGGATTATTGTCTTGGGGCAGTGTTTGACCACCACAGTTCAAAGCAACCATATTATGCCTTCAAACATAGAGAGAGATATATGTATATCCTGCAAATGATTCAGATGCTTTATCCTCTTATCTTTTCCTCAATAGGTAGAGCAACTGGAAGATGAACAGAAAAATGGTAAGTAGAAGTCCTCAAGGACAACATTCTGAGGAAAATTATTCCTATTGACATGAAATGTCTATTTTATGACATATTCTTTTTTGCACCTATAGTGAATCTACTTATATGGGAGAGAAAAGATGGGTTTTGATGATATTACATTCAAATTCCATTCGCAAAGTCCAGTAAAGGTCAATACAATCAATCAATCAATCAATCAATCAATTAATCAGTCAATCAATCAATCAGTCAGTCAATCCATCCCTCCATACATCCATTCACCCATCGATCCATCCATCCATCCATCAAACCATCCATCTGCTCTCTCTATTCTTAGGGCCCCTGATTTATTGTAAGTGACAGGCAGAGTGCAAAGAGTCTTGTTCATGAACTAAGCATGACTATAGTGTGTTCACCATGTTAGTGCTTAGGATCTTGCACATTCTTAAATCAACAAATAGATTTTGCCAAGTTATTATAATCGTGTTAATACATTTTTGCTCATAGCGCAACTCAGCACTCTGCTTGTCATTTACATTATGGCTTTAGCAGTCTAGAACATAACCGAAAAAATGTGTTACAGTAATATGGGCTCCACCACATCACCTCAGGAATATGATCATGTAGACAACTGTGCTTTTAACATGGCATCTTGAGATCTGTGTCTACCTGCTTTCCCCTGTACGCAAATCCATCAACATCAGCAACAGCGGTCTGACAGGGTCTCTCCCTCATCTTACTTTGCGTCCCAGAATTCCGAGCGGCCTTTGACATCTTCGTGCAGGATGCGGAGGACGGCTGCATCAGCACGAAGGAGCTGGGGAAGGTGATGAGGATGCTGGGACAGAACCCCACGCCTGAGGAGCTCCAGGAGATGATTGACGAGGTGGACGAAGATGGTAAACAAGCCGACAGCCGCATCTATATTAACAAGTCCCTGCGCTGTGTGTAGCAACTGTGAAATGTGGTAGACATGTCTGATTTCTAGTATGTGAAATGTGGTAGACATGTCTGATTTCTAGTATACAGTAGTGCAGATGGCAAGGAAAGAGAGATAACACTTCACACTATACCGTGTACTTACACTAATACAGTACATAGCAATACATAGCATATGAAGGGAGCGTACCTACATGTTGTTCCTACATGTTGTACCTGTATGTTCCCCGGGTCCTATGTTCGCGGCTTTGTATGGGACCGGCGAAGATAGGGCCCTTTTGTAAAATCCTAACCATAACCCTAACCCTAACCCAAAGCGGGGAACATAGGACCCGGGGAACATAGGACCCCCATATTGGAAGACAAGGCAAGTCAAGTCAAATTTATTTCATCCATAAGAATGGAAATGACAGTGCTTACGCCCACTGTCGTGCTCACATACTGTAGCTGGATTATGATGACAGTTTGTTTCAGGACCTTGAGAAGACCACCGGATCAAATGTCCTGTCTTAGAGTTTCTGTAGAACAGACTCAACAGTCAACTGTATCTGAATGTATAGCATGTGGTGACATGAAACAGGGTTGTGTTCAGGGTAGTGGCACTGTGTTCTTGCTTGGTCTTACTGCAGGCATGGAGTGAGGCCTTTCTCAATATGACTCAGAAAATGGGGAAGGGTGGGTAATAAGTGTAGAAGTGCTCTCCAGATTTTTGTTTGGAAATAACAGGCACTTTGCTAATTACTGTGGTTCATGGACTGGAAGAGAATCACTAATGAATAAAGTGATGTTTAGTGCCGTGTCGGAGGGGAAAGCTGGAGAGGGTGGAACTCACTTTCTAATGGTTGTTTGTTTATAACCACAATGTTTGTTGTTTTAGGGGTAATTAGGGATTGTGTTCTGGAGATTTGCACTGATAGTTTCCTCTGACTAGCAGATCTGTCCTCTCTTCAGGCAGTGGGACGGTGGACTTTGACGAGTTCCTGGTCATGATGGTGAGATGTATGAAGGACGACAGCAAAGGGAAGTCCGAAGAGGAGCTGGCCGAACTCTTCCGAATGTTTGATAAGTGCGTCCACCCGTCAGTCCAACAGTTTCAAGAGTACATCTATAGCCAAAAACTTGGATCCACTCCCACTGGGCCAATTCCAAAGGCCCTGCACTGACAGGGTCCCTCATGGAATATAATGGGGAATATAATATTATTATTATTGGGGGCGGGCAATATTATTTTTGTTTTGTAGAGACCAACAATTCTAGCTGCACCCATGTTCTATAAGAAAGTCTCTTTGATACCTTTAAGCAGTACTTGAATATTTTGACATGTTGTTGTGTAATGCAGGAATGAGGATGGCTACATTGACCTTGATGAACTGAAGCTCATGCTGGAGTCAACAGGGGAAACTATCACAGAGGATGACATTGAGGAGCTCATGAAGGATGGAGACACAAACAATGATGGAAGAATTGACTATGATGGTACACATCACAACATCAGTGGAGAAAAATCAAACTGTAGATGAAAGAGTAGACAAGGGGACAGAAAAGTGCAGTTCAAATGACATTTTTATTGACACTAATGGCATTGCTCATGGATATTTACCTGCGTCTGTTGTGTTTCAGAATTCTTGGAGTTTATGAAAGGGGTGGAGTGACCATGACGATCTACGACAATACACCGTGACCTTGATAACCACAAATTCCTCTCACAGTTCATCAAGAACAGAGACCACCCAAATCAACCTCCTTTTATAGAACATTGTGGAAATTATTCTGACTTTTGACTTCCAAAGGACTGTTAAAGTACTATAAACACAACGTGTGCCTTGTTGAAGTCCATATTACCATATGTGTATGTAATAAGAGCTAACTTTTTAATCTGAGAGATCTGTAGAATGTTAATGTTCAATTTACCCTCTATGCAGACAAAGAATTAGGCATGGTGCTTTAATCTTTCATCTCGACAAGATATCATCACTGACCTGATTAAAAATTTAAAACCTAATCTTCAAAGTTTCACAGAATTCTTGTCAAATTTGTTCCCTGAAGGCCCAGAAATCCTTTGCCAAACGTCTGCTTCAAGTGTATTCAAATAATAAACTTGTGTGACAGAGAAAAGAACAATGTAAGGTTGTCAGTCTGTCTTGGGGTACTGTTTCAGGCTACCATTCTTTCATCTGCAGCTTATAGCAGAGATGCTAACGGTCTAATCTGATTCAATGAGCTGGAGCTAAAAGTGTTACTTTCAGACTCAGAACGGCTGGATGTACTGGGGAAAGGTAAAACTCAATTGTTTAACTCAAGGGGAGGTGGAAAATTAGTGTATTTCCCCAAATGGTGGAATATCCCTTTAACAGAGATTTTCCATTTCTTTCCAATGTTTAACTTTTGTACGGAAGTAAAACATGATGGAATGACATACATGAGTGTAATTTATGCCTGTCTACAAACAAACATATTGTTTTTTATGAAGTAAAAACTGATACCAGAACATAGATATAATTCTCTCCTGCTGTATAGATACATAGTCTGGTATCTATAGCATAGCCTGGATGTGTCTGTCTTCTAACACAATGCATTGAGGCAGCAGCTACCATTGTAGTGCCCATTTAAGGAAACCTGATGTGCTGACGCGTGGTAAACCGTCTGGTGCTGTCATCGACAGTATACTGTGCAGGCTCAGAAAGAGAGCCACAGTCCTCTCCACTGTTTCATCAGACACTCAGGGCTTCAGCTTCACAACGCTAGTGCTGGATGCACTTCTGAGATTTCTCTCCTCCACCCTCACTCACTCACCTAGCTCCTAGATGGTTTCTGCGGTATCAGGTAACCTAAATAAACCACCACCGGGCCTCCCAGCGGAAGGAAGCCCTTAATTATACATTTCTCATTATGAGCCTAAAAGTGAGCTGTAATCTACGCTTGTATAGAGACTCAGCTGTTTCATTACCACCACACCAATACGGTAATAAAACACAAAGTAGGCTTTTGAAACCTTGCTGTGAGAGTGCAGAGAGATGTTATGAATCAAGACATTGTTCAACGCAGAATAATAATATGCATCGCTATAATCTATTCGCACAGCATCCAAAGTCACTTCTTTGCAACATTAAAACAAATCTGTATTTCAGTAGTGATGATCATTACAACGCCCAGCCGAAAGCCTAGGTCTAGTGTGAAGACCATGCACTCCAGCCATATCACTAAACAGCCATGATATCACCATGACTATAGGATTGTAGTAATGTATTGTAATGTAGTAATTATTGTTGTAAGATGTAATTAGGGGGAGGTGCCTTCCGTACACTTTCTTTTACTTTAAACGTACTATTCTTTGGCATTGTTTTAGTACCAAGCAATAGCACCAATAGCAAGGATATTTGCTGTCATATTTGATACGGTATACTATTTTAACACTATACTATAGAGCATACATGGGCAACATACGGCCCGCGGGCCACATCCGGCCCGTGGGCTTTCCCTGACCGGCCCGCGTAAGGTCCGTGAAAGAACAATAGTCAAGAGCCTAGCATAGAGATAATGCATGCAAATCAATATCGTTGTTTTTATTTTGAAAGCGACTGCTATTTGTACGCCCATACATTTGTGCGTGGATACGACGTAAACACCCTTACTGATGTGCTGGTGAATAGAATTTATGCTTCTGCGTCGACACAATGCAGTTGCCTTTACGTCGGCGTAAACCTTTCAAAGTTTTGTGTCTCTTATGTCTGCGTCGCTCACCACCGCAAAGGTTGTTAGAACGAACTCCTACTGCTGCTCGTTGGCGATACGAAGTGTTCATTTCAAAACGTTACTGGCAGATAGACAGTTTACAATTGGATAACCCCATAATTGTAACCAAATGTCTGAGTTTATTTGCAAAGCTTATGTTAGCGAACTAGTATGATGCTACTACCCACAGGTTGCTTGAAGCAGCCGGCTCAACACACAGAGCGAGTTGACCAATCACAGTTATGTGCATAAAGTTAAAGCAAAAACATAGCCTACATTTTTAAAATAGTTTTCTTTGTGCATGTTGATTAACTAATGACAGCCTATTATTGTCTGCTCCACATTTTCGTAGTCTAATTCTGCATAGAGTTAATTTAATGATGGTAATGATTTAATGATGAAATATTGCTGAGTGTTGATGAAATGGTGGCACAGGCCTATCGGTTGTACTGACTCCTTCACATTTTCATGACCTAGCCTAATTATATAGATATTGTAGTACTTTTTTATATCAGTCTTTGAAAACTGAAAAAAAATGTGATGTCAAAAAATAATTTTCGAGAATGAGGATTAAATACTGGACATAGATTAAATATTGTCTCCCTCACATTTTCATCTGTTCTTACGACTAGTAAACAAAACCATATGATTTACTTAATGTTATACAAGAACAGAATAGAATTGAACAGAATTGAGTTCAGACTTGAGTTCGGTATTTTGGGTCCGGCCCTCCTCAACAATCCCAGTTTGTCATGTGGCCCCTTGGGGAAATTAGTTGCCCACCCCTGCTATAGAGTGTAGTTCTAATGTGTGGTTAGAACCTTTAATCTGGAGCTAAGTCATTTGGCTATCAGAAATGAGCAGTGCTGACGTCTCTGTACTCCTCTGGATCGTGCAGTACTGATCTGTACCTATAGGGGGCAGCAGCAGCCCATTGAATGCTGAACAGGCAGAGAGGGAACATGAAGTGGTGACAGAAGGAGAAAAGGCACTACACAGTAATCCAAATGTGAGTAAGTTTGCATTGGGGGATTGGCAAAAAAGTTGATGACTCATTTGAGAGGGCTTTTCATTTCTCAATGTGCATAGTGAAGACATGCCAACTCAAAATAAAAACATTTTCTGATTGATAAGACAAGAAAGTGACTGGGACATGGAACAGATGTTCAGCGTGTCCCCACAGACTTGACCCTGCCTGCCAGAACAAGTCATGTACCATTAACTCACTAATAAAGTACTTACTTACCAAATGCAAATGATAAAAGCACCTATTAAACACAGTTTGGGGTGAATTAAAAATATTATTTGTGTTTATTAAATGTTCATTTGGTGTGAGGTAATACTTGATGGCAAGGGGAAATCATTTACGTATGATTCATATAAAATATATGATGACTTCTTATTCTAGCATGACATTTTGGGTTTTATACAGTACCTCCAGCATGACAACACAATCCCATTGGCTTCTTTGGTTTAATCACACTATATGATTGGCTAGTATGTTAGTCACACCATTTCGTTGGGTGGTTTGCTATGAACACATATTCTCATTGGCTACAATGAATTGATTTACCTTACCATATGACTGGCTACTTGGGTCTGAGCTCGCTGTCTCATTGGGCACATCGGTATCATTTTATTGTGTCATCGATGATGCACAAAGTGACTGAACAGATATGACTGAGGGGTTGTTGTCACAGTTGAACACACACACACACACACAAACACACACACACACACACACAGACACACACACACACACACATTAACTGTAATCACACACAAACACACACACACATACACAACTGTATCACTGTAATCACATACAAACACACACACACATACACAACTGTATCACTGTAGACACACACACACACATACACACAAACATAGCAACAGAAACAGAAAGAGCCCAGCCTGTGTGTGATATGATGAGGCATGGTGCATGCCATTGCTGTGATTTTTATCTTCAGTCTGGTTGTAGCAGAGCATGACAACACAATACACAATACAATCTATAAAAACACTGCCTTGTTGCTTGACATGTATTGTGGTTGTGCCATTGTCTGTATGGACTTCTGTGTTGGCCTAGGACAAATACTGACATTGAGTCATTCACAAATATGTTTTTGCTGAATAAAACTGACGTCTATTAAATGGAAAACCACCAGGAAATATTCTTTGACGCTCAAAAGAATATAAAGGATTAATCCTCTACCATCACGTATATGCAAATTTTCCGGTGATGTACAGTGTGCAATTTTCATATGATGTTTTCATATTTCCATTTCCAAAACATTGCTGTGTTCTGTGTCCCGGAGTCCAGGAAAGCCGCGTACATGAGGGGCAAGGGGCCACGTACAAGTCTTAATCACCGCATTGCGTAACATGTGTCCATATATTCAGCATAATGCATCAGTAATCTCATTTCGGTGAGATAAATTTGTCTGCCTGCCTGTGCTGTGCTATGGGAGCCGGTTCGCCTCGTGTCATCCCAGGTCTCCCTCCATATGAATGGGAACCCGGAGAGTGGCTGAGGCTGGGGCAGTCCTGGCCCCGATTCGGTCCAGATGTGGCCCGCTGTCGGCCGGTTGCTATCTGGGAGGCGGTGAAATGCAGCGTCTCCAGTGGTTGCGGGAACACAGGGGTGGTGTGTCATCAGCTGAATGGGTAGCAGAGGGGGGTGGGGCGAGCAGGTTATGTAAGCCCTGCTTGGTGACTCATTCTCCATGTCATTAAGGCACACTGCGGTTATTTCTTTTTTATTTATTTCTTTTTTTTGCATCTCTCTCTCTCTCTCTTTCTCTCCCTCATCACTATCCCACTTTATCTTTCCTGTTTCTCTGTCTCTCCCATTCTTGCTTCCGCTCCGTGCATCCCACTGATTCTCTCTCGCATCTTTCTCATTCTGTCCATCTCACTCTCTTGCTCTCACTGTTGCTCTCTCTCTACCTCTCTGTTGATTCTCTCTCTCTTTTCTATCTCTCCCCCCCTCCTCTCTCTGTCTTTTTTTCTGAAAGAGTGGGGTTGAGCAACCCATGCCGCGGAGACAGAGGTTCTGCTGTGTGACCTGGTTTTTCAAGTGCTCCTCCTTGAGAACAATGGTCCTGTCAAGCTTCCTTAGCTCCTCAATGCAGAGTGGATTTGGGGAACAATAGCGACACGTTATCAGTTCTTAGATCCCTTTTTTATCAAACAAAATGAGACTGCAGGTACCATGTGGTGAGCGCAAGCGCACAGTGCATGCTTGTCAACTCTGCAGTCCGTACCCAAGCAGAATATTAGTCATACACATGCAGGAAGTCTGTGTTTCACACGTCACTGTACAAGCACAGGCTATTTTCACTGACAGGTCTACTCTGACACATTTTAGCATGGACACGCAAGGGGTAGTGAGTGGGCTCTAAAATTCATTCAAACCATGTCTATAGGAGGCCCAGAAATCAGTGTATCAGTACTGTACCACCACGAGTTAGACACCTCTACCTTGTGCATGTGTGTGTAGTGTATGTCAGAGTGATTTAACAGGCTGATATGAACATAAATGGAACATTTAGCACACTACAGCACAGATACAGTTTGCAGTGAACCACTAGTCACCGTAGTGTCATGTCTCTCAGAGGATGGCCATTGATCCATTCAATCATATGGTTATTAATGGATTCAAATGCAGTAAGATTTTACATTGTGTTTTTGCTATTGTTTTTAGCCTGCTATGACACTCTGAGGATTGTATTCACTTAACTGAATGAAAGCAATATTCCCACAGAGATTCCCACAAAGACACCACCACACTTTCATGTATTGTAGTCATACATTTCCATAAAAAAACAAGTTCAGTGTTTGGGTTTGTGCTCAATGTACTTGTTTTAAAAAGGGTGAATTTCCAGGAAGCCATGACTTTATAGTGAAACTCTGCCTTGCTTTCAGAATACACTAATCATTTGTCCCCATTTTTTCAAGACACCGATTCAGCAAGTTAAAAGCTATTCCCGTCAAAGTAAACATTCGAATGTCACTTAATATGTACAGTATCAATATTTTCATTAGCATGGAGAATTTCTTTTTGTTTTATATTTCCACCCTGCTCCAAACACACACATACACACACACACACACACACACACACACACACACAGACCCTCATATCAAAACTGAAACAGGCCACCTCCTCTTCCACAGGACATCCGTATAGGATCTGGACGCTCGGATTCGCTGGGAATCTCCCACTGGGGGCAGCCAGCTTTCCTGTGTTTAAGAAACGACTTGACACGGATGGACACCAAAGGGTCAGTCAAGCCTGGCTTTTCATGTGCCATGATGTGCATAATGACCTCAATCCTGTCACACAAACTCACATATAGTGTCCCCCACATTTATTGGCACACCTGGTAAAGTTGAGCAAAAAGAGGTATAAGAAAGTTCACTGTGTGGCGATGCATCTTGGTCTCACAATGAAAACAATGAGGAAAAATCCAACGAAGAAGGGGTGCAAATTTATTCTGTAAAAAAAAACAATTCAGAGGCGGTGCCTCTACACTTTGGGTGCCTGTACACTTTAGCACAAGAGCAGTTGGACGTTGTGAATGAAAGTTTATCATACCTGTCTCAGGCAATGAAGGTCTACTTCAGCTCAAGGCAAGATGTGTAACCTGATTAGTGGGTTATGCAAATGTTCTTTCATGTAGGAAAGACACACACACACACATACACACAGACACAGACACACACACACACACACACACATACACACACACACACACACATACACATGCAGACACACACACACACACACTCTCTCTCACACACACACATACACACACACATACAGTACATTCCTAAAGTGCTGTGATCCCTCCGATTCACATGACAGCCTGAGCAGGCCAAGGCCCTCGAAGGCTGAAATACGACACCCGTGACCCAGACACGACTCCTTCAGAACACTTCCGTTTGATGACCTCATATCTCAGACATTCCGTGGGCTGGGATTCCAAGGCCTGTGACGGCGCTCCTCAGCCATACACATGCAGGCAAACACGCACACCGACCCCAGCAAAAACTCTATGGCTCCCAACTCCCAACCTTGAAACATGTCCCACACACATACACTCACTTTAACAGGGTACACCTTTTTTGTCCTTTTTGTTAATTAGTCTTAAGACACCTTTTTGTCTACTGTCTAGTGTTTTTAAAAGGTTTACCTGCTTCTCTACAGGAACTTCCCTCGTTAATAAAGTCATGTAGTAAGACTGGTCGAACAACATGTCCCCGGCAGGATTCATCGAAGTCTCCAGTTTGTTGTTTTGAGTGCAGAGAGAGAAAGAGAGAGAGAGAGCAGTGAGCAGACCACCGGATGGAGAACTTGGCTATGGCGGCAGGAGCCTCTGGCCTCAACAGATGGCTGCCACACTTCAACTCCACTACTCCGTGCGTATGTCTCCCACACATGACCCACTAGGCTAGCCTAAAATGAAGATTTGTGGCACCAAATGGACCAGTGTTTCTCAACACCGGTGTGTCGTGAGGTAAAGATATGTGTGCTTTGGAATTCTGAGGAAGCCAATGTGTTTTTATACAGGCTTATAGTCATAAAGTGGTTGTTACAAAGAAGTATAATAGGCCACTGATTCTTGAGATTAGGGACAAAACAGGTTTCAATTTTCTAAAAAAAAATGTTTTGAAAATTTTCGAAAACACATGTGGTTTTTGCTATCTAACCATGTTTTGGTACAACCTCCCAGTTGTAAATTTTTTAAATAAATGACATGTTTGCTGGACCCGCACTCGGTTTTTGTCAACACCATCAGACACATAGAAATGTCTATAAAATTATGTTTTGAATAACTTACCACAAATAGTTTGACTTATCAGTCTCTTGGTTCCCTTAAAGGAGAATTCCGGTGTACAGACAGTATCTTCACGAAGTTTAGCGTTTGCAGCCATCTTGAATTTAGTCACGATAAGTCGAGCGACGAGTAAGAATGAACAGGTATGATAAGGGATCAGATTCCAAAAATAATTACGTGGAAATGCATGGATTCCAGTTGCTGCTACTGGAAGAAACTGTAATCCATGCATTTCCACAGAATTCTTTTTGGAGTGCAGGGGACAAGCCGAGATGGGCTATGAGACATACGTTCACACTCGGTATCATGTTTCAAAACACTTTAGGTCAAAATCACACCGGAATTCTCCTTTAATTATGCACAGGTTTTGACATTAATTATATCACATTTTTAAAGTCAGACAAGTCCGTTTTTAATGCATGCAGTTTTGGTATGGTACTGTATGTGGAAGAGGAAATCTGCTTCCTGACATGTGGTTTTCCAGGCACTGATTACATTCTATATCAATTAGAATAAAAACAATTTATGAGGCAACATTAAATCCTGCTTTGTTGCACTACCCTTGTCCTGATTAAGATTTTGAGTACTTTTTCAAATTAACATTGTGCATATTTTCACCCCAAAAACTTGTTTTATCTTGCGGACACGTTTTGTCCCAAATCTCAAGAATCACTGAGCAGATCTCTTACACAGCTCAGTAACTCAGTCAACATGTGAGCATGCCTGTCACTGAACACCCCTGTTATAGCCTATAATAATGTGTGTGACATACTTCAGAATCAGTAAACATAAGTTAGTGTGGCTTGGCATTTTGGTTTGACCTTTGGTGTGCCTTAGCCCAAAAAGGTTGAAGACCTTTGACCAAAAACAACGTTGTTGTGTCTTTGCTTAAATTCAGTTCTCACAGAGAGGCATAGTGCATGAACTAAAAACTGATGGTTCACAGAAGATAAAAAAAGTGCCTATTTAGAGAACACCAAACATCTGATGGGAATGAGAGAAGGATGGCCTTAAGTCTAGGCTGGTGAATTCACTATCACCATCATGCTTATGGATAACCCAAGAGTTTGTACTGAGGGAATGAAAACATGTCTGATGTTCTCTTCGTAAGCCAAAATATCCCTGTGTTGAACAGATCCCCAGCACAAAGGAGGCTGATAGTCATATTGTGCAGTAATCATACTAATGGTAATTATAATATATGGCTATTTAAATGTGATCAGAAAAGCAGCCATTAAAACCAGACTTACTCACTTTGTGAAAAGAGCCTGGGAACTCACAATTGGGAAACGTTTCCTAGCATGGTGACAGGTATGGACATAGCATTAACTTTGAAATCAGTGGTCCAGCCTAACCAGTCACATTGATCAGATTTCTAACATTACTTCCTACTGTGCCTAAACTTTAAAAACGGCATCAGCAGCCAGGAAACAATATACATAGGCCTGCCTTTGCTGTAAATAAATGTAAGCTACACCTTATTCCGACTGGAATTTTTGATGTTTGCAGGCATCGTTACTATGTTCACCACAGCCCCTTTCGATTTTGAAACTATAGCGTCATCCCCTCTCGTTGCTGATTGGCCTGACGTTTTTGAGGTCTGATGGAGACGTTAGTGAATTACCTAGCGTTCATGGGCTTCGGAAAAACCTTTCTCCGAGTGAAAACATCATCATTCCGCGTCATTCACGTCACTTAATGTGTGAGTCAGAGGTCGGAAACTGGGGCTAGATTTTTGGTGCATTCAGAGCACCTCGGAATGACAAGGACCGCCCCCATGGCTACTTTGTTTTTCCGACAGCAAGTGTTCATGTGCTTTGCCATCGGAATGTGTGACAAACACGGATGTCACAACAAAGGTTAAAACATACACTCACTAATTCTAAACCAACAAATTTGCTTAAAGGGGAACTTGTCAACTATTTCAACGTAATAAACCCGTATAGAAATCATTTGGATGGTTAAATGACCTGTTCCGGTGAAAATGGTGACTTTCCACGCTGCGCCTATCGTCCCCAGGCGGAAAACCAACCTTGCAACATTGAGACTACCGTCCCGGGAAGAGAAGTGAGAAACCAGAAACTAATTTTAAATTGTGTTTCTTACCTTGTAACATCCACATAGTTCTGCCAAACGTATGCTAACCGTTCGCTAGCTTGTAAACAAATGCATGTGCTTTATCGTTACCTTTTCCCACAGTTTGAAATAGCATAATGCACAAATTCTCCAGCAGTGGGGGAAATCCTGCCAAGTTCCCCTTTAAAATATAGTGTAAGATGCTCATGAAAGAAAGATGCAGCTTTCAAGTGATAAAAAGGGCAAATTCCCAAGTTCACATTAAAACTGTTGGACATGAAAGGCCACATGGACTACAAACGAACTACAACGTGACGACAAAAGTGATGACGAGCCCCTAGCTGGGCAACTCTGTTAGCAAAATCTAGCCCCAGTTTCCGACCTCTGACTCACACATTAAGTGACGTGAATGACGCGGAATGATGATGTTTTTACTCGGAGAAAGGTTTTTCCGAAGCTCATGAACGCTAGGTTTGCTAACAGAGTTGCCCAGTTAGGGGCTCGTCATCACTTTTGTCGTCACGTTGTAGTTCGTTTGTATTCCATGTGGCCTTTCATGTCCAACAGTTTTAATGTGAACTTGGGAATTTGCCCTTTTTATCACTTGAAAGCTGCATATCTTTCTTTCACGAGCATCTTACATTAGTTTAAGCAAATACAGTTGTTTGTTTAGGATTAGTGAGTGTATGTTTTAACCTTTGTTGTGGCATCCGTGTTTGTCACACATTCCGTTGGCAAAGCACATGAACACTTGCTGTCGGAAAAACAAAGTAGCCATGGGGGCGGTCCTTGTCATTCCGAGGTGCTCTGAATGCACCATAATGGTGTTCCAGACCAGTATCTCCCTGAAAGGAGCAGGTGGGCATGGCCAGGCTAGCAATTAAATGACAATTCATTTTTCTCTAAAAATGTCTGTCAGTGCCATGGTGTCTCTGTGAAAACATTGACCTCAATGTGATCCGTAGCGGCAGTTCTTGGTGCTTTTCCATCCAAAGGTGTGTTTGTAGGCTACTCACAAAAGAGATGTCGACTTGATAAGACCTGCCCGGGCCGTTTGTCATTATCACACCTCCGCAGAACACGCTGTGTCGTCATGCCAGAGTGGAGATGGCATCGCACTGGACCGCTGGCCACTGAAAACACGCGGGAGGTGGGGTCCAGGGCTCAGCCTGTGCCAGCGCTGTTGACGTGGCAGCCAGTGCCAGCCTGCCATTCACAGGTGCACAATGGTTTATCTGGCATTCATTACCTGAGTCCACTGATAATCAATGAGCCAAGAGAGGAAAGCTAAAGGATGGATATTAGCCCCCCAAATAAAACAACTTTAAAATAGTGATCAGTGTGCGGTGACTTTGATCTTTCGCTGATGGATATTAGCCTTTGATAAGATTGTAATATGTTAAGTATGTTATCATAACAACAACAACAACAACAATAATAATAATGATAATAAATAATTTGTTGTATAGCAGTTGTAGCAGTCTTAACAGGCATTTCCTGCCCAGTGAGGAGATGGGTACCACTGCCAATAGCTGGACAGCAGTGTATGAGAGATCAGTGTTTGGTCTACTTTGACTGTATCTGCTCTTGAGCAGCCCTCTCCTCTCCTCTCTGTTCAGCACATCTGCGTGGGAGAGTACACACTAATCCGGCCGGCGGAGAGGAGAAGAGCGGAGCGCGTTCCGTAACAGAGATGCCGAGGCAGGGAGTGCAAATGGGCCGCAGATATGATTCATGGGATTAGATCGTAATCCCTCCACAACAGGAAATGAAATCAGATGCACAACATCAAAGGAACGGTGCTATAATTCGAGGCAGTCAATGGCTCGGAACGTTCTGTGGCTGGAGAGGCTTTGGCAAGTCCAGTTGGCCTAGCAAGACGCTGAACTGGACAGAGCCTGTTGAGGTGCAACTGTTGTTTCACTACTCTGATCCATTCCTTTTTGTACAATGGAATGAGGCAAATGATATGTTACTCCCCACTGTGCACTATGCAACAACACATTAATTCTACTAGGCTAATGTCACCAAATAAACTTTTATCACAAATAAGATAATGCCAAATGGACTGCTGAAACATCCCGTACTTACTCTAAGTGAAATGTGAAAATGTGTGTATTTTTTATAACAAGATTACATACAGATCATTTATTTAGGTAAGAGGCCATGTTTCTGAAATCCCATGTAAAAGGGCTGAATTAAATTATTTCCCTCTCACAGTTCTGGGGAAATGAACAGAAGTTTCTGCTGTGCCTTGTTAGGCCACAGTACAGGCTGCCAAATAGTGAGATTAGGATTAAAGAAGCCAAGCCATCCTTGGAAGCATCTGCCAAACCTAGGGCAAGCGTGGTTGTTGTTGTAGGCAGGCAAATCATCTTACTGAAGATGAGAATAATTTAGTACTTAGTACTTCACTCACTCACACACACACACACACACACACACACACACACAAGGGGTAAAAAAATACCCAAAACATCTGGTGTATCTACATGAGACAGCTACTGTTGGTGTTGGAGACAACAAGTCTGTCTGTGCTGCGATTAAATTACGCCCTGAATGCCATCATCGTGCGATGTGAACGTATCGTGAACCACTGCTTCGGCTGCCAGTGCGGAGACAACTCGGGGCCTTTGCAGATGAGATGAGAAGGTGATTGTGTTGCAGTCACGCCTGAGACGCCTGGGTCCAGCCGCAGCTGTGAAGTTGCCTAATTGTAATGCAATGTGCTAAATGTGAGTGACAGAGGATGAGCTTTTTTTCCACGGCACCAGATGTGCTCGAAATGCTCTAAAAACCGGGACTGTTGGTGGTGTTGCTCTTCCTCTGCCCTCGCACCAAGCTCTTTTTTTAAAAGCGAACCATCCACCCCCGTACTCTTCCGGTGAGAGCCGATGCTGAATGTGAGCGGTCTTCTCCTTCCTCTTCAGCAGACACACACACACTGAACACACACACACACACACACCACAGAGTTTCACAAGGCTGTGTGCACAATTTCACTTACTGGAACAGAGGTGACTGAGCTTCTTTCTCACAGTTATTCAGCATAGTGTTCCAGCATCTGATGCTAAAGCCTCCATCTCATATTCATGTGTGTGTGCAGAACAGCTCAAGATAGTTGGTACTGCATATGCCACTGAATGCAGAGATTTATACATTGGTCCCAGTGTAAGATGGTAATAATTTCTTCAGTATTAGAAAAAAACTTCCCCCTAAAAGCCAAAAGCAAGCAGAAGCACATTTCTCTGAAATATTTATAGACATAGGTAATAACTTCTGAGTTCTTGGCATGTGGAGTACTTTTGTCCTCCTCCATTCTAATTATCTTTTCATTCAACTCAGGGTGGGGAAGAGGGGGTGTGTGGGGGAATCACCTCAGATGTCCTTCTCCAGGAGATGCTCATGGTCACACCTGCATCCCTCCCTGCGTCTGTGTTTGACTGAGACACCTTGCAGCGACAGACTTATCTAACACAAGAACTCTCTCCATCTCTGGCTGCAGGAATGTGGTCTCATAGCTGCAGGCTGCATGGGAATCACAAGGTGAAATTTGCCCTTTTACCCCCAAGGCTCAGTAAACTACAATCAGTCAGCAGTCAGTTCTCACACTTTCAGAAATGTTAATGGTGCATGTCCTGTGAATGTCAACATAAGGGAGACACACTTTCCGTGACGGCTGTTTTTCAAATGAGCTTCAACTAGCTAGTTTTGTCTTCAACTATTTTACTTTGACAAAATATTAACATACCAGAACATAATCTCATTAACAGAACAATGTTTTGTGTTTGTTTGTTTGTTTCTGACAGAAGAGTTATTTTTCCTGTTTTCCCTCATATTTTCAAGAGGCAGAACAAAAACAAAAAACAAAAAAAAGGTTTTTGTGTTTGTTTTTGCTGGGGGGTGGTGAAGTGGCGGCCGGCAGAGAGATGTCGTAACAGGATGCAGAGCGTCCCTGGCCCGCTTGATATACCGCTGAAAATATCTGGTTTCCGCATGTCAGTTTTTGTGAGTGAAAGGGAAGTGGTTGTGTTGTGGTTTGAGCGAGATCACGCTGGGTTGGGCCGCAGGCCGGCTCTGCTGGCTGACAGGCCCCCTGAGGAACAGGAACTCAGGGCCGCCCGAGCTTCTGACAGAATGAGGAAATCCAACCACACCTAAGGCTTGGGGCCGCAGACCCAAACACAAGCGCTTCACATCCTCCCTCACAGAGCACAAACACACAGCTAGTTTCCATTCAACTGCAGACGCTGTCAAACAAAATAAGGTCGCCCTACATCAACTAGACTTTCGACAAAGTTCTTCCTATTTAAAAAAAAATATATATAACAATGAGCAGTCAGTGCTTATGTAACTTGTTACTTAATCACAACTCATGAATTCAAATCCATTTACAAGGAAAACATTTTTCAGACTAGAAAAAAGACACCTCATTTATTTGTTGTATAAACAAACCACTGGTCATGAAATACATCAGTAGAATTGAAACCTTCATGAACAGGACAATGAAACCCTTATGTGAAGTAAATACAGTATACATAATATATCACTGAAGCTTGCATTTTAACAAATGCATATCCAAACAACAGCACTTTTGACAATTATTAGAGGCTAGAATGAATGGTGGTGAGCACATTTGAAAATCCCTGAAACATGCCCCTATGGGATATGCAAATCTCTCTCATTTGCTTGCACCGACAAGCTGGCTTTCATTGGCATCGGCTTCATTGATACTTTCTTACAACACCACACAAGCGCTTCCATCAGTGTTGACAGACATAATAGAGATCACCTTCCTTGACTGAAAAAAGAATAGAAACTAAGTAAATAAAAAAAAAAGCCAACCCAGTGACAACACTTCTGTGTACAGGCTGAACCATAGAATGATAACTGGGCTGAACCATACTGTAAATTCATCATGGAAAGAAAGGCAACAGGAATTACATGACACAATGACCAAACAAGTTAAATCAGTGGATTCTTTTGGGCTTTTCAGAGCTGAGCATTCAGAACCACTAACAAAACAACTCAATGAGATAGCTTTGTGTGTGAAGTGTTATGACATGCAAAACTGATTACTATGTGACTTAGAAAGTATGTCCCATAACAGAAAAATTTAAACTCATTTGGTCGTTAATAGTACATAATATTTAACATGTCATCCTTGTGGAGAACTGCTGAGAAAATATACATTTAATAACAGTCAATAGAAATGCTATGGTAATTTAAGGCCAGCTTAAAGACACCCATTGCCCTCTACAGGGTACCGTATAAGAAATGCCTGTGTAAAAGCTTTGGTCCCGGTATAGGGTCTTCTTTGCACACTCCTGTGCTTTTCTTCAAATGTAAATTGTAAATATGCTTTTTAAAAGCATCTCCTAAACCCCATTGCAAATTCCATACATACATCTCTCTTACACACACACACACATACACACAGGCCCTCCCTTTCAAACCAGGCCCTTCAATGCCCCCCCCCCCTCCCACACACACACACACACACACACACACACACACATAACAGTCATTATTTCAACAATAGCTATACATTATGGTATACATACATTACAACATGGTACAGATGCTGGTTATGCAAGGCTTGCAGGTGGTATAGATTATCCCCGAGTAAATGCAATCTTTTGGTTGGAGTCTGAAACCTCCACTAGATGAACCATCAATGTTCTGAAACTTTCACAATATTACACAACATGTGACTTGCAATGGCAGACTAGCTGTAATGGGGCATACTGATAGTAAATAGATACTATCCGGATATTTGTTCACTGTACATTCTATGTATAAGACTTTAGAAATGACTATTTTATAATCTGTAGTCAGGGCTATGGCTTAAGCCTCTATTGCGTGTTAATTACTACCAAAATGAGCCCTTCAAAAAAATACCTTTTTTAAAATGTCTTATGTTAGCACAAAGCATTACGTTTAGCATAGTATTTGGTTTTCAGAAGACATTATTCTGTCTTGTTTACTAAGTCTAAAGTGACCCACTCTAGTAAAATACATTTTATATCATTATGTCATTATGAAATTAAACATTCATGCATATGAGTGTGTTTCTGAGAGAGCTTTTAAAGTGTACACAGAAATACATTTTCCTAGAAAAGGAATTAATGTCTTCCACCATACTGTGGCTTCATATAGAGTTTCAGTACATATGTGACTTCCGACAAATAAGTGCCCTTGTTCACTTCCTCTCCGTCGCCATTTCATAAATTCATTGCATCATATGTGCATTATTTCCGACAACCGAGTTCCTGGAACCACACAACAAGCTTTTTCGTTGTGCTCCCTTCGAAATAGCTTAGGTCTTCAAGTGATGGTTCGCTCAAGAAAGGTTCCCCCCTTTCAGCACTGTGATTATCATCACCACGGGCCACAGAAGTCCCTCAGCCCTCATGTCGTCTCCAGAGTGTCCAGCTGGAAAACGTTGTGGTTGGTCGGTGTGGAAAAGTAAAGCTGTCCACTGTCCGGGCAGTTGTCGCATGGGCTGCTGAGCCCCAGAGTTCTCTCAAAGTCGAGCAGCTGACCCATGAAGTTGAAGTTGGGCGAGATGTTGGACTTCTTGCGCTTGACGAAGTCGTAGGCGTCGTTGAGGGACAGGCTGAGGTGCTGCATCAGGTAGGCCACCGTCACAGTCACTGACCTGCTGATACCAGCCAGGCAGTGCACCAGCACCCCACACCTTTTAGAGCGGGCTTCATCTGCGGACCAACATCATCATCATCATCATCATCATCATCTCCATCATCACCACCACCACAAAAGAAATCATCATCACCATCTTTCTCTGGTCCTTTCTCACGATAATCATTATCACCATCATCACCATAAAACTAGCCACTATCACCATCTTTCCCCCCCTAATCACTATCAAGCCAAAAGCAATCACCAACACTTCATAATTATCATTATTCAAATACATCAGCCTCTTCTCTTTTGTCTTACCTTCATCATCATCATCATCATCATCATTATCCTCCTCATCCTCCCCCTCATAATCATTATCAACACCAAAGCTATCACCTTCACCACTTAGGCCTACATTTACAACCGTGATCGGCCTTATCATGAACATTTAATCTAGGTTTTAATCCAAGTCCTATATTGTCTAGGCAGACAGACCTTTGCACAACTTTTCACTCCTCTGATTCAAGACCCAGCTCATGTTTATGTGTGCATTATTGATACCATAGCCTTCCCATATTAATTTTGAATATGTTATTCACGCTCGCGATAATGCTGTGAGCTATATACTCCAGGCAATGTGCCTTCGCCTCATCTCTCTCTGCAGTCTAATGTGAGTAGCACACTCTGCAAAAAGTGATTAGGTGTTCCTGGGGATTTACTCAATGGTGTATTAGGCTATTTTTGCTTATTTCCATTCATCTCTTCAGTACTAGCCTACTTAGCGCCTCGTGCAAATGCCTCTCTAGACAACAATACATCTCCCACAGCCATGAAATCAGACGAGCTGATGGGAGACACACAGAGAAGCTGTATACGTGGCGGCTATTTAGGTACCATGCTAGATATGCATGAGGAAATGTTTGACATGAGTTGCCAGTATGAAAAAATATATATTAAAAGACCTGACAGACCTTATCCACCAACAGCTTACAGAACAGGAGTGGGCCTATCACACTTCTAAAACATCTTAACTTAAAAACAACAACGTATCCACAGGAATGCAGCATATGCCAACAAATAAAGGTGAAGGCCATATGGCATATTTGCGATGATCCACTCCACTTACCGATGAAGGAGATGGCCTCTGGAAAGAACTGGGACAGATTCTGGCTCCAGTGATCCGAGATGGGGATCTGCTTGTACCGGAACTGGCCTTCGTGCTCGAACATGTTGGGCAGATTGGGCGTCACGTTGAGGATGTACTTGATGTTGTATTTGCTGAGCACGTCCATGTTGCTGGAGTCCTTGGCGCATCCCAGGTACAGGTAGGGGAGGATCTCCACGGGGAAGGCCGCCTGGGCACCCGACAGTGGGCTCTCCTCACTCTCGGTGGCACTACACAGCTCGCGGTCCGACTCGCCGTCCGAGCAGTCGGAGCTGATCCGGAGGCCGCCCAGGCCCAGGACGGAGGCGGGCGGAGATGTGCTGGGGCAGGAGACGTCCAGGAGCGTCTCGCAGTGCTCTGGGTACTCAGTCTGAAATGTCACAAACCCCCCTAGGGCAAGACAGGCAGAGAGAGAGAGAGAGAGAGAGAGAGAGGGAGAGAGAGAGAGAGAGAGAGGCTAAGTAACATGCAGTCCAAAGTGTTAGCAAGCATGCAGCATGTTTCAATACTTGTCTAGTTCAAATAAAACTTCCCTGTATTTTTGTAGACTAACACACAGCTTACTGGTTTCCTGTGTTGCAATCCATCACAAGTAAAAGGAGAGGAACCATTTCACACACTACACACTAGCCTACTGACTGCACACTACTTTTTTTAGTTCAGGAATGATTCACTGAGAATGTTGCACCTAAATGAGCAGTCCAACTATCAACACTCCACTACTATACAGGCTTTAGAATGGACGAAAAATAACTAGGCCATACACATGTAGTATATCCTACATATTAAATGTGAATACATAGTAAATGTACTTTAATACATATTGTGTCACGCCAGCTGTAAGGAAACTGGGCCTATACTACAGTTTTGTTTTTCTTTTTGACTGTGTGTGTGGTCTTGTTTACAGGAAGCAACAAGCAGCGTATTCAAAACCAATCAACAATATTGTTATTGTCATAGTCCAAGAGCGAAACAAGATAGGTCTATAATATGATATGGCATAGTCATAGAAAAAATGGAAATACCAACAGACTACTTACCTTTCAGGTAGTATGCTTGGCACCCTTCGTCCCAAAGCTTCTGCAGAAGAAGTCCTAAAACTGAACTCGTTCCAGAGTGCATTTCTGAAGTACATTCATCGTACAAAATCACCGTGTCCGTCGTACAACGCCGTATGAACTTTTCCTTATCCTCATTATTCGGAATTAGTGATCGAATCGGTAGATTTCCTCTTTTAAATCTGCGAAGCATCAACCCGGGGATCGCCAAATTGATAGCAGTCTCGATGTGAGATGACTCATAGACCTCATGCGATCGGCAATCCAACAGCAACAGCGAATTCCCACCAGATTCTAATTCCACTTGCAGCCATTCCACACTTTTACCCGTCATCATTGTTTACGACTCGGTTATTTCACATCACATTTTTACAATAATAGGTAATTTCGAAACGAACGCGAAGACCCATAAACTACAGTAACAGGCAACCCTAACTCTCAACACTGGCTGTTCAGGATGCGGGATTTCATGACGACATACCGTGCGTTCGAGCGGGAGTGATGGAACCCGTGGACGCGACAGGTCGTGCACACTTCCAAAAATATGAAGAAAAACACAGACGTGTCTTTCAGACAAAGCTCTTCACCTCACAACGGTTATTACATCCACCTAATTACCGCGTCTTCGCTCTTCTGGGTCAGGCACGTCTTCACTGAGCATAGTGTGGTATGGTTAAGTTACAATGGTGTCACACAAGAGGGAGGAGTTTTCTATTCAGCATTTTAAAAACGAAAGGAGGAGCCAAAAGTTCTCTTTGGAATCCTGTGCTTGATTCTTCATTCTCGATTCTCACTTTCGTTCACACCATGTACATTGATGTGGAACATGATTAAGGTCAGTGGCTGCAAGCACTAGCCTAGCTTACTTCCAGTTTTACTTGACAGGTCAGCACTCAGTGAAAAACAATAATCTGTGGCTATTATAAGCCCTATGTGTGTGCTGACCTGAGATATGAACATTGTAATATTATGATATGAACATTGTGAATAAATACCCATAAATTATTAAGCTAAAAAAGAAACAAAATAGCCTTGACTTTTTTTTCCTGGTCAGAGATGTGTGATGATGACAGCATATGTGGTCAACAGGTGTGTCTCAGGCAAAAATCCTAAAATTGGCTATAAGCACTGCAATCTTATTAATCAGCAAATTCCATTTCTACTTCATAGGCTACAGTTTTTATATGCTCTATCAAAACCATCCATCCGTGCAGACATCATTACATTGTTGTTGTGAAGTAAGCGAACCCTTGTGATTCTGTCATTAAACATTTCAAACTCAATAGGCTCACTTATATTGCATGACCCTGTGTAAAATGTCAAAACGGCTGTAATTATTACACTATGCATCCATTGCAGTAGGTGGAAGTGACAGAGATTTCCCCCGTTAAGAGGCTCCAGAGCTCGGCCGTCTGGTCCCTGCTGTGAGCTTTGGTGAACAGGTGCCATGCCTCTGCAAAGGCGAGGGGGTGGGGGTGGGGGGTGTTGTGAGAGAGAAGGATGAAGGCCCGGGCACTTTCACAGCTTGTTAAGTATGACTGAAGGAAGCAGATGTCCATCTGCTCAGCGCCTACCATGGGATTCCTAAGGGCTTCTATGCCTTTCACATGCATTGAAGGCCCCGTGGTCTTTTTAGGTCTGCACCTGTTAATACACACTATAAGACATGCCCTACACTATAGATGGGGAGAGACAGAGAGAGAGAGAGAGAGAGGGATGAGGATGAAGAGGGAGAGAGTGAGATGGAGAAAAGGACACAGCAGTAGGCCTGCAAACGGTAACAAAAACAGCAGCAGCAGCAGCGGCAGACGAGGGAGGGATTGTTCATTTCCGTGCGAGTGCTCATGAAGGGGAACTGGGAGGCGGTGGGAGATGGGATGGGAAGCATGCCATGTACACAGATCATCTGCCTGTGCACGTGAGTGCAGCACACACACACACGTATGCACACACACACACATGCGCACAGATGTGGAGCAGCGACTGGATTAGAGGAATGCGTGGAGGAGCCGAGTATAGCAGACGCTCACCATCACATCTGCAGTGTCCTACAGTAGCGTAGCGTTATCAGCAGCATCCTCGCTGCACTTCCCAAAAATCATGGAGCAAATTTGTGAAATGACCCATTTTGCACCCTATTCAAATAAAATTATGTATTTTATTTAAGATTATGCATAATTTCACGGTATCCCATAAAGCAGGTCTACCATTAGCTTGATAAATGCACACCGGTGTCATATTTGATATGTCTCTGCATCACAGGATGCTAAAACAGAGAGATGAAGGCAAATAAAATCTGCACATACAATAACATCAAACTCAAGATAATGTGGCTGCTTGCCACTGTGGAGTTTTTTCTCTATTATGCAACTGTGGAGAGTGCGTGTTATCATGATAATACCCCATCATGAGAGGCAGCGATAGCCTTTGCTGATGCAGTCCTTGGTGGCAGTACATGGCTTTTCAAAGTGCTCACGATCTCCTCCTACAACCTAAGCAGATGTAGGCTACTCTGTGGTGGCTGTTTTTCCCATAAACCCAAGACATTTGCAGACATTTCTTTTGCAACAAAAACATACACATTGCGTGTGTACACATTGTGTACATTGTGTACACATTGTGTGTGTGTGTATATATATATATATATATATACATACATCATTCTCGATTCTCACTTCTCACTTTCGTTCACACCAATACATTGATGATGATGTACAGTATATGACAGTGTTGTGTGGTGGGCAAATATCTTTGTCCCTATCGCGGGTAATTGTGGTCCACATAGGCCTGATGGCTGCTCTCTGGTGAGACGTTTTTGATGGATAACTGGTCACATAGCTGCAGATTGATCAAAAAACGTCTTATCCTTAAAGCAGTGCCTTCGTCATTCATGTAATTCTTTGCACCTTTCTCCAGATGCAAGAGAAAATTCAACAAAATGTAAATGAAGTTTTGGACACCACCTAGTGGTCAACTATTTTTGTGAGTTCCATTTTATGAATATAGAGCATAATGTTGTTTTTCAGTGAATGGACTAGCCTATTATTGTAAAACGAAAACAACTGTTTGCAAGATGGAAAGAAGCTCTAGAATTACATTTCATGAGTGTGTGATCGTCAATGCTACCATCATTCAACAGAACTATACAGTATACCAGGCAAAGGGGCACACATCTTATACACATGCTCAGCCTTTTGGGTCTTGAAGTCTTTTCAGAATGAACTCTACAAACTTAAGTAATGTTTGGACAGTTTTGGAGAAGCATCCTTCAAAACCACCTCTCAATTTAATTTCAAGATTGAAAGAATTGAGGCCCAGAAATGAATTTGTTTAGCATTCAAGATTTAGGATCAGGGACAAATACTGAATCATTAAGGCAGAGTAAACAGAGAAATTTGAATTAGAATTGGTCAAGGCTTGTTTCATATGGCTGATAGCTGCATGAATCATGCTATTCTGTGGCCTCAAGGCTTCCAATGAAGTTACTCCCATTCTTTAGACATGAGTTTGATAGCATTTGCATACAGTAGATATCAATGAGAGACTCTAGGAGCATGAAACGTGTGAAACGTGCCAAACGTGCACTGTGTGTTGCAACACTGGACCACCACACAAACATTTACTTACAGGAGTACCAAAAATCAGCTGTAACCACACAAACTGAACACTGATGGACATGTCTGTCACACACACACACACACACACAGTGATTCCTTGAATCGTGTATTCTCTTCAGCCCAGGCAGCCATCACTGTGTCACAGTGACAGTAATATCTATCCCTGTTTCAGAGCTGCAGAAATACACTGAAATAATGAGGGATCCTGAGGGAGGGTGTGGGATGGAGAATCTTCACCACATTCAGTACTGAATGGAGGTTGTCAGAGTCAACTTAGAATAGAATAATATAATAAAAAATGGAGTTTATTTTCCATTTAAAATTGGTTTCCTGCCTATGAACTGCAAACAATTCCTCCAAAACTGCAGCTTTGACATTTGAAGTACTGTAGCAGTTATTTTTGCATGCCATTTAATAAAATCAGAATTCCAAAATTATAACTCAAAACTTTCTCAAAAACCATGCTCACATAAGAACAAAACATGACTATATTATCTCCCAGTGTAATTTGTCTGGGCCTCTTAATCCTGTACCTGACCCAGACATTCTCAAAACATCCTTCAGACGGTGATCATGACAGTGTGCCGACAGCTGAGAGAATGAAACCTCCCCCGAGAGGAGCATCATTTTCAATTACCTTGTTCTCAGCTGTCACACGCTCACACATACACAGACACAGGACAGGGACACAAGTCTCGTCTCCGAGCCCTGGGTAATTAAAGCAGAAGCTGCTCTGTATCCATTTTTAAGGGAAGACCATCTGCTCCTTTCTAGACCTCCAAGGACTCCGACAGGGTGTGATTTCTCCATTGTTGACTAACATTAACATCATAACAACAATATTTTAACTAGTGTTAAGTAATAGTTGTAGTGTTGTTTATTTAAGCAATGTGTACTGCTATGGACACAGGCTAGGTGGCAGTGATGAAATAAGACTTATCAATTTTGACATAGTTACATTATTTCATATACCAAAAATAACATGGATCCTTCCATTACAGCATGTACATATCATCTTCCAGCCTCGCTTATTTTTTTACCACAAGGGGGCACACTTTTACTACTATTGATGGGCCTAACATACACAGACATAACACCCTTTCCTGGGCATTATGTGATGTGATTGTATGATACACAAATCAAATGGTAATTAGTTAGAATACAATGAAGGTAAATATTAATTTATGGTGTCATTTGTAGCTTATTATTATGACAGACACAAAGTCACATCTTATTTAGAAATATTAAGATTAAGAAAAAAAATTTCCCCACACAATTTTATTGCATTTTGTGTTCACAACATTCAACAAGAATTATGTAGTCCTTTTTTGTTCAAATAATCTGTCCTAGTCTTTCCGAATGTTCCGAATGTTATAACCAGTTGAGAACATACATAAGAATCAATTCACAGCAATAACCAATTGGACAATCAGATCCCTTTCAAGTAAACAACACATTAGACATCTGGTTATCTTCAGTATTTCCCTTAACGTTTCCTGGGCTACACAACTGCAGTGCCTGTTAAGTGCGTCACAGCTCATTGAGTCATGACAGCTGATGATTCTCCCTTAAAATGTAATATGACTTGACAACAGCATTCCAATATTCCCTCTATGCAGAAGTGATCAGACGAGCCATACAAACACATCAACTACAGGGCAGCTACGGTCATTACACACACACACACACACACACACATACACACACACACAACAACAAAACACATGTCAAGGATTTACCCATTAAATAAATGTCTAACTGAAATACAGCAATATATTCATCTCTTCATATTTACAATATTTCAAAACTCATTTCATGGAGTAAGCATTGTTCACTGTACAGCAAGTTTAATATCGCATACCACCAAAAGCAAAACCATTTGCACATACGCTGGTAAAAGCATGATGTGAAGTTTCACTGTAAATCTCTGAATCAAAATCTCCTACGATTTGAGACAGCAGCTCTTTCTGAAACATGACCTGAAATGAAATGCTCTATCTTTGCCTGAGCAAAGACTTCTGCGTATGGGCAATTCAGCACAATGACAGCGTAAGACTGGGTTTCTGAAAAGTTTTCTTTGTTGTGGAACGGTCATAGTTGCATGATAGCCTCTGCCATCTGTTTCAGTCATTGTGGTCGTAGCACAACAGTGATTTTCGGAAAAAAACCGCCCACAGCAGCACAGGCCTTTTGAGGACCTGGAACCCTCAGTACTGACCCAAAGATGACCTGTAGGAGAACTACTCATGCTTTTACCAGACTTGCGTGGAGTTGCAGTGGTTTAAAGTTTTTAAACACTACTACACCCAGGTAAACAAACAAACAAAATAATGTATGCATGCTTGAAATGATTGTGTAGGACCCATTGAATGATTGAAATGTAATAAACACAACACAATTCATCTGTAGACAAGTGTTGCACCAATGAAAGGCTGATTAAGACAAAAACAAAAAACATGAAAATGATGACAATGTCCCTTCTTGTGTATTGCCCATGGCTGCTAATAATGTCTAATAATAATTTCTTCAAATCCTTATTACCTTTTTGTTGCCAATAGATTAAGGTTGAAAGGAAGAAGGCTTATCTATCCAGTCAACACAACCAAATCCTATTTGTGAAGATGTTTAACGTTTACACATGGAAGATCTGGTAAAAGGTGGCAGAAACTAATAGATCTACCCTGGCTACCTTTTCCCTCAGGTAATGTAAAATAACTTCTTTAATCAAATAACCAAAAGTAAGATGAACTTCCCTTCTCTGGTGTATCCTTAGAAGCAAATAGTTTGGGCCTCAACAATGAGGATGTAAACAAGCCCTTTCTAATCAATGTGACACTCCCAAATAAATAAATAAATTAATTAACAAACAAACAAACAAACAAACAAACAAAATGTAACATCATACAATGTGTTACATAATGTAAATCAGTGGAATGTATCAACCAAATTATTCAAGCAATTAGGGGCAAAAGTAAACAAGCAAACAAAAGAGAAGAATGTTGAAGCTGCATGGAATGTGGTGGATGAGTGTTGAGGGGCCTTACACGCTACGGGAGAGGCGACGAGACGACTTTGGACATGAAGCTTGAAAGGCAAAAACACACACAGGTGGGAGCGGGAGAGTGACAGAGGAGAGGGTAGACGGGTGGAGTGGAGAGCATGGGGTTTAAATGAGCCACCACTGCCTCAATGGCTGGCCGGCTGCTTAGTTGGCTGTTCCTACTCGGTCTGGGGCACGGAGATGGCAGGTCCCTTGGGGTCATCGAAGCGGTCCATGGTGCGCAGCTGCATGATCATATGCAGGCCGTAGGTGAGGATGAGCACCATCAGCAGGGAGGTCAGCAGACCCATCCAGATGCCCGGCGAGAAGAAGCCCGCGCAGTCACTGGCGTAGGAGAACTCCTTCTTGGAAAGGTTGAAGCCCTGGATCTGTGACAGAAAGCGAAGAAGAGAGATATGGTGAATGACTGCTGATTTATACAAGAGGATATTTTAACCATGAGGAGGGTTTGTACTGTTTGATTGAAGACGGATACCATCAAGGTGTCCTCCAAAACCAAATAAGTCAGCCAATCCTATCTTTGTTTCCTTTCTTTTTAAACATGGCATTGGATGAAAAAAAAGGAATGTGACATGTTGGAGGTGCCAGAGTGTAAACTTCATCACATTTTTCAATTTGATTATCTTATATTCCTCATGCTTCCCCTGCACTGAAAAGACAGAAGCTGCTATCACAAGCAGCCAAAGTCCTAGCTACCTGGAAGTCTTCGAAAGACACCCTCCAGTCTTTGGCAGCGTCCTTGGGCGTCCGTGGTGTGAGCTGGGCGTAGCGGAAGCTGCTGACGGACTCGCAGCGGTACGAATACTCGGCGGGCGCGTAGATTGAGCGGCTGGCGTTGAACGTGGCCTTCTTGCCCTCGTACTCCAGGATGACCTCGTCCAGGGTGAACCAGCGGCGAGCAGAGACCTTGTAGTGGCGCTGGCTCATGGCAAAGCTAGACAGAGGAAACAGGAAGTTACAGCTCATGCCCTTGGGTCCGAGTGGGAGAAGTGAATCAGGAGAAGTGAATCTACAAGGAGTCTTTTTACTTCTACTCACATCATTTTGAAAGAACGGAATCCAAGAACGTTTTCATAGTTCAGGACCAGTCTGAGAATAAACAGAACATTTTGAAAGTCTCTCCGTGGTCACTTAAGTGTGAAGTGTTCAGTTTAAAGTGTGTCAGTGTGTGAACCAAGTTTCACACTCTTCTTCAGTCATATAGCATGCAATACTTGAAGTTTGGGGAACTTCAATTCCAAACAGTTAAGCCATTTTAATATTTTGAGTATTGTATACAATCATATATATTAAGAAAATTTTGAATTATTAATTGCATTGGACGTACTTGACTGAAGAGTGTGACTAAACGCGTTTTGATGGTTTCAAGAAAAGAATCAGTAGTGGCTGAATCAAGATTCTACCAAAGAGAGCCCAGAGGCTGTACGCTTGTGGCAGATTACATCAGAGTATCTTTGTGCTCCCCTTACTTTGAGTTGCTCTCACTGCAGGAGGAGCCAGCGAGCGTGACGGAGGCCCCCTCTCCAAAGGTCTGCGGGGACAAGTCGTGCCTCTTCCACTTGCCATCGCTGAGGAAGCTGACCGTCAGGTTCTCGGCCCACAGCAGGATGCAGGGGGAATCCTTCTCCTTGAACTCCACGGGTGGGTAGGGTTCTGAGCCACTCCTCTCCCTGGCCCTCTCACTGCTGCCACCACGCCTGGAGCCCTTGTTGCGGTACTGCAGGAGGGAGCGTCCTCCCACAGACTGAATGGCCAGGGAGGAGTCCTCGATCACCTTAGAGAAGAATGGAGGTGGAGGTAGACAGTCAAGGAGCCATCGGAACACCCACACCAGAGAGCTATCTAGCACCAAATGGAAAGTCTCTTCCACACCCTACTCCAACAATCACCCACATCATTAACCTTGCTGCTGGGTGGAGAATACTGAGTTTACACCACACTTATAGACTCAATGACACCCTGATATTTCGGCTATTAATAACGGTGGTCGAGTCAGAATCTTCTGAGACACTAAAGGTATGACACACTAAAAGGGACGTCTTCAGAAATACTATAGAGGTACATCTGTACTGTTGGTACACTTGTACTAAGGACGGTGTAAGACACAGAGAGCTACTTACTCGAGATGGCTGCAGCGCTGTGTAAACTGCAGTGTAAGGGACAGCCTGGCTGTTCATGATGCTCAAGACCTGACCAATCACCTCATCTACAGACCAGGAAAACAAACACAGTTCACCAATGTCAACATCAGCACCTTTTTATCCCACTAATATTGCATATTATTCTAATTACCTTATTTACACAAAAGTGTATAAATTCAGAAAATAAGCAGCTTTAACAAGTTCAACAATTTCAGACAAACAATAGAAAGAGTCAAAGAAACAGAAGTGTTGTGCTTACCGTTTCCACTAAGGACTTCTTTAGCAGACATCATATCAGCACTGTGCAAGAAGTGAACAATCAAAGCCATATCACCAAAAGGTCTTTGAAAGCACTACACAGTCACTACATAGAGGCTTTTAAGGATGTGGAGAGAATTTACATTTTTTCTAGGGAAGGATGTCTTGATCCTGCTCTTAGGCCTCCTTATCTGTATACATTTCTACCTTTCTATGTTGTGCATACTTGGATAAACTCATCAGGAGCACCCTGGATTGGATAAACTCATCAGGAGCACCCTGGATTGGATAAACTCATCAGGAGCACCCTGGATTGGTTGTGCATACTTGGATACTCATCAGGAGCACCCTGTATTGGTTGTGCATACTTGGATACTCATCAGGAGCACCCTGGATTGGTTGTACACACCTTATTTATTATACCGCATTCCCACTTGGAGTGATACAGTTTTTTTTTCACTCCAATATTAATCAAACCTTAAAGTACCATATGGGAATGCAATCTAAAGGTTGAAGTGTAATCATGAATTGCTCTTTTCTCCTTTTCTCCTCACAAGGCTCTATCAAGAGCAGTGTCAACACTGACTGCAGGAGTTTCATGCAGGAGTTGAGAACTCAATTGAAGATTTCCAATGGAGTAGGAACAGCCAAGATTCAGAGCTCTGTTCTCTCACGGAAATTACCTTGTGGCATAGGGAAGGCGGAAGACCAGCAGGGCGGCAACAGATGCGTTGAGTCGGAGCTGTGCGAGGGTCTCAGGGTCCATGTAGAGGGGGGACGTGTCCAGCTGCTCCTGCAGGATCCCCGTCACAGCATTGGCCACAGGACGAGCCACCGACGGCAGCATCAGAGGGTTGGAGGAATGCAGCGCCGCCTAGAGGTTGCAGAAGGACAGCGTTTGAGGGACTGTGCTGTAGCTACAAAGACTGATGTCAATCTGTTGAGTTGGCTTTTTTGAGTTCAATCAATTTGAGTATGTCTGGAGAAAGCATGGTTAGCAATATGCGTTCCATTTTTAACCTATGTGATGATTTTGCCTCCCTTACTCCCTAACATGGTCTTTCAGGACTTCTTTAAGGAAGTATATACAAATGCACTGACAGAAGACGACAGTCACAAAATATATATATTTTATTTCAAGGCTATAGGCTAATTATGCAATGAGCCTTACATTTCCAGCTAGTTAACTCATTATCAGCATTTGTGTGCAGTTCTTGCATGGGCAAAGGAGGGCGCAGTAACAGGGCCAATGGGTGGGGGCAAAAGGACTGAAGCCTGTGTGTACCTCGAGATTTGAGAAGGCGCTATCCTGTTTGTTCCCAAACACTCCTCCATACATGGTGAAATCATCCACACTCAACTGGAAACAAAAGCAAAACAAGGAAGTCAGCTGCAGATGATGCACACAAATCTGAAGCACTGGTCACAAGACAGGTCACACCTTTTCACAAATTAAATGTTCCACAAATATATATATATTTTAAAAAACAGCACTCTAAAGATTAAACTATAAAAAAACATTTGTTTTATATTACACCAGGCTTCAAATTCCCCATTGAACAGGGGTACACACGTCACAAATTACACCCAAGAATTTAACATCTTACATGTAATTAAGTAGGTTTTGGGTGTTAGGCCTAACAGTGAGGAGGCATCACCAATGCCAAACAACAGAAGTAGGGCCTAGTGTATTACAGTGGACGCCACTGACATTAGCTTGGCAAAATTCCCAGGTATGTGTTAGACACTCGGGTTATGTTTTAATTACTAGGTCTGAGTCAGTTCAGGTGTATAATGAGGGAAAGTCTGTGTGGTGCCATGTTTGTTCGAATATCCTGTCACACAAATGTAAAGGCTACCTTGTCCTGCAGGAAGAGCAGTACGTTGTGTGGGGTATTACTAAGAGCCGTCTTCAGGTAGGACTCCAGCTGAGAGCTGGAAACGATATGCCCAGCCGCCGGTGGCGTTTGAGACTGCAACGGGGAGCTGGGAAATAAACACGGGGCATTCGAAACAATAAGTTTAACAGGAGACTACAGCTTGATTTTTTTAATTGATACATTAGAGAATAAACAGTATGTAGACACGATAGGCTAATTCTTTTTAACGAGGCATAAGCGAACCTCGGTACGTTAGCTAACGGATTCATTCCGATGAAGATGTTTGACGGATAGCTAGCTATCATTTCTATAATATTGGCGTCCAATCCATACAGTTCTGGATTCTAATGCAGTACATTTGGGGTAATCCAGTCTTGGTATGTCAACGAGCGGAGTATGAAATAGATGTAAAGAAACCCCAGCATAGTGAACTGCGATGAATGACAAAATGTCATCCCTGCAGGTGGCTAACGCTAACTAGGCTTAGCAGGTTGCAGCACTGGACAGCTACCAGCAGTAAACTGAAAGACAAACACTGATGGTGTTTAAAATAAATGTTCTCCTTACCCTGCACTTGACCACATCATCAAAGGTACTTGGTCGTTGCATTTCCCGAAAGATGCAACGTAAAATAACACCGCAAAAATGATGCTACAGCTGAGTATTTTTCGGTCCGCCATCTTCGGGATCCTCAACGAATGACGTTGCTTTGAGTGCTCTCTGGAGCTGTAGGGATAAGTCACGTGGTAAAGATTCTGTCAAAGTAGCCTACAGTCCAGACCATGGTCCAGACTTCAAAATACAAGGATCACAACACCTCTTTCCTGTTTTCTGTGTGCCTAAGTCTCGACAAACCAAAGGGACTTAGGCTTCATCATAAAATAATAAACAATACATAACATTGTAAGATCAAATCAACTAATGGCCTCTTTACACCAAACAACTTTGACAAGATTTGGGAAAGATTTTTGAAAGATTGTAGTCTTTTGAGTAAAGCTTGAATGGGGGGCATTAGTTAAACGACTCTAATCTTTCATGAATCTTTCCCAAATCTCGTCTAAGTTGTTTGTAGGCCACAAGTAAATAACAATATTACAATCGTAGTAACAATAACCATGAATAAAAAAAAATGCTAAGTAAAAAAAATACTAAGTAGGCTTATGGGTCAGCTAACTGGACTAAATAGCTGGATGTTGATTACAAAGTTTTTAGATGTTTCTCTAATGTAGCAAGGCTATCACCAAAGAGTATAGAAGTAATTCACTAGACAACGGACAGCACCTTCCAGGAACAACGAACAAAAATAATCTAAACTGAGCCCTTTTCGGTGCCATCTTTGTAACACTGTTAGTGTTGACTGCATTGCTTCCAAAACTCTGAGGCATTATGAAATACATATTTTATTCACTGTAGGTAAAGTGAAACAATTTGACTTGAGGCGGAGTTTTAATCACATGCTGACAGGATGGACACAAAATCCATTTGGTGCTATCTGCCAGGTAAGATGGGGAAAAAAGAGGGGGGGGGGGGTGCACAAGGGTACAGAATCAAGAGGTAATTCAAAATAACTGTTTATAAAAATAGGAGGTAAATTATTAAACAGTTTAGTCATTCCAAGCTGCTCTATTACAAACAAGTAAGTGGAAAGGGCACAGAGAAAAACCATGGCACCAACATAAATACTCCTACATCAATAATTTAAGCACAAATTCGGAAACCTTAAATATCAGCAAGCCAAATATCAACTAGAATACTTGCTGACTTGCTGAGTCTCAGTATGCAATAACTAAAACCATTTCAGTCTGATAGAATACTAATGCCAGATCATTTTAGAGGGGAGATGATTCAGTTGGCTGTAAATTTGCATACACTAGAAACATTTCATTGTAAAGTAGGTTATCAATGAATGATGTACAACAGACACTTTAGGCCATTTTCCGTCTACCTGGCATAGACCGCACTTATAGATATGAAACGTGTATATTCGCTATACATACACTACTCACAAAAAGTCAGAGATATTCGGCTTTCGGGTGAAATTTTAGGATAAACCTAAAATCCATTATACTCTTTACAGGTGAACTTAATGTGACCTTCTCTAAACTTTTGAATGCACATGTCCAACACTTTCTGTACTGAAACATTACATTTCACCCGAAAGCCAGATATCCCTAACTTTTTGTGAGTAGTGTATCTATAGTTCATTGACTGCCTCAAAAATCTAAATAATGCAACTACATTTTTGAAACTCTGTAAAAACTGGCAAAAATGGGCATACATTTGTCATGGAAACACCACTGTTAAATAGTGAGGTATACAAAATACTAATTCCCCTTCACAACCAAGTTCCTTCACAAGTCCACTTCTTGGTTGAGACACTCAGTAATGTTAATGAGGCAATCAGAAAGTGATTGCCTCTAAACTGTACATGACATGTCTTCATTATTCAGCACTCAGGGTAAATACAGCTTCCAGGCTAAACAATTTGGCACATGCACTTTTAAAAAGCCCATTGCAGTTGTTGTTCCAGCTGGGATTGTTTCAAGAGGGACAGGATAATCAGAAAACTGTAAAAAAGGAATCCTGCTATCTGATGAGTATCAGATATATTTGTGGTCCACCTGCTGCTGTGGTGAGTGTCTGGTATGTATGTATGTTTGTGTGTATGTATGCGTGTGTGTGTATACATGTGATTTTTCAGGCTGGCTGATCTGGTCATATGCTCTGGCCTTCTTCAGCCTTGTCCCTGAGGGTAGTCGAAAGTGCCAGCCAAGGCCTCATCCTTGGTTCTGTATCCGCTGATGCAGGGCCTCCGCTTGGGATTTTAAGCTGCGGAACTCCTCCTGGATGAAGTCTGTGAGGACCTTCCTCATCTCCATCTGTGTCAAAGCAAATTGATTGTTATTGAGGTTATACGCCTGGAGAAAGGTGCCTCTATGCTGGAAAGAAAAACATACAAGTCACCTGGCTTTTGTTTTCTGCTTTTAGCGAGTCCACAAGGTGTTTCACAGTAAAAGGCTTCCCCACGTAAATTGTAATTGGCTGCAAGAGTGGGTGATATTTGGGTTATTTCTCTACATAATAATAATATAACCTAATTGAATCACATACTGTAGGTCAATAATAACCTTTTAGTGCTCTCACCTTTCCAGTCCGGGGTATGTAGGGACGAGTATTGGGTAGGACATCGTTCATACCTGAAACAGGTCAGAAACTATAAGAAATGATAGGTGCTGACATCTATATAAAGATGCTACTAAAACATTAACATCACAATTCAAAAATGAGTTTGACTGCAAAAGAAACTGTGAAACCATAATGAACATGCAGTGGATTCATCAATTTTGAGCCTACGTTCACATTATCCCATCCCATCCTATGGAGTGAAATGTTGCTGCACTGTCGAACCTTAAAGCCAAGTTTAAATAAGCTAAAGACTCAAACCAATGAAGCGACCAAAATATGCAAAGAAAATAACTTTACTGCACACCAACTTATAAATAGAGCCTGACCAATAAATTGGTGTGCTGATATTATCGGTGATATTGGCTATTTGTCGATCTATCTGTATTGGCGTTTATAACAGCCGATAACTATTTTAAAATTAAGTAAAGGAAAGCCAAATATCGATCCTCATTTTGACCAATTTCTCCTTACTTTTAGACACAACTTCCTCCTTTTCAGAGTCTGGTTGGTGGTCACCCTATTTCTACTACTTTATATAGCACACATGTGGCCTCCACTTCCCCTTTTTAACACCATCAACTATAGTATATATAGACTATATTATATATAGACTATCTACAGTGTATGTCTGCACAGAACTGCTCGCAGTTTAGAAAATAGGCGTCCCTTCTATTCTCTAGCTGGGTCGTGGTTGCAGCATGGTTTAAGCCATGCCTGAGACGCGGATATGGCAGAGGCACTGTGGCTTCTGTAACCTGTTAACATGGGTGCTGATATGGCACGGATATGGCCCTGTGGCTTCTATAACCTGTTAACATGGGTGGCGATATGAAAATCAACGTGCAACAGAGCCGTTCTGCAGAAGCAAAGCAGGCAATGTGTTTAAAGCCTTAGGTCATATGAGAGTATGGACATTATGTAAGGAATAATGTATAGAACGCCGGTCATTATTGGGAAAATAAGTCCCGACAGGGCGAACCGGACATTGACGCGCCAGAGGAGGGGTCTTGCTTTGCCCTGAAGGGACTTATTTTCCCAATAATGACCGGCGTTCTATACATTATCCAGCTTATTATACGGCTACTTGCCAAAACAAAAAAATAAACTCCACGATATGTCTCTTTACATTTATTTGTTACCGTTTCGTTGAGGCTTTTGTTGAGAAATCGAAAAATAGTTCGCAACACACGCTGAACTTAAATTAAACGTTCTTTAGAACACAGCTGATCAACCGTTTGCCTTCACTTTTGAATGAAAATTTCACTATTTCAGATGTCCTTAGATGAAAATAAGGACCGTAGAACTTTGGGAAATCCCATCCAAGTCAATGGAGCGTTCTACTTACATTGTAAAGAGCCGTATAATAACTTACATTATGCAATTTTCCTTAGTATCGCACTGTTTAAAGCTGTTAACGGTGTGTAAAAAAACAACAAATACCATCATAAAGCATAAAGTAAATACCTTGAAAGTTATCGTAACAAAGGTGTTTACCACAAATAAAAACAAAGACCTGACGTTATTATTCATAATAATTCAATTATTTCATAATTTATTGTATATGAGCCTTTCATTTGGATGGAAGATAGTTAGACCTATTTAAACACAATGTCCCTCCTTGTTCAGTTCAATGCACTAAATATTAGAGTATATTTTTACATTGTATTTGTTAAAAATGAATATCAGATTAACAGATCAGTTCGGTCTTTAAAATCCCATATTGGTTGGACTCACTCATAAATGACACTGTTATGCCTCCATGTGTACTTCTATAAGGTAGCATGCTGTTTTGTTGATTTTGATCATTTGCACATTTGAGTCAGTTCGGTTCGGAGGGGTATTTCACAAAGGCAGAATTAAGACATCCAAGATAAGTGATAAAGCGAGGTTTGACATAGCGTTGTCTGGTCATCCTAGCTAAACTCGTTTCACTAACGCCAATCCAAGATGAGTAGGAGCAACTATGTCAAGCTAGGTGTAAGTAATTTAGGATGTGTGCGCGTTCTCGTTTCTGCTCCAAAATGCCCACGGTTGGAATAAAAAAGACCCGGAAAATAGCGTCATTCACACAAAGTGAACAACCACATTTGATATAGACTAACAATGAAGTAAAGTTTTCTTTTTTGGAATGGGGAATCATGGCTATTTCTGTAAAACAGCGCGAGTAGGCGTGGTAGACCAACTGAATGCAAATTTACGTATGCACCCACGTGTGAGTGCTTCCTTGTCTCGGCACGCAAGGTCATTATGAAAGCGCTTGCCACTGCAAAGATGCACATAGTATGATATACCTTAACATTATAGTTGAAAATACCTCCGAGAACTTGCCCCTCTACTTCCAATCAACTACAGTAGGCTATTCATCAAACGTCTATCAATAAAATAAGCAAACAAAGAGTACCTAGGCCTATGTTAATAATTATAAGGCTATCACAATTAAAATAATAACTACATGGTAGTAGGCAGACAATCTGTTTTGTTTTGCGAGCAAATACATTTAGCAAATAGTTTATAAATGGAATAAAGCTCCTTAAAAATTAGCACGGAGGTCTGATGTGAATGACAGCTAGCTGAACCAATAAGAAGACATAATTACCATTAGAATTAATTTAGCTTGGCTGTTAGCCTGGTCGGGACCAGGCTAGGTGCAGAGAATAAATCCCCATGGTAACTTATGTGCCATCTCTTTTGTGAAACCAAGTCAAGGCTAAATTCATCCAGGATAACCTAAAAATCCCAGCTTAATCTCTTATCTAGGTTTTGTGAAATACCCCTCGGGACTGTCACCAGTCTGATATTGACCACATTTAAAAAAACAGCCACACAAAAAAATTTTGTATTTTGAGCAAAAACTCTGAATGGAACATTAAGGCTTGCAATGCGAATGTAGCCTAACTCACCCAAATGCCACATAGGCAAGATAATTGGATCAAGAGTACATTCAGCTATCAATCTTCCCACACCTAGAATTAGAAACATAAAAACAACATGTTTACAAAACCGATGTTGAATAAAACATTTACGGGGAAAAAAAATATATGACAAGGTAAAACTAGTCTTACCCCATTTCAACCGTATCCACTCGTGGTTCATGTTGACCTTTCCTGCAAAAATATAAAACATTATCTAACTAAATGTAAATCCAATGTTTGATAATAGCATAATGACTGCATACTGCATAAAGACTACAAGCTGCAGAGTAGTCTAATTCACTTTCCATACCCTCAGGGAATATATGTACCCAATCCCCTCGATTGAGTCTGTCCAAAAGGAAGTCCATGCCTCTCTGATAAACCCCATCACCTGTGACACAAGTCCTGTTAGCAACTGTTTTCATTTTACTTTATATCACAGAAAATTACATTTAACAACAGGGAGCAATAAAATGGGATAATTTATTAATTCTGAGCGCAAGAACGCATTCTGAATGCATTCTTGGCAAAGCGAGAGAGGGGCTAACATATAGGAAAAGGCTCTAACAAGTAACATATCACTTACAAAACTTACGGTTCAGTTACATAATATACACTGCTTTTCAAAAGTTTCAGGTCGCTCAGAAATGTCCCTTTTAATATGATGCCATTAAGTTAGGCTCAGGGCTTAAAGCAAAGAAAATGTCTGTGTCTGAAGTTAACCAGATGACATATACAGTTGAGGCCAAAATCATTAGCCCGCCTTATGAAATTAGACAAAACTCTTGATTTCTCCATGGAAATGACCATTAACAACACATGTTTATAGTGTATTTTTTTTCAAAATAACAAAATGTCCATTAACTTTGATTAGGATATTGTATTGATACACCGAGTTGAAACAAGAAAGGGCAAAAATGAGACGTCCAAAATTATTAGCCCCCTGGCAATAGTGTACCCTTTGTGAGCCACAACTGACAACAACCTCTTATAGTAGTTCTTTACTAGGTTGGCACAGGTCTCCTGACTGAGTTTTGGCCCTTTCTTCCATTGCAAATTGTTCCAGCTGGTCAAAATTGCATGGTTTCCGTGCATGGACATTCACTTTGAGCTCCCGCCACAGATTCTCAATAGGATTGAGGTCTGGGCTCTCTGTGGGCCACCCCAAGACCTTGGTTTTGGTATCCTTCAGGAACTGTTGGACCTATTTCGATGTATTCTTTGGGTAATTGTCTTGTTGGAAGACCCAGCGATGACCTACATGTAAGGCTAAACTATGAGCAGATTTCTGCATATTATCCCTCAAAATTTCAACATAAATTTATTTTTTCATGATGCTATGCACCCAAACAAGGCTCCCTGTGCCTGAGGCTGCAAAACAGCTCCACAGCATGATGCTCCCACCACTATGTTTAACTGTGGGAACTGTATTCTTAGGGTTTAAGGCATCTCCCTTTCTTCGCCAAACATAAGCAACATCCATGGGCCCAAATGGTTCCAGTTTAGTCTCATCAGACCAAAGCACAGACTTCCAAACATAATCTTTACCTTTCAAATGTTCACAGGCAAACCTCAGTCTGGCTGTGATGTGCCGCTCTTTGAGTAAAGGGGTTCTTCTGGGACGATGGCCCTGATGCCAACCACAATGGAGAGCACAACTGTGTTCTTGAAACATCAACTCCAGAAGAGGCCAGGGGCCCGTTGCACAAAAGCAGAATTAAGACATCCGGGATAAGTTACTGAGCTGCGCTCAAGGAATCCAAAACAAGAGCGTACAGGCTTAATTGGTTGCGCAAAGACCAAGCCAGGATGAGCAGACAAGGATTCATCAAGCCAGGTGAAACCTATCCTGGATAAGTGCGCGCTCACGGCTCCCTCAAAGAGACCCCGCCACCGATCACAGATTCACTGATTCACCATGGCAACTAGAGCGGCTTCATTGCTTCTTCTACGGTGTAAAGTAGGTAGCGATAGCCTTTTCACAACAGCAACAAACAGCAACACCTCTGTTTAGGAGAATATTGCAACTACAGTAGTGTCGCGACCAGCACACGCAAAATGGTTATGGCGCTCCCGTGACGTCACATTGTCGCATGACAGGTCGGAAATGGCAATATGTAAAAGTTAATTAATGATCACAAATGTTTAAATAATGACAGTGGGTCTAGTTAACAATATGTAGTGGAATAACTATTGGTTTCCGCTTGTGGTGACTGCTGACTAAGATAAGGGATGAGATTAAATAGATCCTGGAACTTAGCCTGGTCTGGAGCAGGCTAGCTCCACAGAATAAATCGCCATGGTGACTTATACCATAACATATCCTGCTGCCCCCTCTCCTGCTTTTGTGCAACCGGATCACAGATAAATTGAGCCAGGATAACCAAGATATCCCGGCTTAATCCCTTATCCTAGTTTTGTGCAATGGGCCCCAGGTCAGCAACAATCATCTTGGCAGATGCTTCGGGCTTCTACCTGACATCTCTGACTATTTTTCATCTCCATAGTTCTGGAAATATTGTGCTTACGGCCACGCCCAGGTTTGTTTCTTACAGAGTTTGTCTCCTTGTACTTGGCAATGATGCAAGGTACAGCGGTTCTAGAGACTGTGAAATGCTTGGAAATGGCAGTATAGCCTTCCCCCTTACCATGAGCCTCCACTATCTTCTTTCTGAGCAGATCTCAGGTTGGCATGGTGAGTAAAAGTAGTACCTTTCAATAATGGGTTCAAGCTCCCTGTTCCTTGGAGTCCTTTAATGCTGACTGAATGCAGAAGTGTTAGGAAGCCAATTGGCCTTATTTCACCCAGCGGCCAGAACGAGGCTACAGGGTACACTTCCCATCACACTTCAGTCCAGCAGATGGTGGTAATGCACTCTGTTTGCAAACTGCCAAACAGAAAAAGAAGGGTTCGCTGGCCTGCCAGAGCTCTGGTAACCTTCAGTGAGTTTTTTTGGGCAGTTTGCAAACGGAGTGCATTACCACCATCTGCTGGACTGAAGTGTAATGGAAAGTGTACCCTGTAACCTCGTTCTGGCCGCCGGGTGAATAAGGCGAATTGACTGCACAGGTGTGGTTTGAAAGCTGATTGGTTAATTAGGTGTGTTTTGAAAGCAAAAATTCACATGGGGCGTAATATTATTGACCACCCCATCATGGTGGCTAATATTTTTGACCACCCCCTTTTTCACTATATTTGATATAAAGCAAGGCTAAAAATGTATTTTATATTCCAAAATGTACCAAAAGCTACTAAATAGCACTGGTGAAGGTTTGAATATATCAAGTTTTATTAATGCTGCAAACATTGGGAAGAATTTTAGGAAAATGTTCCATAATTCCTGGGGGGCTAATCATTTTGGCCTCAACTGTAGGCCTATGGGCATATTGCCCATTTTCAATTATAAAACAGCACAGCCCATGCCTGAATTCAGACAGTGCCTGAACACTTAAAGCCCTATAGGCTGACTAGGAAATGGCACCAAAGAATTCTATCTTTGCTTTCCCTTCAAAAGCAAGTGATCCCAAACCTTTGAAAAGCAGCGTACACCATGACTGCACAACTTTCAAAAGCACCTGGGGAAGAGAAGTCGGCTCACCTCGACACACTGGCACACACTTCCCTCTACTGAAAAAGCGTGAGTGGAACTCCTTGGTAAAGCAGATATCAGAGGCTGCAGGGGTCCTATGGCCAGGGTAAAGATGCAGACACATACAGGAGAGCAATTTAAGCCATCTAAACAAGCACTATATTAATCTAACTAAAAAGGTAAAATGATGCTAATTAAGTCACATCCTGGTCATTTACCTTCTCTCTTCAACTTGGTACTGCCCCTTTAATACAAACTTACCATCTCATTTTCTTAAAGTTCCACAACTGCCGAAGCTTCAGCACCCCTACAACGACAACAACAAAAACACTTCATTAGCTGGTAACCTCACAAAGCAAGCATTCTTGATAACACTTTATATTAAGACACGCATATTCACCATTAATTAGCTGCCTACTAACATGTATATTAGTAGCATACTAGCCATTTGTTAGTCATTATAAGTCACTAATTAATACCTTATTCTGCAAGACCTTATTCTACCTTTACTAGACCCTTAATTAAGAATTTCCCATATGTAAGCTCCTAATTACCCCTTATTCATAGTTATTAAATAAGTTGTTTGCATATGAATTATGACCTAAATATGCATGGCTCAGTATGGGTGGTAAGGTGGTAGTTCCACAAGAACAGTTATTCACTCCTAAAAAACTTTAGAATAGGGAACATATTCTGCATTACAAAGACTTAATTATGAGTTATTTGTACACTATTAGCACTTGTGGTTTAGTGTCTAGTTCCATTTGAAAAGAGCATCTTTGATAAGTATTATTAGGAGTGAATAACTGTTCTTGTGGTACTATCACCTTACAAGCCCCATACTGAGCCATGCATATTTAGGTCATAATTCATATGCAACAACTTATTTAATAACTATGAATAAGGGGTAATTATGAGCTTACATAGGGGAAATTCTTAATTAAGGGTCTAGTAAAGGTAGAATAAGGTCTTGCAGAATAAGGTATTAATTAGTGACTTATAATGACTAACAAATGGCTAGTATGCTACTAATATACATGTTAGTAGGCAGCTAATTAATGGTGAATATGTGTGTCTTATTATAAAGTGTTACCGCATTCTGTTATATGCTAATTTGTAAATTATTTTGTGGAGGACCATAGTGGGGCAGCTGTGGCCTACTGGTTAGCGCTTCGGACTTGTAACCAGAGGGTTGCCGGTTCGAAACCCGACCAGTAGGCGCAGCTGAAGTGCCCTTGAGCAAGGCACCTAACCCCTCACTGCTCCCTAAGCGCTGCTGTTGTTGCAGGCAGCTCACTGCGCCGGGATTAGTGTGTGCTTCACCTCACTGTGTGTTCACTGTGTGCTGAGTGTGTTTCACTAATTCACGGATTGGGATAAATGCAGAGACCAAATTTCCCTCACGGGATCAAAAGAGTATATATACTTATACTTATATGTCAATATATGACACCTTTTCAAAATACTATTCCCGTCGCGCATCAGCAATATTGTCCGTGGATTTTAAGTTAGCAGTACCTACAGGCTTGCTGTACCGAAAATGAACCGAACCGTGACTTTTGTGATTTTTGTGTACCGTTACACCCCTAGTATGAATTGTGCCATGTAAATAAGCTTTTCTGGACTTAGCATTGCTATACATGCAGTTACAACTTGCCATGGCTTTTCTGATTCAGCAAGGGACATACACAACAGTAAAAGTCTACAATATAGTGTCAAAACACGTCTCCTACCCCATATGTGTGGGTCATCCATGCAGGACTCATGATTGGACAGAGTGATGAGAGGACGGTCCTTGGGACGTTGATCAATTAAGTCCAGGAGAACATTCTGGTTGTGCACTTTCATGCAGTTCATGTATCCTGCAATCAAGAGTCATGACAAGACAAATGGAGAAAAAAAAGAGACAACTGCAAACTTAAAGCCTCTTTTATAGTAACAGTTACAACTCTTGATTGTGTGTAAATGTGATATGTGGGGAAGACTCACTGGTCCATAAGAAGCTATAGGATCCCACCATGCCCATTACCAGGGAGCTGGACAGCCTCCATCCCAGTCGGGGGCACTGTGGGAAAGGCCAACTCACCTCCAAGGGCATTGCGACTGCATAGGAGCCTTCATTCAAACTAAAACAAAGTTTGACAGGAAGGGAAATATAACCACCACCTGTGCTGTTATTCACAACAGGACCGTTGGTTCCTGACTAATCTCTAATGAATCAGATTACTACGTTTACTGAGAAGTTAGTTGTAATTTATTACAGCTGGCAACAGTGAGTGAAAGCATAATGCTCATTACAAAAAACACCCTTTACTAACGTTAACGTTTCTTCCCAACACTGTGGAGGAGTCATTAATAAACTCATCAAGAGTAGATAATATTCAAGCCAAGCAATTACAATACAACACTTCAGTTTCGTCATGCATATAAATATGCATTATACATGGAATACAGAAATATATTATTATTTTGTTGTAGTTCCTGGAATTAATATGCTGATGCAAGTAGATTTCTGCTAAAGAGCAACGTGACGTTATCTAAGGCATGGTGCTGCAAACACTGGTATCCATGATCTTTGTTAAATTCTTTGTCTAATACAATTTCTACGTTTCTCTCATATTCTGACGTAACTTGTATTAACGGACTTGTTATTCCTAACAACTAAACACAAAACGTGGTATAATGTTGTGTTAGCAGCTACATGCTGCAGCCGCTACTGCAAAGACCAGTGCCTGCTAAGTAGTCTGCTACCTCAGAAGTCTTGAACCAAAAATCAAAAATTATGTCATTGGACTCATATGTATGTATGTACAAGTTATCGGGAGAAATGTTTTAACCTTTCATTGAGATGAATTGAAGAATTGTTAACAGATTAAAAAAAAAAACACTAGCCACTTCTCAAGAAAGTAACACCCTCACCTTCTCTCCCGTCAGCTGATAGGTAGAGATCCTGGCACAGGAAGTGATTTGATGGACTATGACCTTGGGGTGATGCATGGATGTTGTAGTTTTATAAATGTAAATAAAACATGGCAGTGAACGAATTCTAGTGACTCTTCAATGATCAGGTGTTATCTCTGGTCGTCAATACCACATATATCTAGCTCATTGCTAATTGTATAGTTTTACTGCAATATTTGATTTGGAACTAATCAGAACAATTCACATTAGACTCATCATATCCCTGGCCAATAGGAACAAACCTCATACCTACTACTAGAATGGGTGATGTAATTAGGTCAAAGGTAGCCTGAAAAATGCAAATGCAGTTTTATTTAAAATAAAACCAGGACACTAACTGATTAATAAAATGTTTATTTCAAAAAATTAACAAAATCTACAAAGAAAATTGTTTGGAATAAAAATGACATATTCAAATATTTCCACATTTGGCTTTTCATCAGATATTCCACAGTTGATTGAATGATACAAAATAAACATTCAGTTTACATAATTTGGGCACAAACGTTTTAACATGTGGATTTTAGACAGCCACTATGCATATATTTTTGCATTTTGTAAAACTGGTATTTCTGAGAATGTGTGTAGTTATATAAATAGGCCTAATACATTACATCATGAGATATGCACATCTTATATGTTATTCAAACTGTACAATTACAAATGTAATTTACGATAAAAGTGCAGCATGTAGTTTCTGATAAAAAAATAAAAAAAACTTTTCTACCTATGATTGCATTTTTAATTTTCCCTGTTACATTCCACAAAACCTGTATCTTTGTTTCAATAAAGTTTGTACACAATTGTCTGCATTTTTGGCCCAGAAAAAAACATACATGTAAACAACTGGTTCCACAGATGTTCCACAGCATAATATAATTTTTTTTTTATAAACTCCACAATAGTTTGCCTGTAGAATACCATCATTGTAGTCTTAAAATAATTGTACTTTTTTATACAAAAAACTACATACAGCTCGCACTTTTAAATACAACATTACTGACCAATACTGTCAGGTGTAAGAACTAAAGGCATATCCATTGTGTGCTGAGGCGAGGCACACTTGAAGAAGGTCTCCTCAGAATCACATAGATCACCAGCCAGGAGCCAACCAGTTCAGGCCCTTCAGGGCCACTTCAAACCCCAGGAAACAAGCCTTGAAATATGAAACACATGGAGTTTAGAACCTGCCTCCGTCTACAATCACAGAGATAACCCTTTTTTAGAGGAAATTCGCTTGACTGTAGCATTAGCCATGATGATCAATAAATAAGCCAAGATCACAATATATTTGTACATTTCATGCATAATCAACATGCACTTAGTTCTTTAAGCATTTCTTATGCGTTATGGTTTGTAAATTATTGTTTTATTTTCATTAGGCTGTTGATTAATTTGACATTATTGTTTATTATTGATATTCTCCTTAATGTATTCTTACCATGTCATTGTTTTTTATATTATTGATTGAATGGACATCAGGGTTGTGCACAATTCAAATTGCAATTCTGCTTCCTGTTTGCTACCTCAATTGAAATGCAAGTGAAATTCAAGAATTAAATTGGAATTTAAGAGCCAGTTCCAATTCAATTCTGGAAATTTGCACAAGCCTGATGGACAATTTTGTTTATTATTGTTTTTTCTCTCATTTTCAGTGTGTCGCTTTGGACAAAGGCGTCTGCAAAATCCCATAACCATAACCATAATGTATCCATTTAAATATACTCTGAGTCACTGTTAATAAATGAAAGAATATAGAACAAACAGTAAACTACTATTTACCGCATTGGCAGGGAAAGCTCTCAGCATGACAGCAGTGAAGCCCTTGTAGAGCGCACGGGCTCCTTCCTCTCGTATTAATTCCTTGAGAACATCCATTAGTCCCCTGTAGCGTCCATCCGCAGCTGTACAATGCAAAGAGGTATCTTGACTTGACCCGACTACATAATGCATGGTCAAGTGTGCTCACAAGTGTGCAGAGTACTCGTTGTGTTGTGTCATAACCACCAGGGGGCAGTGTTGAACTTCAGACCCCACATCATTCCCACATTTTATTTTTTTTGACCTGAGAAACACCTCCTGAGATCATCATGTGGTCAGTTACTGCACACAGCTTGGAATTTGCTGATCAAAGGTTCCCGAAAGCAGGTTATCACTTATAGCCTACCTGTCTGGAAGTTGGACTTCAGCACATCTGGAGGGAGGGCAATCACCCAGTTCAAGATGCCTGCTGTTCCACCAGCCAGAATAATTTTGGGAGTACTGAGGTGGTGAACACTGAAGAAAACCAGGGAGTGAAATGTAATATATGATTATGATCACCCTAAAATAACTATACTAGCTTTCATTCATTATAGGTAGAAAATATAATGAAAATAAAGGTGTAAAAGTTTTTAGTTCTTTGGTGCATTTTAGTTGCTTTGGTGCATTTCTAGAATCATCATTGACGTTTGCACAACAGTTTGTGCATTTCACAATTAGTGCAAACTGCACCGCATTGATTACCTGTAAAAGCTTAGTTTATGCCAATGAAACATGTCAGTGCGATCAAAATGTCCTTACACCATCGTTTATGAACAAGATAGTCAATCTGCTTTGTCATGTCATCAATATGACAAAGCAGTTTGACTATAAGAATTTTCTAATGAATAATGCACAAGGAAGTACTATTTTCTGTGCGGCATAGCTATTTCAAGTTACAAATGAGTGTCTGTGTATGGGGCGGAGGGATTGATTGCAAGAGACTGGATATGTTTCAAAAATGTTACTGTACTCTACTGTTCGTACTGCAATTCGTTGGCACACAGTAGGTGGGTTTACATGGGTAGGTTTTTTGTCATTCCAATTAAACTATTCCGACTGAAAATTTCATGCCATCTGTTTACATGGGGTACATTATATTCCAATCAGGTGCTCTCAAGCACTCTAGAATGTGATCGGAATAGCTCTTGCTGCTTTACTTTTGCTTGAGAAGTTACAGCAGGCAACCCGATTGACCATATACATTTGGTATAAGAACGGAATACCCCGCCCCTTTCATTCCGATTAAAATTCTAATTGGATCGGTTTTATTCCGATCATATGTGTCATTTCTATTCATATTGAGCCATTATTCCGATTCTAATCGGAATAAAATCGTCCATGTAATCCCACCTAGTGTTACAGTAAGAAAACAAAGGATTTTACAGCATTGTGCAAAGGAGAAATTACTAATTTACAGTAAAACATAGGAAACACACTTTGGGCAGAGCTGCACCCCACTGTAAGCCAGATATACTGTACAGATACATCTTTCTATACATCCTGACATTCATGTCTGTCAGGCCACATATTTTTGTTCACATAAAACATGTTTGAAAGATTATGACAACTAGTTCAACACTTTTGAATGTAATGACTCAAACGATGAAATAAGGTCTGTTTGTTGCATTTACTGTTTGTTCGAAGCAATGAGAACTGCTATTATGATGTGAACAAGTGATAAGATAATAAGGAGTTGGAACAAGCCGTTTCAAGAATTTCAATTCTTGCCTGAGAATTGCACCAAAGTGACTAAGAAAAATGGTAAATAACATGATATGTAAGATACAGGAAGTCAAAATATAACCTACCTTTCACCTTCTGGCGTTAGTAGGCGTTTCACATACTCATAGGTCAAGAAATATAGACCATTGGAAGGCACATCTGAAGGAGGTAGAAAATACATAATTTAAAACTAGGTTATTCATTTATACACATGAACAGAGATCCCTCAAAATTGTTTTTATAATTAATGTTTGCTGAACAGGTAGTGGACAGAGGTCTGGAAGGCAATGTGCTTAATGATTTTAAAACCTGATGACCTTTTCAAACTGAATATTTTGGAATATTTGTAGCAGACAGATTGTTAGAAAACATACATCAGTCAGACATCTCTGACATACAAACAAACAACAACACAAACATGTCAAATGTCCACTATTGATACCTCTGATAAGAGTTAGTACTGTTCCTTTGTAAACACTGCGAATCCCCTGCTCCTTGTAAAGCCTGATTGCACAGTCCACAGGTCCAGCATACTTTAACTGACCAGAAGTGGACTGAACCTAAAAACAGTGAAAAAACAAAAAACAAATATATAAGTAAACATAAACATAAACACAAACACAAGTACTTCAATAAAGACAGAGGCAAATACACACATATTGCTCTGGGACATGACCCTGCTCATATTATATCACTGGATAGGTTGACCAATGCACTAAGCTATATTTATGCATAGTCTGTTAAATGTAACCATGTAAGAGTATCCCTTGCCTGAAGCAAACACTTTATTCTTTCTCCAGGTGCTACGATCACGGTGGTGAAGACTCCTCCCAACATACCAGACATAAAGATCTGAGCATACCTAGAGAGGGACAGCACAGACACAGGGAGGGGGGCGAGGACAGATGATGGCATTGTGTTGGTGATGCAGAAGGGGTGGGTGAAATGGAAGAGAGTGATAGGTGGACATGGGGGGCTTCAAACACACTGTTATTTTTAGACCTGCTGAAGCGCGTACTCTGGCCATCCCCCCCACTCATGTGTACACCATATACACAACACCATACCACACAGAGACAACAAATCTGTCCACCTGCTGTACCAAGCTGACCGCTGACTTGCGCTGAGAAAGCCCCCCCCCAAACCCACCCCTGCCTACTCACGTGTGAGGGATGTTGGGGTCAGACTGAAGCAGCTGCTTCCCCAGTCCGAAGCCAAAGAAGCTAATGGCCATCATCGGGGCAACGCCAGCCAGAGGGGCCCCCATGCCTCTGTAAAGACCCAGAATTCCCTGAAAATAGACAGAGACGGAGACAGGGATAGATAGATAGATAGATAGATAGATAGATAGATAGATAGATAGATAGATAAATAGATAGATAGATAGATAGATAGATAGATAAATAGATAGATAGATAGATAGATAGATAGATAGATAGATAGATAGATAAATGTAAGACATATCAATGTGGAATTTATTTAAATGGCAAGAAGTGAACTGAATTGTTCTTTAAGAGAAATACTACTGGTTTCACATCATCTGACTCACCTCTTTGGACACCGTCTTTCTAAAACAGTCATATGTTCCTGTGTAGAGCACATATTGGGTAGGGGAGGCTTTGGGTTGTGTTTGAAGGCGAACCTGTTCAGAAATTATTAGTTAGGAAAGGTTCTATGCATTACTTAAGGAGCCATTGCTTTTCACTATTTATAACAACAAAAATAATTAAATGGAACTTTACATGTTAGATGCCAGTTTACAAGTAGAAAATCATTTAGAGGTATTTTCTTCAATTGTCAGTCTAAGTAACAGCACTTTGACAAATATGACAAGACTCTAAGTAGGCCTACACAGACAATCTGCTTCACCTTGATAAGGAGGATCTTCTGGGATAGGGTGGACTGCCTCGTGTTTAATCTATTGTCTGCTATTCTTCAGATAAACTTGAGAGGGGTTGTCCCATACAGTAAAAAGTAAAGTGAGTTTCCAGTCCAATTCCAGTCCAATTTTTCACAGTACGTCGGGTCAAATAAAAGTACATTTTCTGCGTAAAGTAACGTGGAATGGCACGCCAAGTTATAAATAGACGTAACCCGTAACCGATCCGTTCACAATTGAATGGCAATGCCACCTTGAACTTGTGACTAAATCACAGGGCTACCTACATTAGCGATTTCCATTGTGTTGTACCCAAGCCTTTTACTATTTTACTCTACTCTGTCAAACAATACCTAGGCCTACCCTTGGCTATTCTAGTAGAAGCCTGACTGACACGTTGAGATTGCTGACGTTATAGCAGCTGTCATCGGACACTGACACTGACCACTCGACACTTCGTCTGACTCGACCGTTGCCTCAACTCCAGTTCATCTATTTTAAATATCTAGTTTGATTCCCTCATTTCGGACCGACTGTGGTAGACTACAACAGAGAACTTTATAGGCTACGACTGTAAATTATTTCTGGAGATTACACAGCTTTATTGTGACTGACAAGACCACAAGACTGTGCGCAAGCCAGTGTTGCAAGGTGTAAATGTGAGCAAATGCAATGTACAAAGTGGCCAAACGAGTTAGAAACGTGAGACATGGCGTCATTAAAAACCTAGTCTGATTCACAAGGGATTAGAGAGCAATCTGTCAGCAGGTGGATTTATCTAAGCACTTCGATGTCACGAACTCTTTCTGCATGATGCTGGACACTAAAGGTATTTTTTCAGAAGCCTATTGACCCATAATCGAAGGGCAGGTTTAGCCTGATTGTGTCCTGTATGATGCAGGGGACAATGAATGGACCTGTACGCCTTACACTCACCTTGCGGAATTAACACAATGTATGGATCTAGAGTTGTTGTAATTGTAGGTTTGACTGACAAATAACAAGCTATGCTGACAGCTGAATACAGTTATACTTTGAAGATACCTTGATCGTATCAAGTGGGTGTCCAGCAAATAAAAGGCACGCTCCGGCGACTCCACCTGCGACGAAGTTTTTCACCGGGGAAATCCTTCTCCCCGGCTCCGTCTCTCCCATCCTAGTCTTCCGATAGGAATGGGGTAAAAGACTCGATAGCAACTCACTATCGCTTCAGTCTCGGAAAGAAGAGTTTTCGGCTCGCCTTCTCAGACTTCCACCTGAGTGGCCTACTCCCAGTTCAACTCTTATAAATCTATTGCCACCGGACTTTTGACTCCTATTTGCTTAAGCTCGTGATTTGCAAGTTAATACTTTACTTCCTGTCACGCTGCACAGTAGCATCCTCTGTTGGCTACAGATATGTACTGCAGTTGAATCAACTGCAGAAAAAAGTTATGCCGCGTTTTTCATTGGTTTTTCGAAATCCTTTGCTTCTACAGGAATCAGCACAGTGGTACCATTGCCAAAGACCTAACATGATTTTTAAAACGTGGCTCATAAGAATTCCGCAGTAGCACAATCGGGTCCCATAGCTTTGATATATTTATTCCTAAGTGTTTTTCAAGTGCAATGAAGAATATGTCTGTCTCCACAGACTGAGTAGCCTAGCCTAGGAGCAGAAGAATTTCGCAAACGTACACTGATTAACCCAATAAGTGCTGGAGTGAGTAGTGTTTGCAAAATCTGTGGGGCACACAGCATGCTACAAAGTTACTTTAATTGTTCATTCAGAGGGGCACCTGAAGTCATCACATCTTAGAGCCTACACATCATTGAACGCCCTTCATACTGCTCAATTTCTATGGGGGTGTGACATTACAGTCGTCATACTGATATTCTTTCTCTTCAAATACAGGTTATTTGTTTTCTCATCTTATTTTGGTTAGCGTGAGTGGGTGGACATAATGCTGGATTCATGTCATGATTCAGTTTCAATATCAGGTGTTAATGGATTTAGCCTATTGTGAAATTCAAGCATCAGTGGCTTTTGATGCAGTAACAATGCCAACATAGGCTATGTGTCTCTTGTTAAAGGCATTACATCGTTAAGCATTAACTAGTGCTCAAAGATCAAAGAGTTAATTTCGCTGTCCATGGTCCTGAAAGTTTAACCTGCGCGCCGTGTGCGGCAAACCAGGTTACTATACCTTGCGTAGGTCCTGCTTCAGTGTTGCATAACTTTTACTTTGTAGAAGGAGACTAATAGCCTAAGTTAGTTAAGATTTCCACAAATCTGTTGGTCCACAGTTTATATTTTGGTCCAGGTGAAATTGATCATGGTTTCGTGATACATGTCAGAGAGAGAGAGAGAGCAAAACGCTACACGTTCCTTAGAAAAAGAATTCAGATAAAATGGCACATTTTTACTATAAAAACGTTATGCATTGATTTACAGGCGGAAGAACACAGCATTCGCAACAAGGTCACTCTTCCAATAAACGTGAGTGCGTGACTGATTTCAAAAGCTTGTATGTTTAATTGTAGCTTTACATGTTATGCTCTTATTACGCTGTCTTTGCAATGCAGGGAGAATAAATATTCCAAAGTTAACAAAGGAGCGTTTATTTCATGCAATGAAAAGCGGGGGAAAGAATGGCAGTCATTGAGGAGGTGGTAGTAGTACTTGATACTACCAGTGCCACCATCGACGCCCTATTTTCAGACGCGAAAGGATCTCATCTGAGAGTAGTTCTGTGCCCTGGGTCACATCCTCGTTGCTTTTCGCCGGGTGCAGCGCATCCTCTTCAATTCTCATACAGAGGTTGGATTCATAAGCCATACCAGGACTCCACAACCTGCCAAGAGCTATTTTACGCCTTTACGAAGAACATTTTACTGACTAGGGGAGCCTCAAAAGACCAGGACCGAAAGGACGCCATGGATGAGGAATATGATGTGATCGTTTTGGGCACTGGTCTTACGGTAAGGCACGGTCAACCATCGGGAACCAGTAGCCTGACCACTCTGGTTGATAGGAGGCATACGCTAAACTGACAACAGCAGTGTGTCATGGTTGGGTCTATGTTTTTCATTTAATATTGCATGGACACTCGCCCAAAGTGAAATTAAATTACAGTTTCAATTGTTGTGGTTTGTGCATTGTTACATAACATCAACAGTGCTGTTCTCAAATAATATGCGCATTTGATGACAAAGGCAAACATTTCCTCGTTTTGCGACATTTTTTTTATACAGACAATGGCTGTGACGATGACTTCATTGCTCTCAGTCACAGAAGGCATGTAATGACACAGTAACTCTAACAACGATAACACGACGGTCTGCTAGGCCATACTATGTAAAAAAAAACATTGACAGCAGCCTATGTCAGCATAATGTACGATGTTACACTGAACCCACAGTTGGTTAATGGGATGAAAATATTTATATAGTACCCTTTTCTCCTTCACAATAAAGATGCTACGTGGAGAGGCCTGGTAACACGCCCAGTACTTTCTACGTGGTCTGTCGTACGAGTAACCCAAGGAAATAGGACCACCATTGACAGCGAATAGTTGGCGAATGAAGTTACATTCTGATTATCTGGTGTTAATTCAGTAATATAGCGTCATTGCGCTGCAGTTACTGACCGATAGTGTTATGGGCACCAGTGGCAACCGACCTAACAAAACGCGGCACATTTTGCTCAGCTGAAGTCAATGAAACAGGTTTAAATGTTGTTTACCATTGAAAGCCTTGTGCGATGCGCAATGAATGGGCCTACACTAATCTTGCCAAGTTTTCCAGTGTCGAACAAGCAATCGAGCTGCATTAACTCGGCACCGAAATTACATAATAGCGGTAGCCATGGCATATGGATATCCTCCACCACCGGCCCTTACCCTAGACAACAGAATCTCAGCAATATTGGAATAACATTCTGGTTAAATAACGAGTCCTGCTCTAGGCACAACTGCTGTATTATCTTGTGTATTTATAGTAATGCGATGTAAACAGTGTGATTTGCGCGCTTCCGCGAGACTCATAGACCATTTTCATTTGCATGGGTGGGGTTCTGGCTAACCGAATATATCCCATGATGCACTGCTCTTCTACACTGTGGATGCGATTGATCGCAGTTTTGGGTGCGGGAGGTCATATGTGTCTGTTTTAGAAATGGCCAGTGTCACATTAATCTCGATTAGATTTTAGCTTCCTAGTGTCTAGAGGTTATAATGCAAAACTATGGCAGCTACATGCTTTGGAAAATCATGGAGTTGCCATGTTTAGACGCTGTTCCGTTGCAAAGTCCTGAAATAAATTCCACTTGTCTATCCTGACTGACCATAATATGATAGTGAAATATTTACGTGATATTACAATCATGAGTTGAACTTGAATTTGCATTAATCATTTATGTTTACCTTTAATTTGACAAAGCATAACATGTTTAAATCTGTTTTGCTATTGGGAGGGTCAGGCAATACAATGAACAGATTTAAATGATATGTTTTAAATTACATAGGAGTGCATCTTGTCTGGGATCATGTCCGTAAATGGCAAGAAGGTTCTACACATGGACAGGAACCCTTACTATGGGGGCGAGAGTTCCTCCATCACCCCTTTAGAGGAGGTAAGACCACCGTCACAGCACATCTTTTGCCAGACTGAAATAGTTCTCACAGGTGTCTTTTTCCTGATAAATGTAGCCTACTTTATTTAATTTATGAGAGCATCATATTGAAAAACATTTTGTGCTATTTGTCTGGTGACTAAGTGAGTGATGGCTAATGCCATAACTATTCTCTAGGTTATTACCCTGAGTGATTATGAAATAGGTTGTGAAAATGTGATTGTGAAAAATGTTCTCGATCTCCCCAGCTGTACAAGCGCTTTGGCCTTAGTGACAGCCCTCCTGAGTCTATGGGCCGAGGCAGGGATTGGAACGTGGACCTCATCCCCAAGTTCCTCATGGCCAATGGTAAGTCGTCAACACAGTGTGTGTGTGTGTGTTTGTGTGTGTGTGTGAGAGAGAGAGAAAAAAAAAAGAGAGAGAGAGAGATAGAGAGAGAGCTGTGTGTGACATATCACCCTCTGTTCACATGTGTATATGTCTCTCTAACCTGTAGGGCAGCTGGTAAAGATGCTGCTGTACACAGAGGTGACTCGCTACCTGGACTTCAAGGTGGTGGAAGGCAGCTTTGTCTACAAGGGAGGGAAGATCTACAAGGTGCCCTCCACCGAGACGGAGGCTCTGGCTTCCAGTGAGTATCTGTTTCAAAACATTTCAGAGATGATACATGTCAGACAGTTTCAGAGTTTTCAAGATTGTCTCATTGATTTGTATTTCCTTTAAGAAAAGTTAGTACCAGTTAGTTCATTTAGATGGCCAACAATAAACAGTAGAGAGTGTTTCTTCACCTAAAAACCTGATTTTTTTGTGATTGTAACTATTTTCTTCTCACTGCCAGACCTGATGGGCATGTTTGAGAAGAGAAGGTTCAGGAAGTTCCTCGTGTTTGTGGCTAACTTTGACGAGAACGACCCTAAGACCTTTGAGGGCGTTGATCCAAAGGCGACCTCTATGAGAGACGTCTACAAGAAGTTTGACCTTGGCCAGGATGTCATCGACTTCACGGGCCACGCCCTGGCTCTCTATAGGACAGATGAGTGAGTGCTGTGATAAAGTAAAGCTGACATGTCGTTATATTTTAATTTACAACTACAAACGGTTTATTTTAAAGCTACTGTAATGTTAATTGTTATTCTGTTCTAAGCTGCTTTGGATAAAAGCGTCTTCCAAGCAACCATAACCATAACCATATTAAATGCAAGGGATACGCCACCATTTGGAGAAATACACTCATTTTCCACCTCTCCTCGAGTTAAACAATTGAGTTTTACCTTTCTCCAGTTCACCCAGCCATTCTCTGAGTCAGGGATTCCCAAACTGTGGTACGCGTACCCCCGGTGGTACGCGAGCTGCCACTAGGGGGTACGCGAGATGAAAAGGGCAAGGAGTTAAAAATGATTAATTAATTAATACTCTAATTAATTCATAAATAATACATAATTTCGAATCGGGTTATAATGATATGGAAACGTGAAATTAAAGGAAATCATTTGTAAACTCTATAATAGGCTATGTTTTCATAAAAAAATAAGCTACACACAATGCACGTGATTTCCTGCGGGCAGCCAGAATATCTGGCGCGTTAGTTTCGTTGAAGAATAGGCTAGGTAGAAGGCTGCGTAAACATGGAAAACTGGCTAAAAACAGGGACACTGTCCAAAAGGCCTAATTAAAGCGATCGAAGAGGAGAAGCGAGAGAAACCGAGCAGGACACAGGTAACAATGGAATGGGGTGGGGGACAGACTAATGAAGGTGGAGATGGAGCGCAGGGGGATAAAAGAAAGAATGAGACAGAAAAGACTGAAGAAAACGAAAGTATGACTTCACGTGAATTGGGAGACAGACTGCCCAAAGCCACAGTGCGTGGTCTGCAGTGAGATGCTACCTAACCATTCTAATGTGGTTCTCCACACTGTTTTTTTTTAACGTGAGAGCTCATAGACCAGTTGCACATTTGGATTATGATATCATGTAGGGCGGCTAATTAAATAACAATGCCTGGAATGCGTTAATAGAATGTGTTACTTTTTGATGTGTTGGATGGTGGGGGTATGCGAGCCAAGTCAGGATGTAGAAGGTGGTCCGCAGGGAAAAAAGTTTGGGAACCGCTGCTCTGAGTAGATCATTCAATTGGATTAGACCATTAGCATCTCGCCTGCTAGCATCACGCTTAAAAGTGACTAGGTTTCCGTTAATTTTCCTATTTAAAACTTGTCTCTTCTCAAGTTCGAAAGTGTAATAAGACGGAAAATGAAATGTGCCGATTTTCTAGGCTGATTTGACATACGTGCGAACGTACCATGGGCGCAGCAGCACAATGATATCACGCAGCACCTGAAAATAGTCCCGGTAGGCTATAACTCGCAACGTTCCTTGATTATTACGCCGGAATGAGAGCATAGTTCATGTCTAGTATTATGTCAAATCAGCCTAGAAAATCGCCACGTTTCCTTTTCCATTAGTCCTATTACACTTTTTAACTTGAGAATCTTAGTCATTTTTCAGCGTGATGCTAGCGGGCGAGATGCTAATGGTCTAATCCGATTCAATGATCTATGCTAGGCTGTTTCTAAAAGTGGTATCGCCAGATTCAGAGAACGGCTGCATGAACTGGAGAAAGGTAAAACTCAATTGTTTAATGGGAGGGGAGGTGGAAAATGAGCGTATTTCCCCAAATGGTGGCGTATCCCTTTAACAAAGCCATTTAAAAGGTTTAGACACTTCTTGGTGTGTTTTACCTGATGCTAATGATGACTATATCTGCATCTGTGTTGTGTGCTTCTCTGTCAGCTACATGGATCAGCCTTGCCTGGAGACCATTAACCGCATTAAGCTGTACAGCGAGTCCCTTGCTCGCTATGGCAAGAGTCCCTATCTTTACCCCCTCTATGGGCTGGGAGAACTGCCTCAGGGATTCGCCCGGTGAGTGCTTCTCATTCCCAGTGGCTTCTATGCATAGATTATGGTCCGAAAGGTGGTGGTAGACCTTTCAACGCTTGTCAATATGTCATTTCTCATATAAAGTGTGACTTTTCATTGATAATAATGACACTTATACTGTATGTATTTATCTATTTTGTGCAGGTTAAGTGCGATTTATGGTGGCACATACATGCTGAACAAACCAGTGGATGAGATTGTGATGGAGAACGGCCGTGTGGTCGGTGTGAAGTCAGAGGGAGAGGTACATACACCATCTGTTTTTACTCCATTTCCTGTGACCTTTTTATTGATTGAGATGAGATGAGATCAATTCTTTTGATTTTGGGGGGGTAGGTCGCACGCTGCAAGCAGCTCATCTGTGACCCCAGCTACATCCCTGACCGCGTGCGGAAAGCAGGTCAGGTGATCAGGGTGATCTGTGTCCTGAGCCACCCCATCAAGAATACCAGCGATGCCAACTCCTGTCAGATCATCATTCCCCAGAATCAGGTCAACCGCAACTCCGGTGAGCGGCCAGGGTCACACCATGTCAACAGATTTAAAAGAGCTCAGTGCTTACACTCATTCATACTCAAGATGGTTCTTAATAAGTAACCATAACTAGCATGTTATTAAGGAAAACAATGAGAAATCCTCCAATGTATTCAGAGCCTTGTGTCATTCACAAAATAGGAATTAAAGTGACATGAATCAGAACATGAATAGAACATATTCCCAGGTTTACTTTGTAAAGAATAAGGAACTTTTAGTGTGTCAATATATACACAAAATATCCTTTTCTGATATTGATTAGAAGGATATACTCTAACATTGTGGCCAACCCTGAACCAACCCTGATATGGCATGAAGCTGTGTGGATCACATGCCTCTCTCTGATTCCCTGTGTGTGTGTGTGTGTGTGTCTCCCTGCCTGCAGACATCTATGTGTGTATGATCTCATATGCACACAACGTGGCTGCCCAGGGGAAGTACATCGCCATTGTCAGCACCACCGTGGAGACGAGTGAGCCCGAGGCTGAGATCGAGCCCGCCCTCGAACTACTGGAGCCCATCGACCAGAAGTCAGTAGTACTCCAGACTCTCCGCTCTATCTCCTCACCTACCGCTATACTGAACTTAAAATATAAACACTACACTACACTTGAAATGAATGCAAAGGTGAAGTGCTCACTGACATGGATTTGGATATGGAAAAAAAGAGAGACTATCATATACTGTAATATATACATTGTTTTTCCTATATAAACAAGACCACTGTGACATCTAATCTGCACATACTGTATGGTATACTGGGTATCAGTTGCTTTTGAACTTGCTTTGTGTATGCTTGTGTCTGCTGGCAGTCCGAGGTTACACAATTCAAAAACTAGGCCAGAGAGCAGTCAAGTGACACCCAGCAGGAACTCATTTGACATGCTGTGCCCTCTGATTGGTTGCGCAGGTTTGTGGCCATCAGCGACCTCTACGAGCCTTCAGACGACGGATCTGAGAGCCAGGTCAGTGATCACAATGACCAAACACTCAGACACACACATACACATACACATACGCACATACATATACACACACACACACACACACACACACACACACACAGACACAAGGCATAACACACATATACATATGAATCATTGCTCAGATAATTATGAAACATTTAGGAGGAAGGATAGCCTGGAGATTCCAGACCCAAATCTGAAACATTAAGGGTCTGGCCATGACTAATGTATTGGCCCAACTCGAGGGGCGGCACCAAGCATGCATTTGAAAATCTCACTGCACGCAATTGGATAACTACGACCAATGTTTACTGATTCGTTGCAGCGCTGTCGTCATCAGTTTAGCTCGCCTCTGGCCCGCCTATATCAGATGCACCGATGTGATTTGGTAGCCCACGATACAAGGGACATAAGTAATTGGCATCATTACTCATTGCCAGAGTGACTCACTGAGCAAATTCAAATTGTGCTCAAACCTTGGATTTCCAGGGTAAAGGAAGGAGGGAACTAAACCAGCCAGACCTTTAGGCAGTTTGGGTGTTACATGTTTTGAATGCTTCCATTATTCCTGAGGAAAACATTTTGCCCAGGAACACACACACACACACACACACACAAAGGTTGTCCTGACAGTAGCATAGCCTCATGTTCTTAATTCAGATTTGTGCACGGTTCTTTCCTCGCGACAGGTCTTCGCCTCCAGAGCGTACGACGCCACCACCCACTTCGAGACTACCTGCAATGACATCAAAGACATCTACAAGCGCATGACGGGCAGTGACTTTGACTTTGAGAACATGAAGCGCAAACAGAACGATGTGTTCGGCGAGGACGAGCAGTGAGCGGTGCCACAGTGTGTGGGTGTGTGTGTCAGTGGGGGAGGGGTGGGGGGTGAGGGGAGGGGAGGGGGGAGACATGGGTTTGGGGTAGAAAGGTGAGGAGTTGTGGAACAGCTTTGAACAACCCTAAACCCCTCACCTGTACCCCAAAACCCACATCTCACGCACACACACCTTTTCTCCCCCACAAACACCCTCCCCCTCTCTCTCTCTCTTGCTCTCTCTGTGCACACTCAGACACAGACACGTGTGTGTAGCCTTCTTTTTTTTTGTCCTCTTTTCTCCGACAACCCTTAACCCCACAACCCCCCAACCCTTCTTGCTGCACTCTCTATGCTGTATAGATTCTTCATTCTGTTTTTGGTTCCGTGTGGTTCTTTGGACATTCCTTGCTTTGTCCGGACACAGAACGTCCGTGACTCTGTGTGTGACTGTTTGGTGTCGTGGCTCCAGGCTTCTTTGGGGGGGAAAGGAGAGAGTCCGCTTCCATGACTTCTGTTTGCCTTTGGGTTGGTTTTTGTTTTTTCCTCCTTTTTCCATTTTTACCTGAGTGTTTGGTTGAGGCTGTTTCAGTAACTCACAGACCTGTGTCATGGTAGCTTTGCGTTGTTACATTGTTATATGCACACTTTTTTGTCTTATATACATACACAAAACAGAAACACACACACACACACACACCACACACACACGCACACACACAGACACTCTGAAATCCTTGGTGAAAGCACCTTGAAATCAGACTGCATCACATACGAGTTCAGTTATCAGTCAGGTATCTGACATAACAATCAAGCTTTGGAACACAAACACACTCATGCACACAACAGAATACAATGCCTTTCATATCATATGACGACCAATAATAAAAAAAAAAAGGACAGGACAGATGGCTGTGTCCAGCTCGAATGAAAGCGAGTAACAAAGGAGACTATTTCTACTGGCCACAGTCATAGCTCATACATATGCATGCTCATTTCCTGCTTGGGACACATTAATGACACTAGAGTGGATAGGACCTAAAATCATCTTCTCCTGATTCCATACATTCTCCACTTACATTCAAAAAAGACCCTGTTCACTGCTCCCAGGACTGTCAGCAAAGACATTATCAAGAGATACTTTGGTGATGTTTTTTGGCAAGTGTAGCACAAGACCTGTAACCACGACTGTGCCAGACAGTGAGGATTGGGACTGTAGAAATCTGTGGTTTCAGTTTAAGGACCACTGATTTTGTTTTTGATTTGTTTGAGAAATAGGCTATTTCTGTGCGCAGAGGTGGTTGCAGTGTGTCTCTTAGCGACAAAGAGTGTGTGTGAGTTTTTACCACACATGTTTATGAGAAGCAGGAGACTAACAGTGAAATAATAAGGGACAGTGGTATGTTGCCAAGGAAACTAAAGGGGAGAGAGTTTGAGGAAAAAAGAATATGTGTTTGATTGGGAGAAAGACAAGGTTGAGATGAAAAAAGAGTGAACCAGAGAGAGAAAGAGTGTGTTTGTGTGAAGGGAAATGACTGGATGTCTAGTGTGACATAATGACAAGCATCCTGTAAGAATAACTGTAACTTGATGACAGGTTAAAACATATTTCAGCTGAACCCAGCACATGAAAATGGACGCAATCTTATGATGTTTACGGAGTTGTGTTTACGGAGATGACGTTGCAAGTCGAGTGCGTGTTGACATGCCTTTTCAGATGTGTGCTGTGATTGGCTTAGGCCTTTCATGTCATCAACAGAATAAGTGTGATGTCACAGATGCCACTTTTCCCATCATCCTTTTCCCCTGACCCAAACTCAGCCCACCCTGCCCACCTCTCCTGAAGTTTAGGCTGTGAACTCCAACAACAACAGCAACAACATAAAACGTTCAGGAAATAATGAACTACAGATGGTACCTGTGCAAAAATGGAAGTGACTGTTGGAGTGGATGCTTGGCATCTCCTCCAGTCTCCCCTTTACAAAGGAAAATGCTTAATAGGACATTTTATCTCTTGCAGTCCGAGAGATTTCTGAAGATCTTACTAACGGTCATATCTCAAAGGGGAGTTGGCCGAGATGCCCCAATGTCGAGGTGCCAGACACCCCACTGCCACAGAATGCCACATGGGCAATCCAACCTGCCACAGACTTGCCCTCCCCTTACCATCACCATCCACTACCACATGCCCTCCTCCTCCTCTACCCTTTTCCTCTCTTACTTTCAGTAGAACTGATGTCATTTCTCATACCTGTGTTTCATCAAGTGTTCTTTTTTTCCTTCCCCTTCCTCCCTTCTCTCTTCTTAAAGCCCCTGCGTAGTGGTTTGGGGATTTACAATTTACATTTTATGTCTTAAAAACAAATGCTCTTATTTGAGTTTGTTCTATGTTTCTACTTGAATTACTATGATTATTTTTTTTGTTTGTTTTTACTGAAGTGAGACGTGAGACACTAATTATAGTGCATCAAAATGAAGTCATTCCTACCCATTGACCATTAGCATCGATTCATCTCTATGCCTAAAAGGAACTACCAATAGCAGTTAGAGATTGTTATGCTTTTGGAGGGGTTGTGTTTAGGTTGAATGATAGTAATGATTACTAACATGTTTAATGTCGAGTAGAGTCTGTACTGAAGCCTTTGCTCCATGAAATAGCCTATCGTCTGAGAAATGTTGCAAAGCTTTCCCATAGCGTGCAGCTTGGGGGGTGCAACAAGGGTGGGGTAGTCCACAACCCCCTGACTACCTCCAATAACACGATCATTCACTTACAAGTCTGGTAAAACACCCATTTACACCCCACTAAAGAAACGCTAACCACACTCTGAATTATGGGGCATGACAATTTGAAAGCATTGAGTTGCAGAGGGACCACATCCAAGTGGAGTATCTTTGTGATATCAGTGACTGGTGAGACTGGAACTTATTTAAGGTTTTAATTAACATTTCAGATTTTGATCCATCCTTACGTTCATATCGCTATTGTTTACCCTATGCTTTTATTTATTTAATTTAAGTATGAAAAATGTTTTATATTTCAAATTTTTGTGCCATGTCATTTGGTTGAGATTGATGTGCAGAGACAACACAACCTATCCTTAAAACTTTCCCAACCATTATGGACTGATGACTAGATGGCTCATGGTTCTGGCTAGAACACTACGGTATGTGAACAGTACCTAATGTCCTGTACAACAAAGTACATCAAACAGAAATATGAAAATAAAAATATAAAAAAATAAAAAGGCACATGACAGACTCTTATAGTTGTGTATTTATTTTGTTTGAGTTTTAACATATTCTTTTTAGTAGTATGTGATTCTTTAGTTACAGTTTCTTAATGGGGAAATGTGAAATGCATTTCCAAGTCGTTAACACAACCAGTTATAATAAAATATATACCTCACACCAACATTAGCTTATCACAATTTATATTTTTGACCTTTGACACATAAACTCAGACCCTTTGTATCTGTGATGGTACCCATGAAGCAACCTAAGAAAATGCACAAATGTGGTCCATAATAGGCACCAAATAAGCATAAGGACCACTTCTGAGTTCTGGTCTCATTATCTAGTGTAATGAACTCAAGTGACACTTTTATATGGCAATTATAAAAAGATTATTTATGGGATTTCAGATAACAATGCCATACTCCATACTGCATTTTCATTAAGCCATTTAGTCTAAGTGCACAAGTGGGTTTAGCTTTATAAACCTGTAATGCACAGTGAATCTGAAGTTAAATTATATTTAGGTGACACTTTTGTCCAAGGCGTCACACTCACAATGGTGGGAATCGGACCCGGGTTGACCCAGTTGGTGACGTTGCCACCGCTCCACCCAACTTTGGCCCCTTCTCCGCATTTATTTTTGTCCAGGGCTTTACTATGGAAGAGCGTAATGCTCCGTCCATTCCACTGAATAAACAACCGATTGATGATTTGTAACTTCAATTCGTAAGTCCACTGAGGTGTAGATAGGTGTATGATGAACAGTATAAAAGAGAGCCATCATGTGTACGACCACACACACACAGGCACACTTGGCGTGTGAAGTGATGAGAGTGGCCATCAGTGTACATAAGCCTGATAGGGCTTGGCCAGGATCTTGTCCACATTGGCTTGGCTCACTTCCCAGCAGAGTCCCGCATGGGGTTTCCTCACCGTGTCCTTCATCATCTTCCTCTTCAAGGTAACAGGGACCTGCGCTTCACCTCTCTGCAGCGTCCCAAAGGCTAGTGGAGCACTCTGACCTCTGGCCTTGGCCCTGCGTAGGTGTCCCGTCTTCTCTGTTTCCTCGATCATAATGTCAGCGTGCAGGAACTGGCCTATACGAGGGCAAACAAATAAACTCACTGTGTAAGTTCGGTGACAGAAACAACTTTAACGACAACAGCACATTTGGTTGCATTATGCACAATACTTAATTTGTTACGGATGCTGTCATTCTCTAGTCTTGTTAAATGTTTACAAGGTTGCTTTATACAAAAGCTCCTGCCAAATACTGAAACTTAATAGTTCTAAAAGTCTAAAGGGAGGGGTGTTTTTATCAATTAATTAGATGGTCATCTGGCCCATAATCATTTGAATTCAAGCATGGAACAGTAACAATATACATACATCCTGTTATATTAATTTTTCTTACTGTTTCAATATAAATGCTTATGACAACTATCACTGTACTCTTAACAGTATACCTCGGACATATTACATTGCACAGAGGTATCTTACGTAAGTAAGTCTGTTATTAAAGGTATTGGCGTAATTGTTTCTGCATTCCGAAATAACTTCTTGCATCCTCTCATTGAAGGCAGCAGCATTTAACAATATGCTGCTATGGTCAAAATCTATACCTTTATCCCTCCAATCCATTAACAGGGCAGAAATAACGAATATTTATTTCCCCTACCAAGAAGTCCTTCAGTCCGCACCGAGAGCCCATCTCCCATGGCGATGTAGAAGCCCAGGTGGTCCAGCTGCATGTAGTTTGGGTGTTTGTAATGATGAAATAGAAGCAGGAAGCTCACACCCTGACCCAGATCCACCCAGCAGCGGAGATGCTCGTCCAGTTCCACCCGGAAGTCCTGGACACGGATGGAACCCATGACATCGGTGCGAAGGGTTCTGTCTGGACGCCCATGGCTGGAGATGTTCACCGAGTCCAGGGTCACCTTGACTACCACTGCCTTGGGTCCACTCCTGGACACCACGATCTGGTCAAAGTAGGTGCGCTCCAGGTCTTCGTGGTCCACGTCAGATGGAGCCCACATCAGATGGCCGTCGACGGTAATGCCTGAGCAACATTAACAACAGGAGGCCAAGGCTGAATCCGACTGTTGCAATTCCATGTACATCAGTATTTCACCCATTTGTTTCCAAGCCAATGATCCAATGCTCCAGATGTATGCATAATTATAATACAATATTTGGTAAATGTAATTTAGTACAGTAATTTCAAAATGATATATGTAATATTTCTCGGTCTGTGTGAGACTAGACTAGGAGAGCGATATACCTTTTTCAGTGTCTTCCAAAAGGCGTAGGACATCGTTAGCATGGCCATCGATGGTGAAACAGAGATTCGCCTCCAGTTGTGGCAGGTGCACCAGGAAATGTGGGTCGCCATACGCTGTAAATATGAAACAGCAATGAAAAAGTAGATTTAAAAAAAAGAAAAACGAACAGCTGTGGCAAAGATCTTGCAGACATTATTCTGACATACCTGAGGAGGAAAAGGATCTTGAGGAATGAGCTCTGCGGGAACCTATGTTGGAAATATCAAATAGTTTGAGATCACCACATCAGGGCAGTGAAAGCCTCAATATCTGAAATGAAATGCTGACATGTTTACGAATAGCTAAGACATACTTCTTAAACCTTTAATTATAGATGTTAAACATTTTAAATAGCCATCATCCTTCGAACCATAGATTTCTTCAAATATTTCAGAAGTGATGTAAATGTATTGATTTGACTTTACTGAATTGGACATGTTTAAGATTTTGAATGGTTTGGTATGAATGATCCAGACACGGCAGATAATCCCCACTTCAGTCCTGAAGAGACTCACTATGACTGCTTGACTTGGATTGACTGGATTTGCTTTCTGGGGGAGGAGAGTCTGGTGGTGGCAGCGCCTCTGTGTCTTCCTTCACGTCCGGCTTGACCACCACCAGCGAGGTGACTGGTGTGACAAAGTTATACTTCAGAGAGAGGCTGGTGGCGTTCTGCTCCAGCAGGGCACGGGTGGATGCGTCGCTGGTGTTTTCGGCGGTCAGGAGCAGCTCTTTAATGGTGAAGTACGCCCACAGGCGCTGCACAAACCCGGAGATTTCCTCCTGGTCGAGCTGAGAGCTTTCGCCAGAATCAAGGTCGCCTGGTTTGCCCACATCGGAGATGGGAATGCTGTTTTCCACGGTCAGGTGCTTCTTGGTGTCAAAGGCGTTCAAAGTCACGCCAAGGTCATTCACTCCTGGATGCACCCTGCCTGCCACCACCAGCTCAGAGCCTTGGAAGTAGTTGGGGAATAGGGAGCGGGTCACATCGTAGGCCTGATCGTCACTGTAGCTCAGTTGGACATCGGAGAGGAGTGGGCTGGCTACCTCGTCGTAGAAGCCTTTAAGCTGGAGGATTGCTTTGGAATCCGTATACACTCTCCGAGCCACACCCTTGTTTGCATGAACATTTATTATCAGTCACTCACTGGACAATTTACTTTGATTGAATGATAAATTAATTGTTCTAAAACTGATAGTTCCGGTCCTTTACTGTGATTGGCTGAATCACGTTCAATGCCGTTGTAAAATGCAGCATAAACATACACCTTGACCCTATATTACTGCGCTACCATAACTTGATAAAAAAAAGTTAAAAAAGTAGCTGCGTCTCGACGTTGCTTGGCAACCATTCAGATTCTAGTTGCTGTGCCTTTACTTTATGAAACTTTGCCAGGTATTTATAGTAACAGTTTTAGAAAAGCAATAAGCCACTCGACTCCGCTAGCGCGTCGTGCCTAACAACGCCCCTTAACTGTTGTAGAATCAGTGTCACCTACGGCCTCTCGGGGCTTATTGCTTAAATAGATATCTTTGAATGATAGATACCTGTTTTCCATAGAGAGCTGTCGAAGAAGGTCGTAGTCGGCCCTGTCGCCAAAAGCCAGCCCAAACAGGGCGGCGGACCCAAGCGCCTTTTTCGCGTTCTTTCGCATCTGGTCTTTATTGGTCACACCCTCATTGGCTGATCCGTCGGTCAAGAAGATCACCATAGGGACCCCCCGAGTGTCTGACTGAGAGGAGGAGCGCTGCAGGAGCCTCCCTGCTTTCACCAGGGCATCGTTGATGTTTGTGGCTGGTGTTGACCATGATGCAGGAGAGAGTGACACAAAAACAGCATTTTTATCCACCTTTTATCCACCCATATCCTTGCAAAGCTTTAGTATTTAACAATATATATATATAATAAAGTAAATGCATATATGTTGATATTGATGATATACATATTCACATCCTCACAGTGCACATAATGCTGATGTTGATTGTGTATATCATACATTCTCACAATGTTGATATTGCATCACACATTGACATTTACAGTAAGTAAAGATGAGCTTGTTGTTGAGATGATCTAACAGACAGTGGCACTTACAACCCTTGACCTTCATTTCCCTCACAAATGCTCTGGCACGCTTGATGTTGTCTTCTGTGGCTGGAACCGTATCGTTTTGCCAGACGTCCACTTTGGAGTGGAAGGTGAGAATGTTGAAGTGATCGTGGCTCCGTAAGTCAGTCAGTATGGTGTCCATGGCCTCCTTAGTCTGAGCGAGTTTTGGCCCAGACATTGATCCGCTCACGTCGATGACAAAGATCACTTCCTTCGGCACGACTGGCAGTTCTCGAGGAGCGAAGTAGTGCACAAAGTATCCATCGTACACCTGAAAGGAAAACAGGTGTTGAGGAAAACAAGTTTCCTGCGCTGCTGTTCAGGAAAGAGTGGCGCATTTTTATTGGCAGTTGAGCTCAAATATCCACAATCTTTCACGAGAACGGGTGAAAGGGTACACCTTTAATTACGTAATCGTGTTGTCATAAGAGTTATGGAATACATGCCTGCTGCTACACTGCTTTACCATGGTTAATACTCCATACAACTTAAACCATTCAGAACAGCGAATTTAAGTCAGTGCATTCTGATACTCTATGAGCTAAATCAGCTGTGTTTGGTTTTATTGTCATGTATGCTGAGGGACAACACATAGTCCTAGAGGGTGGAGGAGCTAGGTACCTTCTTTGTTTTTTAAAATATGTCAAGTATGCATATAAAAATGATGTGGAAACTATAGAATAAAAATAGGAATATTAGAATTACACTGTACATTCAAAATGTACAGGAGGGTACGTTACATTAATAATATTCAATAAAACAGATTTTTAATAATGCATGTTGTTCTGCAAACAGCCAGTAGATGGTGCCAGAAGCCAGATGTAGTCAGAGCCGTAGATAGAGCTGTCTCCAATTATGTAGCCTTTGCTAATTGCACTCGTTTGTGCTGTGTGGGGGCTCAAGATTGCACTGTATGTTAGTGCATTCTGCAAACGTTGTTGAAATATAAAAAAATAAAGAGTTAAAATAACAAATGATGGTGCACACCATACCATATTACCTGCACATCCCCAATTAGGTTGGTGAGGATGACGTCGTACTCGATGACAAAGTCTGCATTGAGACCCCTTAAGCTATTCTGTTGCTGTATGGTGGGGCTGTAGAACACTTGGGCTCTCGTTGGACCTGTCCGTTCCAACAGTGTAGAGGGAGGGGGGGTAGTCTCTGATGTGGGGAAACAGTGGGGTTGTCAGTTCATTTGGATTAATAAATGGATAATTTGGTAATTTGACTTCAAAGCTGCACTCTAGCAAAAGTCATTAGAAGTTATGCTTTTAAAAAGGTTGTTTTGGTCATTGTATTTCTATAGATTTTAACACTAATGAAGGTCTGACTGACTAAGAAATGACATTCATGTGTGGCTTACAGGGCATTCAAGGTATTTTGTTTGTTTTCAAATGACGGAAATTAAGACGTGAAATGAGTGTTAACATAATTAAGATCTACCTAAATGTGCTTAAGACCTAGTGCTCAATACTTTAATGTACTTTTTAAGGCCTAAAATTCATGTTATTAAATGTCAGACCCCATGGAAACTATTAATTAACTATAAACTATTAACCAATTAATTATTGTAATGTAATGTTTATTGTAATAAATCACTTTGGACAAAACCGTTGGCCAAGAAACACAAACACAAACATAAGCATACTGTAACGTCAACATAAAAACCCACCTCCCAGGGCATTGGACCCAGTTCGGAGAGGCAGCACACGTACAAAACTGATCCCAGTGCGCTCATTGATGGACACGTCCACTGTGAGATTCTGGACCGGCCGGCCAGGTCTCAGGCCCAGGACCAGCTCGTAGCGGCCCAATGTCCGAGCAAGCAGCTGCTCGAAGGACAGCTTGAATGAGAGACGCTCACCAGGGGGCACGCTGACCGCAATGCTGAATTTGTCCGAAAACTCTTTCCTAAGGAGCAGAGATTTTACACACATCAAAGAGTTCAGAACAGATCCTGAGATTACTGACAACACATTAATGCGTGTACATGCGCACACGCACACACACACACACACACACACACACACACACACACACACACACACACACACACACACACACACACACACTCAGTATGGGCGAATCAGAATAGCTAATTTTTTTTGGTGAATTTAAGATATGCTCTTAAAATCAATCACAAATAGATATCTTTTCAGGCATTTCTTACAAAACAATACTGGCGTAAAACTAACTTGGACTTTACTCTTCACATTCTTACCCCTAAGAATGGAGTTACTTGTCATATCCCCAGATTCACAGGTAACCTCACTCACTGGACTCTGAGTTTAGAATGACCTGCTTGTCTTGTTTGTGTTGTTCTGAATGTGTGTTCCCTTGTTCTACATGCGTCAGTAATGGCATCTTCTGCTATATCCTCCTCCTTTTATGTTCACTCCGACACTAAATACCTTGTTTATGTCCAACAGGGTAACTCAGTATTCAACTTCGACACACGCATAAATCCTTCAGCATTCTACAGTTTTTCTCAGTCACTTTGGTACATTACTCAGATCAGAATTGAAATTCTCAAAACTACCTGTTAAATCTTCACACCATTGTGTCATCTGTGCACATCAGAAAAACAGTTTCTCATTTCCTTGAAAAAGTTGCAAATGCTTTGGTATATCCATGCAAATGATTATGTACAATTCTCTCTGGTTTCCTACATTATCAATTGCGTATGTCATGTTGATCAAAATGTATTATAATGGGTCTCTGTTGAATAGTCTCACCCCCCACAACATTTAGGCATTAGTTCATAGCAGAAGTCTTTACATGCAAAATGGTTGAACAAGTTGTCATAACATGTCAAGCAAGATGATATTCAGTGTGATGTGGATGAGAATTTGTGGCATTGAGGAATGCACTTACTGTTTTGCAAATGTCGAGGATGATCCGAGAAATGTACCAAAGCGACTGAGAAAAACTGTAACATGTTCATTCACTAGGTGTAACACACAACCGGGTCCGTGTAAACAGGTACGCTACTGTAAAACAATACTGGTGTTGGTCCATTGGAAATGTTTGTGCTGGCTGAAAAAGGAGGTGTGTGGCATATAGGCAATAAAATATCCACCTAGAACGCAAAGGGTGCAGGTCTGAAAGGGAAGTAGACCATGGAACTTTTGTTGACTTGTAGTCTTATAGGACCTGCTCTGAGCACAGTATGCGCATGGAAACAACTTGTTTGTCATGGCAAGTGACAACATGTCAACATAACAAGTCATTAATCCACGACCTTCACATGACAGGCTTTGTGACATCAATTGCTCACCTTGTTGCCACCAGTCCTGCCGTTTGCCCTTTCTTCTTGGCATCATCGTAGATTTTTTTGGCAACCTGTTTTTGCTTGACTTGAGACACATAATCCTTTCCATCAGAGGTGCTAAAGAAGTAATGGATCAGAAATAAAAATTAGGAGGACTCACAGTTCGCCAACAGGCAACTATAAATGATTGTTTCTGCTGAGATGCAATCAGTGTCAATTTTCTGGTAGACATTTTAATGGCTACATGATGACTATAGTGTGTGTGTGTGAGTGTGTGTGTGTGTGTGTGTGTGTGTGTGTGTGTGTGTGTATGCCTGTCTGCGTGCAAATGCACAAAGACCTCTTTCACAGACATTAAGAGCTTCAGGCCTAAGGAATGGCATCCATTACAGTGACCATCAATTCAGTCTTTGCTCACGCAAAAACATTCCTAAGAGAGCCAAGCAGCCAAGCTAACTGGAATATAACACTGAACTTAACCCTGTCTGCCTTTTATCAGTTTGTTAATTGTCCTACACAGTATGCATACACAGCCACTCCACTGCCACTGCTGGGGAGAGCAGATCACAACCTGGTCTTCCTACAACCACAATACATTCCAATTGTCCGTCCGCAGACAACCACCCACCACACGCTCCTTCAGGAAATGGTCTCCTGAGGCAGAGGGGGGTCCTGAGGGACTGCTTCGAGTCGACAGACTGGAATGTGCTGCAGGAATCACATGGTGATGATATTGAGGGGGTGTCACACACTGCACTACTGACCACCTGCATTTTTGTATGGACATTGTAGTTCCCACAAGAACTGTACGCTGCTTTCCAAATAATAAGCCTTCGATCACCAGCGATGTTAAGGACATCATGTCATGTCATGTCAGTGGAACTGGGGGAGCCTCTGCAGCATGTCTTCAACCTGAGCCTCTGACTGGGGAAGGTACCAGCACTGTGGAAGACATCATGTCTCATCCTAGTTCCTAAGAAGCCACATCCCAGTGAGCTAAATGACTAGGCCAATCGCTCTAACATCACACATGATGAAGACAATGGAGCGACTGCTACTTCACATCCACAGACCCCAGGTCAACCACTCACTCAACCGGCTCCAGTTTGCATACCAGGATAAGGTGAGTGTGGAGGATGCCATCAGAGTGCCACAGAGTGCAATCTTATCTGGACAAGGGAAAAAGTGCATGTTCTTTGATTTCTCCTGCGTCTTTACTGTAACACCATTCAGCCTGTCAGATTGAAAGACAAGCTTGTGCAGATGGGGGGTTGATGCTCACCTGGTATCCTGGATCACAGACTACCTGACGGAGAGACCACAGTTTGTCAGGCTGAAGGACTGCATCTCACTGTGATCAGCAGCACTGGAGCGCCACAGGGGACTGTGCTTTCACCGTTCCTGTTCACCCTGTACACTTCTGACTTCAGCCACATCATGCAGAAGTTTTCGGTCGACACTGCAATTGTGGGGTGTATCAGGGATGGACAGGAGGACAAGTACAGGAACCTGGTGGATGGCTTTGTGCAATGGTGCAGGCTCAACCATCTGCAACTGAATGCAACAAAGACCAAGGAGTTGGTGGTGGATTTCAGGAGACCTAAGCCACATATGCTGTCAGTCTCCATTGAAGGGGTCCTGACCTGGGGTACACATGGACAATAAACTGGACTGGTCAGCCAACACAGATGCACTGTATCGGAAAGGGCATTGTCGGCTTTACTTCCTGAGGAGGCTGCGGTCATTCGATGTCTGCAGTAAGCTCCTCTGGATGTTTTCACAGTCGGTCATTGCCAGTGCCCTTTTTTATGCTGTGGTATGCTGGGAAGGCAGCATTAAGAAGAGGGACACTGGGCGACTGAACAGGCTGGTACGGAAAGCTGGCTCTGTTGTTGGCATTGAGCTGGAGTCACTCACAACAACTGCAGAGAAACGGACCATGAGTAGGATGCTGGCCATCATGGACAATGACCGCCACCCACTACACAGCACGTTCATTAAACAGAGGAGCATGTTCAGTGGCATACTTCTTTCACTGTCATGCTCAACAGACAGGTTGAGGAGGTCCTTTGTTCCCAGGGCCATCCAACTCGTCAATACCACACAAAAGTGGAGGGGAGAAATTTACTTTTCAGCTTGAGTCTGTCTCTCCTAGCCCCTACGTTTATATCACTTTGTCTGCTGTATACCTGACTGTCTTACAGGCTGTTAGCCCACCTACACAATGGACTGTGGTCACAAAATCTACATCTTAGAACTTATTCCCTGTTATATATTGTTCTTAAAGTATATTATTTTGTTCTTGTTTGTCAACAATTCTATTATGTTTCCATTCTTGTCTTTTTATAGTCATAGTTAATATTTAATAATAAGCAAAGCTATTGCACTGTTTAATCCCTGCACTGTTTGCACTACCACCATTGCACTCTATAGCACTTTATCATGGTTGTTGCATCACATGGTCAGTCCATACCAGACCTGTGTAACCACCATTAAAATGTAGGGTCTGGGCACTCACCGTTCGCAGTGCTCAGTCTGAGGGGAGGGATAATCGGTTGTCTTTCAAATTCTCTCTGCACGCAATAGGACAGCGCTATGAGTCTTATGCGTTTCACAACAGCGGAGCTAGTTGGCTAGTTCAAACTTTTGCCAACTTAATAAAAGCTTAACTCGTGTCACACTGTTCGCCAACAGCAACATTATCTTATTTGTTTTCACGTAGCAGGGAATTCAAGCCAAACCGTTGCAACTCTGCCATCAATCATTATGTTAAGCCCGCCTAACGACTCTATGCACAATTTGATTGGCCTGATAGAAGTTGAATTTTTCGAGCTCACAAGCCAACGGAGAGTTGCTAGACTAGCCCTCTAGATTTCTAGGCTATGTCTAAGCTACTGGATGCCTACAATTTCCCTTGGGATGAATAAAGCATCTACTATCGATCTAAATCTTTTGTTCCTAGAAGAAAGACTACATCTAATATCCATCAGCATGCCTAAACATGCACCAGGAGGCTGGAGCTGTGTGCATTATCAGAGTTGGCAGTCCGCTCAATCACAACAACTTACATTGTAAAGTTGGATATGAAGGCGGTGGGAGGCAGGTCCACTTCAAAGGTGGCTTCTGTGGCCTGAGGCAGCTGATTGAAGACAGTGCTGGTGACGGTGGTGCGTGCGTACCTGGACACCACAGTACTCTTCACGTGAAAATCTGTGATTTCCAGCTGTGGGACCAGATGTGAACATGAAATTAGGCATTACAACTTACATTATGACTTTTTTTCTTTCTTTTCAGTGGAGTAAGAGTCCAGTTAACAACATAAAATGTAAGCATGTCATAAGCTTTCACTGAATTCCATGTTTGCTGGCCTAGGTCGACCTACATAATTCCTTCACGAAATCACAGAAGACTGTGGCCGCGTGGATAGGTTATGTTGATGGAAGGCAGACGCTCATAAGTCTCTTAGTTGTGGGCCTACACATTTGTACCTGGATGTAATTGCAATATTGAAGACCGGGTATGGTTGTAACATGGTGTGAGTTGTAACACCACCATTTCCACAAAACAGGAGTAAGACGTGATCGCATTAGCATTTGCACAATTACACACTATCACACATGGGGATTTTTATGCCTAGAAGGACACCCATTATAATTTTACAGAGGAAAAACTAATTTTGACATAAGAAAGTAAAATGTTTCACTGAGGCTTTATTTTGTTTAGCACTTTTACAATCGAAGATGAAACCACATGCCTCATATGATATTAAGGGCCCTATTTTAACGGTCTGAAACGGAAGTGTCTTTGCGCAAAACGTAATTCACTTTGTGGGCGGATCTTGGGCGCTGATGCTATTTTACCGGCGGGATATTTGACTGTTGCGCCCAGGGGGTCAAGAGCGTGCAGATTAGCTTCGGCATGTTAGCATACGCCATTTTCAAATATGGCGCTGCATGGAGCATTTGGAACCAGCTCCATGCACGAAAATCCATGTTGGGCACGAGCTCTCATGCGCGTACATGTTGGTGGGCGGGTACCTATCCGGCGGCTACAGCCAAACGTTATTCAGTGCGTATTTCTTGAGGATCCTATGAGAAGACGTGCATATTATGGTTGTTTATCCATCATATGACAAATAAACAAATAAAGAAAATTGTATTGATCGATCTTGTTTCGTTGTTGTTTGTCCCGAACAAACGTAGCCTAAACATGATTAAAGACAATAAATGACACAACAGCGGCATAAAGACCTTGTCTCGTTACACCATGGGTCTCCAACACGTTGCTCTCAACCTATAGCCGCCCCCTTTGGAGCTTGCCAGAGGCTGAAGCACTAGGCTACTACATTTAAACACAATATTGCCGCGAGGCATTCCAGCCTATGAATTTAATAAAAAGTAAACCATGCATAATTAAAAAAAACTCAATTTAGGCTACTTCGCTATGCAATAAGGATTCCATTAGAGCACAGTGCACGTTCAATGAATGAAAAAGGCCTTGTCTCACACTTTTTCAACTACACGAAACTTTACAGTGATCATCAAATACCCTCTAGATTTAAATGCCCATCAGCCTCAACATTTAACTATATAATACAAGTCAAAAAGTAAATTAAATCCCATACCAAAACCGAAAATCGTCTGCGTTTGATAGCTGGTATGCCTCCAAACAAAACGCATGTCTCACAATAACGTACAATGTAAGAAATAAAGGTCTGCCTCGAATAAGCATACCTCAAATAAATACCTGTGCTTTGCAGCCTAAGTAAATAGCAGACCCTGGACATAATTTAGGATTTACGGAAATGCAATCATACGATGTTGGACGCCTGGCGATGCTCTGGCCGTCTACTGTGCCTCTGACACCGCTGCCTCATTTGGATGGTAACTCCACAGGTGAGCGCGAAGATTGGACGTCGTGGATGCGTAAGTAAACTGTTCTTTGCTGAGTCCGCAGACAACATTCTCTTTAACCGTTACTTTACCATCTGCGGTGTACAACTCAAAGTAAAGACACCACATTTTAGATGAGTTGGGGACGTAATTGTCCGCTCAGGCTGACCGTTCTGTGCGTTATCTTCAATACTATCTTCAATAATATTGAATATCTTCAATATAATTTTCAAAACAGGGTGGCTATTGAGGGCTCTGGCTTCAGTCATTATTGTGGCTACTAGCTATTATTGGCTTGATTTGGTCATGGGCCAACGCTAGAATACGTTTAGAGCACCCGCTATGAGATGGCAAACAATAAAATAAAAAACAAACTTTTTACAAACTGTAAAAATGCGCTACACTTGGCACTAAAAACCGAATAGTTTATTTATAGTTCGACTACGGATATTTCACGTCAAGTTCGAATGCATATTTGCAGCAGGACAGCAAGCAGACCGCTCTTAGTTAGAGCCGCTGTGTTATCCAATGAAATTAAGTTGCGCTTCAGGGCGACTCCACTCGGACTCCATGCGCGTTCCCGAGCAACTTTTTCTTCTTCTTGTTACGTGGCAAGCAAAGTATGTGCATTATCGCCACCCTCTTACTGGAGGACAACTCTCTTTTTACAGAATATCCAATAAAAATCGACGTGGTTCATGCGTCATTTCCAGCTTTAGAACTTGGCGCATGGTCAGAGCCGACTGGCGCTGGATCTGAGCCCCAGTGTTCAATATGGCGTTGACTATGAATTGGCCGGATTTACTAGCCTAGCCTCCACCATTCATTTGTATGGAGGGCGGGACTTAGTCACTCTCTCCAGTTATATATAATACCTCCATGGTTGCGCCCGACGCAAATCTAAAATGGGGTGGTCTGAAGTAGCTACATTAATCATGGGTGTGGTTTGGGCGTAACGTGCAATAAACCAATCAGAGCGTCATCTCACATTCCCTTTAACAACAGGCACGCTTGTTCCATAGCTGATTGCTATTATGGTGGCGTATTTGCCAGGCGCAGCCAGGAGCGTTCACAGCGCTATAATCACTGTTCAGTTGGGAACAGTTAGCTAATGATTTTTCATCTTGACAAAATGTAATACAGAATTGTCACAAAGACATACTTTCCGATGTTTTGGGATCATTCTCACTGAATCACGAGGTTATGAATGCATGGTGATATATTTGCAATGTACAATGTAATCTAACATTACCTCTCTAGTATAGACAATGCATATCTTCTGTCAGTTAATCTCTTCTCTCCCGTGCTGCCGCTGGGGCATTTGGGTTAAATGGCATCGGCATGCAGTTCAACATCACGTCTCCTTAAGTCCTCTAACATTTCCTAATTTATGTCACCAACACATCAGTGATTCGTGAAAATGTGTACGCTAGATTTATGCCTATTTTTTCAGATTAATAGGTCGTAATTAGGCGTTGTTGTAAAGATATTGCATGTAGATGTTGTACTATATAGGCTACTAAATATTTAGGTCACCAATGCACGAACAAAACCGGGAAATGGACAAATATTATCAAGGCTTTGAATGTTTCCGTCTGTGCACGGAGGTGTCTGTAGATTGGTGTGCAACGCATTCATTCATGCAGGCCTGTGGTCATGCATGCGCCCTTAAAATAGCATCTGCATTTTCGCCACAGACTTTAGACCAGGGAGTTCCTGGTCTGTGGCGTAATTGTTTTCTGAAACTGCAAAATACCAACAGTGAACGTTTGCGCCGGAACACGCCCCGTCTTTTCGCTGAACCGCCCCCGTGGGCGCAATGGAATTCCCTAATTTACAGGCATGTACCTGTGGAATGTAAATTCCAATATGCGCTGACTGCAAAATAGGAAAGACAAACGCGCCAGTATACAAAGTCAATTGCGCCGGCACGGAAGATAGAGCCTTAAATGTCTCTGAGGTAAAACATGATGCATTTCATCCAAGCATAAACCAAAGCACTAGGCCTAGCCTATACAGCAAGATAGGGTTGACGGTGGTAGGGGTAGGTTGTGTTACAATCCACCCCACATGTTTTCAAATTAGTACAATTGCTAGATTTGAATTTTTTTAAAGAATGCTTCAGTAGGCTATTGGGGGGTGGGGGGAGGGTTGACCTTTCCCACACCTCACTTGGAAAATGCATCCTCCTTTCCAGATGACTTTAAATGATTTAAGACATTACACTGTAATTTCCCTGGCATTGTTTTTGTCAGATGTAATTATTAACACTGGCACATAGTACAAGTTCTGTGCAACATGCTACATTGAGTCAAATTTACACAGAGAAACACACACACACTCACAAACCCATACACACATGACACATCTCATAGCCTACAAAAATGTAGGCTACGCATACAGCTACTTTGGTTCTGGTCAAAGGAAAACAAAATGACAAAAAAATACAATGTTTTCTTGTGTTCATAGACCTATTTCAATGCGCCACATATTGCATGGTGGCCTCTTTTTCTGTCTTTTGCCTATGTTACAACGGTAGTGGGGTAGGTTGTAACAACGATCACCTTGTATTCTACATCAAGGTCTGTGATTTTCTTGTAGAAAAATTGAGTTGGTTCTATATAAAGTAGCCTACACAAATGTGGGTATTTTGAGAGAAAAAAAGGATACAGGATTGTAGCTCAAAACATTAGCATAGTTACAGGTGGAAAAGAAAAAAGTATTACAACCATACCCGGACTCCCCTACATATGTAGGCCTATTAGTAAGTCCATTATTTATATCTTATAGCTTAAAACTGTTGCTGATTGTGGATTCCAGACTTACCTTTGTGGATCTGACATGCCTGTTCGCCCCTGCGTGCTCCACTAAGTTTACGCAGATAAATAAAACACAAAACGAAGACGCAGTGACTGCCCAACCGAGCCCCATGGTATCCGAATATTCATTCAATCTTTAGTTCTGTATAGCGACTGGTCAGGTTCTTTATACGCATGCATGAGCTTTGATGTAGGCTGTTAACTTACTGGCAGTGGCATGTTTTGTCGGGAAGGAGGCGTGTCAGTGTTGCTCAAACTTGAGGGAAGTTTTTTGTATCAGTCTGTTTATATAGGAAAATACAGTAGGCTAGGTAGTAGCCTAAGTTATATGGGGCGCCAAATGTAACATGCCTTATTTCGTGGACAGAATGCCTTTCGTGTGACGAAATACTTATATTCATTACGAAACCATGTTACATCGTAACGCCTTTTGTCCACGGAATGCACAAATTGGTTTGCATTGTGTCCACGAAACACTGAAGAGAGCACATCATTTCGTGGACGAAATTGACTGGTGGCCTTTTCCTTTCGTGGACATAATGCTGAATGCGGTATTCACTGTCAGACAAAATGTTTGGTCAAAAGTAATTCTGTCTACGTAAATACGGAATGCACCTACACGCATCATTCTGTGCATCCTATTTCAATTTCGTCCACAGAAGTATTGTGTTGTGTTACAGAAGGCCTTCCGTCCACGCAATAGTAACTTAACAACTTACGAAATGCATTCAGTGACATATGTATGGAGTGGGATAGCTGTCAAAATATTCGTGTCCATAGATTTGATACACGTGCGTATTTGTCTGTAGTTGTGCATAAAATAAATATTTGTGAATTCTCGAATGAGTCCAGTCATGCATAAAATATATTGTGTGTATTTTATCCATCAGAATACGGATGGAAAAAAAATATGAATTCAAAATTACAAGTACGAAATCAAACTTTACAGTTAGGCTTTCTTTGGTACGAGTACGACTTCGCACAAGTGACTCAACTGTCAAAATACGTCATCACCGCATTCACAGGCATTACTTGTTGAGAAAAGAAACATAGATCGAGATCAAGACTGCGCGTGCGCTGAGACGAATCCGGCGGGGACAGTGCAATTACTGTGGGTTAGGCACGTCGGCGCTAATGTTTGTGATAGCTGATAGCTACCTGTGGAGTTGAACAAATCGTCTTTTCCCCCCTTCGTTTATTGTCTCACGATGTCGGGAAGAACCTGTTGTGTGTTCGGCTGTTACAACAGCAGTGGGAAAATACAGATATGGAACAAAAATATATAAGTTCCCCCGCTGTTATTATACAGCCTGCCCCTGTGTAACACCATACATAAGCACTACACAGATTCCCAGGGCGAGCCGAAGACCAAGCTGTTCGTCAGAAGTGGATTGTGAACATCAACCGGAAGGATTTTGTTCCGAACAAACATATCACGGTAAGTTTTGTTTAACAGTATTAATCTTAAATCTTGCCAGTTGCCACAATGACTAGCATGCTGTTTAGTCTTGCATGGCGATACTTTAACGCTATCTATTGGTGTGTTAAGACCATAGGTTAAGACATGGCACCAAATATTTGACGTAGAAGCAAAACTGTAAAGTAAGTGTGTGCTAGGAACTTCGGTAGTCGCCAGAATAATTATCTCCATCAACTAAATGGCACTATTGAAAAATTATTCGCTTTAACTACTAACGTTAGGGCAGCCATGGTAGCCATCAAATCAACATGATTTGGCATTACAAACAGAAAACGTATGGAGTTCGGGGGCAGGCGACACTATGCTAGTTGTAAGATTGCTTTCCTTCTTTGGTAACGTTAGGCTAACCATGAAAACATCAGTCATTTGGAAAGATCTTAGTGCGTTTTTCTCCGATTCAGTATTGTAATAAACAGTTTTTGGGTAACACTCACATTTAAAACTCACTTGGATATTTGATGTAGATGTTTGTTTTTGGGTTAAATTTGTTGTTGTGTTGAGTTATAGTCTACATGTAAGTCAATGTCCTTTTCTCTATATTTGTATTTTATCAGGGGTCAATGTCATCTAGAAGAGCACCTCCCAAAAGATGTCTTCAGCCCTCACAAGAGGACACATGTGCTTGGAACTTGTGCACAATGGAATAAAGAACAGTTGTTGATGTATTAATTACAGTTTATTTGAACTTGACACTTCATTTAATTTATACAATACATGTATCACACATACCAATTGTTGTTATATTATTATTACTACAATTACATTACATTAGGCTGACGCTTTTTAGCCAAAGCGACTTGCAACATGGTAAAAACATTTAAAGCTTTTAAGAGCAATTCTAACAATAAAAAAAAACACAATAAGTGCATCAATGAGTGCAATTGTCTGTAGTAGTGCTATGAGAGGAGATGACCTCTGAAGACCTGGGTTTTCAGACATTTTTGAAGATGTCGAGGGATGTCCCTGCTCTAGTAGGAACAGGTAGTGCGTTCCACCAACGAGGGACGACAGATGAGAAAAGTTTGTATCGGCCATATGTACAAAAAGGTTCAAATATGCTACTAGGCCGAGGTCAAATAGACTGGACCAGGTCAGTCTCTGTGGAAAATATTTAGACAGGATATCAACAGTAATGGCTCAAATTTAAAGTAATGATTCAAATATAAATATAATTCTCTGTGTAGGTAGGCATAGATTAATCAATAAATCCCTGTGTGGAAGTATGTGCAAAAAAGACACTAAACAGTAGTTATTCAAAAGGTAAGAATAGATTAATGAATAAATCCCTGTGTGGAAATATGGGTAAAAAGACACACTAAACAGTAGTAATTCAAAAGGTAAGTATAGATTTATCAACAAATCCCTATGTGGAAGTATGGACGGAGCCTCATTAGAACAAGCAACAGTTGTTCAGGGACAGCTAACTTGATGGTCCTTAGTTGTGAGTGAAAAGCCATAATGGCATACAAAAATTGCCAAAAACTGTCCATGCCCAAGCCTGTGTAAATTCTGAGTCTTCCAAATCATAGGCCTACACTGATCAGTTTGTGTCACAGTCTTTTGTTGACTTAAAACTGTAGTTGTGGTCTGCAGTATCTGGACACTGGATGCCATCTTCTTTTGGGAGGTGCAATTGAGGTTTGGGAGATGACACTGACCCCTGATAAAATACAAATAGAAAAGGACATTGACTTACATGTAGACTATAACTCAGCACAGCAACACATTTAACCCAAAAACAATCATGAACATTTTGCACAACATCTACATCAAATATCCAAGTGAGTTTTAAATGTGAGTGCTACCCAAAAACTGTTTATTACAATACTGAATCGGAGGAAAACGCAATAAGATCTTTCCAAATGACTGATGTTTTCATGGTTAGCCTAACGTTACCAAAGAAGGAAAGCAATCTTGCAACTAGCATAGTGTCGCCTGCCCCCGAACTCCATACGTTTTCTGTTTGTAATGCCAAATCATGTTGATTTGATGGCTACCATGGCTGCCCTAACGTTAGTAGTTAAAGCGAATAATTTTTCAATAGTGCCATTTAGTTGATGGAGATAATTATTCTGGCGACTACCGAAGTTCCTAGCACACACTTACTTTACAGTTTTGCTTCTACGTCAAATATTTGGTGCCATGTCTTAACCTATGGTCTTAACACACCAATAGATAGCGTTAAAGTATCGCCATGCAAGACTAAACAGCATGCTAGTCATTGTGGCAACTGGCAAGATTTAAGATTAATACTGTTAAACAAAACTTACCGTGATATGTTTGTTCGGAACAAAATCCTTTCGGTTGATGTTCACAATCCACTTCTGACGAACAGCTTGGTCTTCGGCTCGCCCTGGGAATCTGTGTAGTGCTTATGTATGGTGTTACACAGGGGCAGGCTGTATAATAACGGCGGGGGAACTTATATATTTTTGTTCCATATCTGTATTTTCCCACTGCTGTTGTAACAGCCGAACACACAACAGGTTCTTCCCGACATCGTAAGACAATAAACGAAGGGGGGAAAAGACGATTTGTTCAACTCCACAGGTAGCTATCAGCTATCACAAACATTAGCGCCGACGTGCCTAACCCACAGTAATTGCACTGTCCCCGCCGGATTCGTCTCAGCGCATGCGCAGTCTTGATCTCGATCTATGTTTCTTTTCTCAACAAGTAATGCCTGTGAATTAGGTGATGACGTATTTTGACAGTTGAGTCACTTGTGCGAAGTCGTACTCGTACCAAAGAAAGCCTAACTGTAAAGTTTGATTTCGTACTTGTAATTTTGAATTCATATGTTTTTTCCATCCGTATTCTGATGGATAAAATACACACAATATATTTTATGCACGACTGGACTCATTCGAGAATTCACAAATATTTATTTTATGCACAACTACAGACAAATACGCACGTGTATCAAATCTATGGACACGAATATTTTGACAGCTATCCCACTCCATACATATGCTTTCATTCTGTGGACGAAATGCATAATATAATCACGTAGCCTACAATACATTTCATGAGTCAGCAGTTTACGATGAATGAATTATGTGTCACGATAATTTCATTACGTGGACGAAATGCATACAGAATCACGAAATCAGTTTTGTGACCTGATGCAATACATTTCTCGAGTCAGCAGTTTACGGAATGAATTATGTGTCAGGATAATTTCATTACGTGGACGAAAGGCATAACAGAATCACGAAATCAGTTTTGTGACCTGCTTCAATACATTTCGTGAGTCAGCAGTTTACGGAATGAATTAGGGTAGAGTGGGGGAAAACGCCCCTTGGGGTAAAACGCCCCCCCCCCCCCCCCCCCCCTATATTTCACAAACTAATCACTAGATGAAGTAAAATGTTGTTGTTTTTATATGCACTATGTTGACAATGGTAAGGGACTGTACGATATTTACCGGGGGGAGGGCCGGTCGTCAGGGGGGGGAGGGCCTAAGATAATTTTTTAAGCCTTAGGGGAAGGCCCAGGATAAATTTTTTGGCCTGGGGGGAGGGCCGAGGAAAATTATTTTTTCCTGATCCATGATATTTTTTTCCCCTGATCAATGATCCGTTTTCGATATTTTAAAAGGTTTGTAGGCCAAAACATGATTTACGTCTCTTTGACAGAGTGGGCGACTCCAAAAAGTCGCAACCCTACCTGAATCTCCCACAACTCTCCTCGTAAGCTTGCAGGTCACCCGCGGTTATGAGTCATAAACCAAATATTTTAATGATATTCGGGTCATTTGCGGGCGGGTCAGTTAAAATTAATTAAATATATATATTCTACAAACAGGCCTACTTAAAATATCACGAGAAGGCTAGCATCAATACAGTAGCATCAATACAATAAGTCAACAGTAAAGAAGCTGAAGACGCGAGTTAAAATAATAAAGACACCCCTTCAGGAAAAGCGATATAGGCTATGGGAAATATTGGGAAAAGTTCTTAAAGAAGATGACAGTAGTACAAGTTATGGTCTATGTAGGCCTACTTCTTGCGAAGCCATTTAAAAGTATGACAGCCGAAACGGGCAGCCTGCAGGAATAAATCTTATGGCACAGACTACACAGCCATATCTACCGGTATGTAGGCCTATAGGTTCGCGCATGCATAAAAGTTACCTTAGTTCGTTGTGTTTGTGACTTTAAACAGTGGATGTGCTTTAGTAAAGCTTTGTGCTTCATTCAGCATTTTAAACCAGTTCTTACGCTAACGTTTTGACCAGCAATGTATCTCTCTTGCCTAGGCTACCTTGCCTCCCCATTTCTATTTTCGAAAGAAGTATGTCCATGGCCAAATCGTATAGTGTTCTAATCCTTGGTGGTTGCGTGCGTGCTTGCGCTCTTATTCTCATTCTCTCTCCTGCGCAAACATTATGTCCTGCATGCCTGCGTGCAGGGGCGGATCTACGTGGTAGCCAGGGGGGGCCACGGCCACCACTGGTCAAAGCTTGGCCACCCTGCTGGCCCCCCCAGCTCCTTTCAGTGAAAAGTAAAAAAGAAAAAAATAATTGCTGCCATTTTCGACGGCACTTTGCCAACACTTTGCAAAGCAGGGACTGAACCAATTACTGCACTCTATCTATGACCATTGGCCCAGTCAGGAAGTGTAGCCCACGGTTGTGATCAAATCGTGATAGGCTAGGCCTAGTGCAGCAGCAGCAGCGGGACAATTCAAGTCATCTGTTAAAAACACTGACTACTTCTTAACCTCATGCAGTAACAACATGAGTTGATGATGAGTTGGAACATTAATGCTAATAAGATGTTAGAATGTGTCACGAATCATAGCCAAGTGAGCTGTGTTGGGCTGTCCTTAGGTAGGCTCTGACATTGACGTGTGGGGCTGATCAGAAATAATCGGATGCCTGCGGTAACGCTGTTACAAAAATATTTCGATAAAATTTGGGTGAAATGCAAGCATATTAGGCACATATCATGGCTCCAATAAAAGTAGGCTAATGGGGCCTAGGCTAGGCTACTTTATATAAAAAACATAATTTGCTGACTGCTTGTGGTTCTTGCCATAGCTGGTCAGGCAGAGGCTGCTTTGCCTGAGTTCTTTGTTACATTGCTCCAGAACTGTTCATCGCAGCGAGATGAAACTTTAATTGCGTGACAGAGCAGGTATGAAAACAAAAAAAAGAAATCATGAAATTAAATCAAATTGATTCATATTTATAGTTTACCTGCGCATAGATATGGCAAGCATATCAGAAGAAAGGGGAGAGACAGGGCTATCTATTGGTACCAAGTATATCGATGCTTCTGGGCTATAAAAACAGACAACGTGACTGCAAAATAACATCATGTACAAAAACCAACTATCGTTTGAATTAGGCCCTATTCACGAACCCGTGATCGGATAGATATGCCACGCATGTCAGATGAAAGAGATACACAGAGCTATCATTTGATACCAAGTACATCCTTCTGGGTTATAAAACAGACGAAATGACATCAAAATAATAACTTCATATAGCTCCACTTACCCCACGTTTTTGTGTGTTGTAATGGCAAGGCATGTTCATAATCCAACGCTATCATGTGTTTCTCTATGGCAAAGTATGTTCATAATGCGGTTTTGAGATCCCAGCAAATTCCTGCATGGCATCCAATTCGAGACTCACATTGCATCCCAATTTATTCGACAAAAAAACACCTTTTTGCCTTCACTTTGTTCATGACAATGCAGTAAAAAGTTGTTTTAGAATCATCATGAGTGTACACACAGAACACGCAAACTCGGGTTCAGTCAGGTCAGTTCAGTTCGTGTCACAGATATGGAGCGCAGAAAGGGCATTTTTCATTACTAAATAAAAATGGCATTTATTTCTGTAAGGCGCACACCACATGTCTGTAAATTGCTCAGCCCCAAAGCCCCCCTCCACCATGGTTCTTATATTGCCAGATTCAGGACAGTCTGCCCTACACATACATGAAAGTCATGTCCAGCTGACAGAGATACATTTCAAAATAAGAATGGTATAATATGCTTTTTGTCTTTGTATTATTTAAAAATCAAAATTAAATCAATGCAAGTATTAATATGAATTGGTGGCAGATCTGGGTAGCCTAGACTGTTCTGAAAAAAATATAGCATGTGTAAATGGCACTTACAATGACCAGGAAAAATGCTTATAACTAAAGGTAGTGGAAAAGCCCTTAAAACAGTCTAGGGTTCTAAGGGTAAATTTCTTAATTCAGAGCCATGTTACTTACAGCCAAGTACTTAGAGTGGATATCAGAAAGAAATATAGTTTGGCCATCAGTATAAGATTAAATATCTGAATACAATATTTGTAGTATTTATTATTGTTCTTTAACATAATTTGAATAAGACTGATTAAGTAAGGTGCATTATCATAATATACTTTTTTATAGCATTGGCTTATGGAAAATTATTTGGAGTGGACAACAAACTGACCTGTGTATCAGTGTTGGCTTTACACAATTTATTACCATTATTAAAATAGGCTATCCTAATCTTCAAAACTTTTTGAGTAGTTTTTAAATAGTAGTTTTGATTCCCAAGTGCCACCCCAATAAAAAGTCTGGACCCAGCTGGCCCCCCCTATAAAATAATCCTGGCTACGCCCCTGCCTGCGTGTAGTTCTACTGCATAAAGTTTCGCAAATAAATTAGTTTGTTTTACAGAAATGGACTACTGCATGCAGGCTATAACCAAAAGCACACATTTTGTAAATAAGCGGGTCGGATCGCGGGTCGGGTATAATTTTGTCCTAATTAATATTCGCGGTCCGAGTTGCGGTCGGGTTGATTAAAATATCGGGCGACCGCGTGACCAAACCCGCGCAACACTGGTTTGTAGCCCCGTGTGTGTGTATGTGTGCTTATGACATTTGCTGGCCGTTTTAACCTTGTAAACGTCATTTTTCGACCAGTTTTATTTGATTCACGTAGGGGGGAGGGCCTAGGAGAATTTTTTTGAGCCGGGGGGAGGCCCCTGGAAAAAAAAATTTGACCAGGGGGGAGGGCCAGGCAGAACATTTTTAACCCGATCGTCTGGCGACCAGCCCTCCCCCCCCCGCTAAATATCGTACAGTCCCTAATGTACAAGTACCCACCATAAAATGGATGCATGCTCTGTACTTCAAGAAAACAAAAGAAAAATGGATTTTTAGGCAAGTGTTCTAATTTTCAGCAGTCACTAAAACAAAGTTGGATATTGCCAATATATTGATCAAATATAGTAGCTTGTAATCAATGTATTGATTATATTTTATTGCTCCACAATAGATTTTGTTTACTTTTGGTTTTGCTATTAATGTATGAGGGGCATTGCTTTGACAGGGTGGGGGCATTTTACCCCAACCTTGGGGGGCGTTTTACCCCACCGCTGGGGCAAAACGCCCCTTTTGCACAATTTTTGTTGTTGGTAAAATACTAATTAACTGTTAACTCTGGACAATTTTCATATTTGGTTTATAATTCATGACATTGTCACTCAAAACTAGGATAGCAATTTTACATATATTTAGCTTTTTGTTTCACAGTAATATCACATTCCTTAAGGGGCGTTTTCCCCAACTCTACCCTATGTGTCATGATAATTCCATTATGTGGACGAAATGCATAACAGAATCACGAAATCAGTTTTGTGACCTGCTACAATACATTTCGTGAGTCAGCAGTTTACAGAAATAATTATGTGTCACGATAATTTCATTACATGGACGAAATGCATAATAGAATCACGAAATCAGTTTTTTATTGACCTGCTAAAATAGCCTACATTTCGTGAGTCAGCAGTTTGCGGAATGAATTAGCCAGTGGGTACGGCTACCATTTAGAAGTGGCCACTTCAATCGCGCCTCCCGTTAGTCAGAGCTCCGTGAAACAAAGGAAAGTCCTTTATTTGGACGGGCAAGTAGGAATAGCGATTAGGCCTAATATGCGCGCACTCCAGCGATAAACTAGGCCTACTGTTAGGCCTACAACAAGTCGCGGATATTATTAGGCTATCCAATCGCTATACTGTTTTCATGAACATTACAGGAATCCACTTCATTAATTACAGTGCATGAAAATGCACTGTACTGTTCTTCCAAGGCTTTTTACAGTGCATGAAAATGCACTGTACTGTTATTCCAAGGCTTTTTACAGTGCATGAAAATGCACTGTACTGTTCTTCCAAGGCTTTTTCTTCTTCTTCTTCTAACGCATTTAATGCAGCTTCAACCGTTTAACGTAGAAACTTCATTCAAACTGCGTTGCGTAGGTCTTACTTATGACATGGGTGCTATGTATTTTTCAGCTTTGTAACTTTTATACTTTTTAAACTATTAATTAAAAACTACTAAAAATGTCCCCATAGACTTAACATGGGCTGATGACATCACAATAGAGCCGTTAAGCAATTAGAATCCTATGGCAGGTGTTCGGGCCATGGAGGTATTATATATAACTGGAGAGAGTGACTAAGTCCCGCCCTCCATACAAATGAATGGTGGAGGCTAGGCTAGTAAATCCGGCCAATTCATAGTCAACGCCATATTGAACACTGGGGCTCAGATCCAGCGCCAGTCGGCTCTGACCATGCGCCAAGTTCTAAAGCTGGAAATGACGCATGAACCACGTCGATTTTTATTGGATATTCTGTAAAAAGAGTTGTCCTCCAGTAAGAGGGTGGCGATAATGCACATACTTTGCTTGCCACGTAACAAGAAGAAGAAAAAGTTGCTCGGGAACGCGCATGGAGTCCGAGTGGAGTCGCCCTGAAGCGCAACTTAATTTCATTGGATAACACAGCGGTTCTAACTAAGAGCGGTCTGCTTGCTGTCCTGCTGCAAATATGCATTCGAACTTGACGTGAAATATCCGTAGTCGAACTATAAATAAACTATTCGGTTTTTAGTGCCAAGTGTAGCGCATTTTTACAGTTTGTAAAAAGTTTGTTTTTTATTTTATTGTTTGCCATCTCATAGCGGGTGCTCTAAACGTATTCTAGCGTTGGCCCATGACCAAATCAAGCCAATAATAGCTAGTAGCCACAATAATGACTGAAGCCAGAGCCCTCAATAGCCACCCTGTTTTGAAAATTATATTGAAGATATTCAATATTATTGAAGATAGTATTGAAGATAATGCACAGAACGGTCAGCCTGAGCGGACAATTACGTCCCCAACTCATCTAAAATGTGGTGTCTTTACTTTGAGTTGTACACCGCAGATGGTAAAGTAACGGTTAAAGAGAATGTTGTCTGCGGACTCAGCAAAGAACAGTTTACTTACGCATCCACGACGTCCAATCTTCGCGCTCACCTGTGGAGTTACCATCCAAATGAGGCAGCGGTGTCAGAGGCACAGTAGACGGCCAGAGCATCGCCAGGCGTCCAACATCGTATGATTGCATTTCCGTAAATCCTAAATTATGTCCAGGGTCTGCTATTTACTTAGGCTGCAAAGCACAGGTATTTATTTGAGGTATGCTTATTCGAGGCAGACCTTTATTTCTTACATTGTACGTTATTGTGAGACATGCGTTTTGTTTGGAGGCATACCAGCTATCAAACGCAGACGATTTTCGGTTTTGGTATGGGATTTAATTTACTTTTTGACTTGTATTATATAGTTAAATGTTGAGGCTGATGGGCATTTAAATCTAGAGGGTATTTGATGATCACTGTAAAGTTTCGTGTAGTTGAAAAAGTGTGAGACAAGGCCTTTTTCATTCATTGAACGTGCACTGTGCTCTAATGGAATCCTTATTGCATAGCGAAGTAGCCTAAATTGAGTTTTTTTTAATTATGCATGGTTTACTTTTTATTAAATTCGTAGGCTGGAATGCCTCGCGGCAATATTGTGTTTAAATGTAGTAGCCTAGTGCTTCAGCCTCTGGCAAGCTCCAAAGGGGGCGGCTATAGGTTGAGAGCAACGTGTTGGAGACCCATGGTGTAACGAGACAAGGTCTTTATGCCGCTGTTGTGTCATTTATTGTCTTTAATCATGTTTAGGCTACGTTTGTTCGGGACAAACAACAACGAAACAAGATCAATACAATTTTCTTTATTTGTTTATTTGTCATATGATGGATAAACAACCATAATATGCACGTCTTCTCATAGGATCCTCAAGAAATACGCACTGAATAACGTTTGGCTGTAGCCGCCGGATAGGTACCCGCCCACCAACATGTACGCGCATGAGAGCTCGTGCCCAACATGGATTTTCGTGCATGGAGCTGGTTCCAAATGCTCCATGCAGCGCCATATTTGAAAATGGCGTATGCTAACATGCCGAAGCTAATCTGCACGCTCTTGACCCCCTGGTTCGGGCCACCTGCATCAACTGCCAGTCTCAGGCTTTAAGCATACAAACTGGCCCTATTAAGACTACACATCCTGTTCAACTGCTTCCTCTGCCAAAAACTGTTTAAAAATAAAAGTCCTCACTACAATATTTCACTGTTAAACAATTTAACCCTTTAAACTACTTTAAAGGGGCCCTATTATGGTATTATTTACTGTTTATTATTTAATTTGTTGGGTCTAATAGAATTGATTTACAACGTTGAAGCGTCGTCGGCCATATTATTTTTCCTCATACATCTATCAGTATTACAACCCCTATGTGAAACGCCAGGTTGCTGAGAATTTTGAGGCAGTTATAATCTTGGCGCTGACAGAAACGTCTCGTCAGACATTTGTAAGTTAGGCGATTATGGCGTCAGTGCTGCCTTACCAATTTGAACCAGAATCCGACCCCGAAAGCGATAATGGAGCTGATGGAGCCAATGATGACCGCGATGTTAGTCGTAGATTGGACCAAGACGTTTCACTGTGGTAAGTTTTTGTTTATTCTATTATCCACACCTGATTTACGAAATGTATCTCTATAGCCTAGCGTCTAATTTAGCCCGAGGCTAGTAGGCTACTCGTACTAACAAGCTTTATTTGCCTGCCTGACATGGAATATAAGTGAACTGCTTTTGTCTGCCAAAAATAGTTATAACTTATAACATCTTTGTTACTTAGGTGCACTTGTGGGAATTGTGCCACTATGCCCAGTGAAGTGGAGAACGTCTGCTGCAGAGATAACATCCCCTTTAGATGAGTAGCTTAGGCCTACTAGTGAACTAGGCTACACATGTTTATGACATCTCTAGCATAAAGCATCAGCATTACACTTGTAATGGTAAACGAGTGATCTCACCAGTTCATTGTAGTCTCAGCCAGGTGCATACTGTATTATAATCATTGTTATGTAAAAAAAACGAATCATTGATACATTTTTATAGTTAATATGTAATGGTAAACGAGTAATCTCACCAGTTCACTGTAGTCTCAGCCAGCTGCATACTGTATTAAAAATCATTGTTCATCATTATTAAAAAAACTAAATCAGTGATAACATTTTGTTGTAAATAAAAGCCTGACAAGAAAACATGTTGCTTCCTGAATCAATATTGTCCATGCAGTCATGTATGAACAATGATGATGCCAAGGTCACTTGTTACACAGTAGTAGTTCTTGTCTTATTTTCTTTATTAGGTAGTAAGACGAATGAGCCAAGTGCCAGTACCCATAATGTGCATGACAGAACATCCAGGCCTAGAACCTGTGTGTCTAAACCCATACAGTCTGCAAAATATCTACAACATTTACAAATATGATTACGGACCTGTTAGGCACAGAACAGAAGAAGAGTAAGTTATTTTGTCTGTAATAAGCTCTTACTAAACAAAACAAAAGCATTATTCTTATGTAATTTGTATGCATGTAAACATTGATGACAATAGTACATAGCTTCCAGAGTATGAACCTTTGAGGTAATATTTGAAGTTTGGTTTCAAAACGCTATATCTCCATTTTTACATTAAAAAGTCATGTTATTCAATTGTGTATTTCAGATAATATCAATCAACTTGCTGTTTTGTTGTTTTGATTGAGTAAAGGTAAATCAATTAACAATGCCCAATTACAGTTCTACTGAAATTACTTGCAAAACAAAATGTAAAAAAATAATAATTTATCAAAGTTCTTTAAAATGGTCGATGTAGCATTTTGGAACCAAACTCTTAATTTGAAAACAGAGAACTCTGTGCCTTGTCCCTTCAGGCGTTTGAGGCATCTTGCCTATCGCAGCTTTGTAAGCTGGTGCTGGGGTTACTTAGGACCTAGTCGTCGGGTCATCATCCCGTCATGTGTGGTGCAGCGGATACGGCAGCAGTTCCCGTCTGGTGATTACATAGGCTTCAGACCACCTATTGATTGAAGCGGGAGACGTGACGGGCAACCAGCTCAGCCTTTGGAGTTTTTGGGAATTCTGCTGAGAGGTCTGGAGGGATGGGGATGGTCTTCAATTCCTCTGCAAAAGATGTGGGGTCCTCAAAAACTTCCTGCATGAGCAGCCTCATGAGTTCACGTACATAGTCTGGAAGATATAGCATTCAAATCCAATAAATGTATCCATAACAATCTGTAAACTGGTGTGGCTGTATTTAAAAGAAAATCTTTAACAAACTTACTGAAGGTTGGATTTGTTTTCACAGGCTTCACAATGCCTAACCCCCTCTTCGCCTTTGGAAAAACAACCTTTAAAACAGCCTGTCCTGTAGATGTTGTGGCTTGCTCCCGCATAGCATTTTCATTGTGGTGCATTGCTGCTAGATACAACCTATGGTAACAACACAGCAACATTATTAAATACATAGAATGACTGACAGTCATCTCAATTAGTCACTTTTAAAATAATGATATTGTGTATTACCTGCACAACATTCCCATGAAGGGGAAAACTACATTCTTTGGTGCAAATCGTAGTATCAGGCTGTGGAAGGACTCCAGTGATGAGGTCTGGTGATGGTGGCTGAGTTTCTCTACATCCTTCAGGACTCTCTTGTTGAGCAGTATTTTCTCAGCTTTGTGAAGTGCAACTGATCCTTCAGTAAAATAAGAACACATGGTGAAATATCAACCCCTTGCATCACAACAAAAGACTGGAAAAATGTAATACTTGATTTTCTGAGTAAAGATAATTTGGCACATACCAGGTTGTAGCCATTTGCTAGGGTCCCTTGAGACGTGGTCGGGATGCAGACATTTGGGGAAAAGGGGGTCTTCATGAACATGAACATTTTGTAGGTGGTTTAGCAGTGATGTCCACTTTGCCACCTTTTCTGGTCCAGTGCTTGATGACGTGGCACACCAGTAGACATGGTTTTTGATGCTCTGTAGCCACTTCTTCAGAACATCACAGTCTTCATTGTGCGAAGCTTTCTCAAGTTTCTTGGACAAACCTGTTTACCACACACACTAATTATTCGATCTGTTAATTGCTAACTTCAAAGTTTAGGATATGAATTAGGAAAACACTTTGGGCCCTATCATGACATTCTAAAGTGCATCGTCACTCGTCAAAAGTCTATTCAAATTTAGTAGGATGTCCAGTTCACATTGGGAGGGTTTTCGTTCTCAAAAGTGGAGCGCATGGCGTAACAAGGTGTTCCTAGGTCTTTTAATCAGTCATATGGGTGTGTTTGGGGCGTAACATCATTTTAAACCAATGAGAATGACATCTGTCATTCCCTTTAACGGCGCAACGCGCGATATGTCAAATAAATGCATCGGTATTTTGGCATTCAACGGCGCATTTGAAGGAGGCTGCTTGCGAGACCGTATGGAATAGTCATTCTTAAACCATGCTTTACTAAAACCTAGCATAGCCTTCACGCATTTGCACTCGTCTATTATTTGAACTCATTGGCAAAGTGAAACTAACTTCACCAAGGAGTCAGTCAACGACAAGACAGTTATATGCAGTTACTTTCACTATTGACTGACAATGGGTTACCATCGAAAACATAGGCTGGAAAAAGCAACACTTACCCTAATGTTGCTCAAATGACTGAATAAAACAACATTTATCCTGCAGAGGAGTTGCTTATATCTCGTGACAGTGCGTCTTCAGCTGTGCTCCATACGTGTCTCTCGCCTCTCCCCTAATCACTTTTAACCGTCATTACCAATTTGCAAATGATGGTGAATAACTACTCATCGTGAGATGTACAGTATTTCGTAATATCTTTATTCTAATTATGTTTACCATTGTAATCGTGCAATTTGTAATGCTTTGCATGGACGTGCGCTGGTGTGCGTTCATGAATGATAGAAGGATGGTGCGTGCACCTGCCAATATGACTGTTGACATGCGCTCTTAAAATAGCATATGAACAACTCGCCATTGACTTCTGACCAGGTTTAGGTGGTGTATGATAGCGATTTTTAGACAATGCGCCAGGTCCCTCCCTAGGTTGTTAATTGCCACACCCCTGGGCGCAATGCTTAAAAAATAAAGGTGCAAAATAACGAATTCAACTTCGCGCCAGTGAATAACGAACTTTACGCCATGCGCTGGTGACCGAAAATACAGCCCTTTACCTTTCTCAAAGTGCCAAACGTCATAGAACTGAGTTACGCTGCGTTCCCTCAGAAATTTCTGGATCTGTGGATGACGGTCTGTCACAATGTAATCCACCTTCAATCCATTCGACTCCAGATGATCTAGGCATCTTTTCAGTCCTTCCTTCTCCATATGATAGCTGCCACCTACTTCATTGCTCTGGTAGTGAATGGTCATTACAAACAAAAAACATTAGACAAAATCACACACTTTTAAGATTCTAATTCAAACAAATCCAAAGAGAGAAACATACCTGAACAAGTTGGATGTCCATAATGGTGTTGCTCTCCAGATTCATTAGAGTGTAGCTCCCAAACTTTGCTGAGTGCCCCCAAAAAATGTATTACAGAGTGTGTAAAGCTTTTCAGCACATCATAAAGGGATGTCATTTGATTCAGAATGCAAACTAATAATTTAGTTGCCAGACTATTTCAAATTTCAACAAACCTGGAGAATCAGCCCTCATGTCTCCTCCCACTGCAACCACCCCACCAAGGTGCAATTGATGCTGGAAATGACTCTGCTGATCCATCTTCCACTTGTGAAATAGCCGGTTCCATGTAATTCCTTGCATGCCTTCTGAAGGTGTCATACTGAAATATCTGGAGTTGCATGGCCTTGCACAGCTTTAAAGAAAAGACAAATAAGAGGCGTTTTAGACCAGTTTAGTTCATCACTAGAAAGATTCACATGTTTGAAATGGTAAAATGCTTACCTTTTCCAGTTGGATGAAGGAGGTCCCTGTAAAGTAGGTAGCCGCCGAAAGTTGTAGGTTGCCTTCAAAAAGCTTTCAAAAACAATATACTTTTCCTCATCATGTGTGGACTGTGTCTCAAACCTAACAGATTAGAAACAAAACATAATATTAGCTTTCAAATATGTTTTCTAGAATAATAGCAATATTAGCTTTCAAATATGTTTTCTAGAATAATAGCAATGTTGTATAGCTCAGTGTTTCCCAAACTTTTTTTCTGGCGACCCACTTTTTAAAAATGACAGACCATCGCGACCCATTTCACTTCAAATCTACCCTGCAACCACCAATATTGTTTTAGGCCACAGGTTCTCCAACTTTTCTATGCCTCCCCCAACCATACATTGCTATAGGATCCCTGCTTTGAACACGGTTGTGTTGCATTTTGAGCAACATCAGCGTGAAAAGTTGGAAATGACTACTGAAAAGATACGTTTTAATGTGCATCCGAGAGTAGGGCAAATTCTCGCATGTTGCGCAGTCGTCATTCGTCAGCATAGTAAGCTGTTCCTGTATTTCTAAAAAAAAATGTTGTAGGCTACGTTGCGTTGCAGACAAATGGGTCCATAACACTGTGGACGTCAATTCCAATGTAAACAGCAAATAACTCAAGTCGTTATATTGTATTGTTGTATTATATTATATTGTATAGTCGTTATATCAGAACAAGAGGCGTTTGCGCAATAGCCGGAAGAATGCGCCTTTACTTTGGAGTTAGCGAGGTAGAAAACGAGAGGAATAGTGTTTAAAATGCCCATTTAAATTGTAGACTAATATAATGCACTGTTGTGCATTTTAAATCAGAAATAAGAATGTGAGGAGGTTGTTATTAACTTTAAAGATTGCATCTGCAATCGAAACTGTATGCAAATTGAATGGCCTTATGTCCGGTCTATGGATGTCTGCTTTAGTTGACAGCACGGTCACTAGATTTTAATCGGTAAAGTTGAGGAACTGGTATCTATTAATGTTCGTGCAAATAGGCGGATTCATGTCCCTTGCCGTTTGCAACTGCGAGGTACATAGCAGGCGCCCCATAGAACGGTTTCATTTTGAGAGGTAGATATCCATGCTGGCACCCCCTCTGCAATGCGTTCGTCCCCCAGTTTCATGCGCCAGTTTCATGAGCTTTTATGACAAAACCGTGACTGTGGTAGTTAACAATCTACATCCTAATAGAAAACTGTTAGCTTTCCTGGTATCAAATGACAAATGGTATCAGTTAGGCCTATAACACAACATAAATTGTGCTGGCGACCCAAATAAAATCTCCTGCGACCCACCCGTGGGTCGCGACCCAGACTTTGGGAAACACTGGTATAGCTGGTAACCATATACTGAAAACAGTAGCCAATACTGCTTTTAGTACAGCCAATACTATACAGTAGCCAATGCTAAAAACTTACGAGATGTCAGATTCCTCTGTAAGTACAGAATCTCCAGGGTTGTAAGTCGAGTCCAGAGGCTCCTTATGAAATTCATTTGAGGAGTCGCTCTCCTCCTCGTCCTCAAACTCAAGCCGTGGTCTCTTGCTAGGTCGACAACCTGGGCCCTTTATTGGTGTAGACGCCAGTGGTGAGTCTATACCAGAAATTATTCCAGTGCCTACACTGAGAAGAGGCAGCTTTGTCTGGATACCTACGAATAATATAGACAAATCTTATTAGAAAATAAAAAAATAATTCAGCTGATGATTTTGTCCTGGGTACTGAAGATATAATACAGAGTAGACCTTGGTTAACAACTACATCACACAATACCTTTGCTTCTCACGTGTGCCGTTTTCAGCGATCCCATGGACAACTTTGTGCCGACTGAAGTCGCCTTCAATGGCGCACTTTGTACTCCCACAGAATGCATTCCCACGGTGGTACTTGTCTGGGTTCCCGCCGAAATAAGCTGAGGAGAGTCGGTCTGACATCCGACGTGCTGGAAGGGGCTATATGGGGCACTGGAGTCCTGTAATTATAACACCAAAATCTGTTATCAAATAGTACCCCTCACATAGCTGACGTTAATTCATGTTACCGTTTAGAATTTGTTTGAGATCCCCCGCGAAAACTAACGTTAACTTATAACGTTAGGCTACAAATAGCACCAGTGAAAAAATAATCAGCCTTGCGTCAAGACTACAGACTGAATTCGCTCTACTTCAACATGGTAGCCTCACTATCAGAGCTAACTGCTACACATTGGTTTAATTATACCACTGAGCTACTGTAATTACACCTTTGCTCAGCTCAGACCACGAACTCAGTCAGCCTCGCTAGCACTAGTTAGCTATCTCCGCTTGCAAGCTTGTAGGGTTAATTTATTACCCCAACTAACGTTAACCTTACACACAACAACTAGGTTTACTTACATGTCGAGCGACATCTTCACCCATGGGGCCACACAAAGTTGGAACAGCATCTTCCCTCAGAGCTAGCAGCTTCGCAAATCCTGTGCTGAACAAACGCAGGTTGCTGAAGCAGCCATCCGTGAAGTGACGGGGACACAGAAAAATGGTCGGTAAAGTTGGGGGAATAGAGTTAAAAATAAACTCTAGCCAACAGGTACGTGTAGGCTCTGCCTTTGGCAAAGCATACAAGGGAGACGTCCCTTCACAACGAAGAAAACACCTCCTACCCATTGCTAACCGAAACTTTACTTGCTGAGAAACGCGAAATCGAACTGTTCTAGACTGACTGTGAAATCATCTGATGACGCTGTCCCATTTACTCCCAGCAAAAGTACGAGGTTACGTCACCTCATACCGGAACTAAAATAAAGCAACGGCTGAAATTCGTATCGAGGCGTTTCTAGGCAGCTCAGTAGTCTGTCTTTGCGATATTCATTTACTCCCCCCTAGTGGTTACTTTTGATATTGTGTCTTTGGCGACCATTTACATACACAAAAAGCTATGTAATCCACGATAGGACAAGGAAAAAACGAAAAAGCATAATAGCACCCCTTTAACTGTTCAGCCATTGTAACTGTTACTTGTCATCAACTATGACTCCTACCCACTGTAGCTAGTTAGCATGGTTAACATAGTTAGCATGCTAACATGTTAGCATACTAGCATGTTAGCATGCTAGTTAGCATTTTTAGCAAAACTGCTAAAAATGATTAGCTAAGTTAGCTAAGACACATGGTTAGCACAGTTAGCATGCTAGTATGTTAGCATGCTAGTTAGCATTTTTAGCAAAACTGCTAAAAATGATTAGCTAAGTTAGCTAAGTCACATGGTTAACATAGTTAGCATGCTAACATGTTAACATGTTAGTTAGCATTTTTAACAAAACTGCTAATAATGATTAGCTAAGTCACATGGTTAGCATAGTTAGCATGCTAACATGTTAGCATTATAGTTAGCATAGTTAGCATAACTGCTAAAAATGATTAGCTAATTTAGCTAAGTAACGTGGTTAGCATAGTTAGCATGCTAACGTGTAAGCATGCTAGTTAACATTTTTAGCAAAACTGCTAAAAATGATTAGCTAAGTTAGCTAAGTCACATGGTTAGCATAGTTAGCATGCTAGCATGTTAACATGCTAGTTAGCATAGTTAGCATAACTGCTAAAAATTATTAGTTAAGTTAGCTAAGTAACGTGGTTAGCATAGTTAGCATGCTAGCGTGTAAGCATTAGCTAAGTTAGCTAAGTAACATGGTTTACATAGTTAGCATACTAGCATGTTAGTTAGCATAGTTAGCAAAACTGTTAAAAATGATTAGCTAAGTTAGCTAAGTAACATAGTTAGCATGCTAGCATAGTTAGCATGCTAGCATAGTTAACATGCTAATTAGCATTTTTAGCAAAACTGCTAAAAATGATTAGCTAAGTTAGCTAAGTAACATGGTTAGCATAGTTAGCATGCTAACATGTTAGCATGCTAGTTAGCATTTTTAACAAAACTGCTAAAAATGATTAGCTAAGTTAGCTAAGTAACATGGTTAGCATATTTAGCATGCTAACATGCTAGTTATCATAGCATAACTGCTAAAAATTATTAGCTAGGTTAGCTAAGTAACATAGTTAGCATGTTAGCATGCTAGTTAGAATAGTTAGCATAACTACTAAAAATGAAAACATTAGCTAAGTTAACTAAGTTAAGTAACTTGGTTAACATTATTATCTTTGATAACATAGTTAGCATAACTGCTAGCAAACATTAGAGCCATTCCAACTGTCAGTTATCGTCAATTATCTACCTAAATAATTTACCGTTCAATCATTCCAACTATATTAAACCTTATCTACCAAGCAAATCATTTAACTATATAAACTATCCACCTATTTAACTGATCAGTCATTCCAACTATATTAAACCTCATCTACCTAGTTCAGTCATTCCAACTATATTAAACCTCATCTACCTAGTTCAGTCATTTGAACTATATTAAACCTCATCATGTTGGTTGCCAATTAGCACATCATCTGTTTTAACAATATATTTCACACCATATGTTTTGCATTTTCTTGCACTGGTAATTCCCTGGAATTGCGTTTTCTAGTTGTTTTAAATATCGTTGCTTAGCCCACGAGTTTGTCAGTTTCACTTGCACAGACACGCATAGACTGAGCACTCACGCCTATACACCTACTATATTTGATGAATTAAGAAGTAGGCCTATACATTGATCAGGGAAACATTTAGTTTCTTTTTCTTTCGGTCCACGGTTCCAGCAGTTGTGCCGCAAAATTAACAGACAGAAGCACCGGGCATGACCTAATCTAGCCTAAATTCGTGGTCCAGTGGACCAGCATTCTACTCGTCGAAGAGGCTCATAGTCTGAAGATCACAGACCATAGATAATTCAGAGAAAGCCTAGGCAGTTGCTTTTCGCGGACCTAGGCTAGGTCCAGCACGGCCTGGCACCGGTTCGTGGATTGCCAATCACACTGCCGTTGCAAAGCCTCTGAATGCAGCCAGCTGTCCCGTTTACCAGCAATGCTACAGCGGACTTAAACTGCCACCACGTGGCGAAAAGTTGCAATACATTTCACGCAGCTCTGTGAATAACGGGAGGCGCGAGTGCCACTTCTAAATGGGACCCACTAATTTATTCCGCATAAAATATCGTGACACATAATTCATTCCGTAAACTGCTGACTCACGAAATTAATTGTAGCAGGTCACAAAGCTGATTTCGTGACTCTGTTATGCATTTCGTCCACGTAATGAAATTGTAGCCTACTGACACATAATTCATTTCGTAAACTGCTGACTCACGAAATGTATTGTAGCAGGTCACAAAACTGATTTCGTGATTATTTTATGAATTTCGTCCACGTAATGAAATTATCCTGACACATAATTAATTCCGTAAAGTGCTGACTCACGAAATGTAGCCTATTGTAGCAGGTCACAAAACTGATTTCGTGATGTTATGCATTTCGTAATGGAATGACCATGACACATAATTAATTCCGTAAACTGCTGACTCACGAAATGTAGCAGGTCACATAAATGATTTAGTGATTCTTTTATGCATTTCGTCCACATAATGAAAGCATATGTTACTGAATGCATTTCGTAAGTTGTTAAGTTACTTGCGTGGACGGAATGCCTTCTGTAACAGAACACAATTATTCTGTGGACGAATGATGCGTGTAGGTGCATTCCGTATTTACGTAGACAGAATTACTTTTGACCAAACATTTCATCTACGACAGTGAATACTGCATTCAGCATTATGTCCACAAAAGGAAAAGGCCACCAGTCAATTTCGTCCACGAAATGATGTGCTCTCTTCAGTGTTTCGTGGACACAATGAACCAATTTGTGCATTCTGTGGACAAAAGGCGTTACGATGCAACATGGTTTCGTAATGAATATATGTATTTCGTCACACGAAAGTCATTCTGTCCACGAAATAAGGCATATTACATTTAAAGTTAAGGCTACGGACCAAATAAGGCGTAAGTTTGTAGACAACAACGCGAATTTAAACGAAATCAGCTATTTTAAACGCTGGAGTGCGTTCATTTGACTGCGCCTCTTGTGTCGTGGTGGCTTTGAACATGTATGTGAACGTTTTTGTGTAAAAAATTGTATTTACTTGCACTGTAAACTCAGATGAAAGGCGGGTAGGCTGTTCTAAAATCTTTCCCACTTCTGTGCCCAACTATGCTTCAACCGAGATGTTCAATTTGTGCATCATAATCGAACACCTTTTTTTTTATTTCTTTTTTTATCTATGCTTATAATTACGTCCAGTCACTGGCACAGAGGGGCTAAATTATAACATGTTCATAGGCTTATTGACCTGGTAGCATCAAAAGCACTGTTTAGCAGAGATGGTTAAAGCATAGGGTTAAAGCCAGGTTAAAGCGGAGCTAGTAATCAAAGATTGTTAAGGCAGAGCAAGATACTTCGTTGTAGTTCATGTCTATGGGCGCGAAATGGGGATCGAATCCTGTCTGCATAAAGAGGCGTGTCGATGACGTATTGATGAGCGTACGTTGCAACCCGCCAACAGCAGCGGCATAAATAACCAGCGCACACCTGATATAAAGTCGATTTTCTCCAGACTGGAATGCTCAAAAATGCTAAAAATGTACCTGAAATGTTCACAAGGGTTTGAGGATCATGAAAACGTGCCCGAAATTCACATTCCTAACTCTATAGAACTAAGACCTTAGCATATGTGGTAAAATTCTGAGCTATGCCCATAGACTTCAATGGAGCAGTCGCTGCCTCTGCTCTGCATAAAGGGGGATTTTGACCCCCCTCGTGCGATCCGGGTTCCCGGAAGTGGCTCCTGATGAAGTATCTTGCTCCGCCTTAACAATCTTTGTAGTAATCAAGGGTCTTTGGTTTTAGGGCTGACATCTTCCTACGTCATTTTCAAGCGTCGTTTCAGAATCAAGCGGGAAGTTAGCTGGCAGGCTAGCTGGTGAGTGTTGGAAACTGTTTTACAATAATGTTGCATTTTTATATAACTGTATATTTTAGTTTAACGAGTATGTTGTGATTGGTGTTGATTATCAGCATAGCTAAGATTGAGCTCATAATTAACTAGATGTTGCTAACATTACATGACAACAAAAGGGAAGTAGCCTAACGTTAGGTAAGTTAACTAAACACACATTTTGATCTGACGTTAACGTTCATGTTACATGTTGCATACAACACGGTATGATCAAGATGAACATAATTGAGATGTTGTGTAAGCGCACTGGTTGACTTGGGTGGGCAAATACATTAACGGTAACGTTAACGTTTGTTTTCTCTTAAGGTGTTTGGGCACGATGTCACAGAGGAAGAGGCTCTCGGCCTCCCAAAACAAAGCACCAAATGTAAGACCTGCCACATACCAGGAGGCTGCATTAAATCCCTTGCTGTGTCTGTGTAATAACCTATCAATTGTTGTTTAGCCTGCAGTGCATGCCGATATGGAAATATGGCTGACTTATTTAATTGTGTTGGAATCAGTTGCCGCGCTCACAACAAGCAGAGGTAGAGTCGGATGACGAGGAGGATGTGTCATTCACCCAGCTAACTTCAACTCAAGTCCAGCGGGCACGAGAGAACTTTACTCCGGTCCAGGTTGACCGCAAAGTGAGTCCTCATTACGGTTCTTAGAGGTTTCAGCATAGTGTCATGACAACATTATCACAAAACTACAAGGTAGCTCTTAGTCCTTACAGTCAGTTCTTCCAAGAAATAATTATTATTTACTGTTTTTCTTTTTGATATGTTGCATCCAATATCTCTCTTTACAGTTTGTCTTTTTTTGTATTATCATTAAAGGTAGCAGAGGTCGTCCAGTTTATTCTAATAAAGGACCAGAAGAAGGTGCCCATACGAAGAGCAGGTCAGTTGAATCAATTTAATCTAATTTCATGAAGATGGCACTGTCAAAACTGACACTTGATCAAGACTCTGGGACACGTATCACCTTCATGTCTCTGTAGGTGGTTGTTACTGTTCTGTGTGCATCCATCCCTTCACGTTTGCATTTACTTATATACTTCTTAACACCTTGTTCTGTTTCAGACTTAATTTAATTTGATGTGCTTCTCCTCACCATTGTCCCTACTCTGTTTTCCAGACATAGCAAAGCATGTCATCAAGGAATACAGGGCTATGTATGCAGAGATCATGAAGCGTGTCTGCCGTACTTTCGAGCAGGTGGGGTGTCCATTTCTATGGTCCTATTCAGTAATATCAAAGTAAACGCACGGAAAGGAGACCCCATTAAGTCAGTTGGTACAGTCTGTATAACCAAGTTAGAATCATGTCAATGCACATTAGATTTCTTGACCTGTTGACTTGGAGTATTCTTTGTCAGTAATTGATGGGTGGCTTTCCTCTGTTCAGGTGTTTGGACTGAAGCTGGTGGAGATCGACCCTAAAAGCCATGTGTACATCCTCATCAACAAACTGGAGTCTGTGGCTGAAGAGCCAGTCTGCCTGTAGGTGAAACTAGAAATTATTTATTTGTTTGAGTGTTTAGCTGAGACTCTTATTCACATCGTCTTGGTGAGCAATTTCAGGGACAGTCCCTTGGGAACAACTCAGGGTTTTAGTGCTTTGGTCAGGGGCACAATGGTGGCAGCCGGGAATTGAACCGAAAACTTTCTTTCTTCCACTTGGAAGCCGAGTTCCCCAACTACACCAGCAGTGCCCAAATTAGATCCATCAGATGCTGTTTACTGGTCACAACATGTATTGTTAACATGGTTGCTTCCTAAATAATGCAGTCACTCACTCTTCAGACAGACTAACCCAACCTACCTTACACCCAAAAAACTCACTTTAAAAGTTTATCAAGCTGAAAAGATTTTAAAATATTCAGGTCTCTTTTTCCACAAAAACTTTGAAGCTTTTGAAACTTTGAATACCATCCATGATCATCTATTTATTGCTGCAAGAAACATTTTTTGTTGATGTGGGCACCAGTTCACACAGCCTCCGTGTTGAAAAATATTTTTGATGCTTTCCATAAATGCTTCACATTCATATACAGGTGCATCTCAAAAAATTAGAACATTATGGAAAAGTTTTTTTTTTTCCTGTAAATTAGTTCAAAAAGTGAAACTTTTCATAGAATCTACATTCAGCACACATACAGTAAAATATCTCAAGCCTTTTTTTGTTTTGTTTTAATCTTGATTGTTCTCATCTTGATGATTACAGTTTACAACTCATGGAAATAAAAAATCCAGAATCTCAAAATATTACAGTAAAGAATTTATGATACAGAAATGTCGACCTGAGTTGAACCAGCTAATCAGCTAATTTAGTCAAAACACCGGCAATGGTTTACTGAGCCTTTAATCTCTCAGTCTGTGCAAGGCAATGGACTTTTCCATGACATACATTTTTTAGATGCACTTGTACTGTTAATACCGTGGATTTAGAGTGTGATGTTTTAATGGGAGGAGACTTAAAAAGCATGTGAGATCTATTGTGTATGTGTGTGTGTAACAAAAACGAGTGAGAATGTGTTGAAACTTGTCTGAGTAAAAGCCTGAGACGATATGTTTGAACTCGCTGTGTGTGACATTCCCAGAATCCCCGGAAACCCCAAATATGGCCTCCTCTTCACCATCCTCAGTGTCATCTTCATGAAGGGCGGAGTTGTCAAGGAAGGTCGGCCTCTCTCATTCTTTTCAGTTGTTGTTTTTTTTGTTGATTGAGTGGGACATCTGCACTTTTGTATTTGTTGGTTCATGTTTTTAAGTATAGTATAAGTATAAATATACGTATATATACTCTTTTGATCCCGTGAAGGAAATTTGGTCTCTGCATTTATCCCAATCCGTGAAGTGAAAGGCACACAGCACACAGTGAGGTGAAGCACACACTAGGGCTTTGACTTTTGGCCAAAAATCATATTCGAAGTTCGTTTGTTTATTAATATTAAAATTCGAATATATTCGAATATGTATTAATATTTTAACCATTAATTGTCTTCAGTAAGACCGATATTGGTATCAAACTTAAGTTCTATATGTTCTGTCCACCAGAGGGCAGTGTATCTGTCAATAGACTACGTGCACGAAAGGCTGAGTATTTATGCATGTGTTAAAATTGTTATTATTGAGCATAGGGCTGGGCGATAAAACGATAGCGATATGTATCGCAATAGACATGTAATCGATATCAATAAAAAATACGTTGGATAGAACATTCATAATTAAAATCAACACACCTCCTGCCTTACGTTGTCCATAAATAAATAGGCTAAATATATCTTGCATTGTAGTATGTCAAACTCTACCAGAGTAGGCGATAGAAGTAGGCCTACCTCAACAGACTCTCCTTGCCCCGTGCACTCTCTCTCTCCCTCTCAACAGGCGCATCCCTCCTCAGCATGCACATGTAATCCAAACATTAATCGTGCAAGACGACTGGCTAAATTGCTATTAAATCCGGTTAGCATCATTAGCACGCTGCACGAATTTGTTCAAAACTGTTGCATTCAAATTGACTGCTAAGTTCTAATCATCTCAATCCCGATGCAAATGGAAAAGTATTTTCCAAGACTCAAACGGGCCTGTCCCAAGGAGGAAAAAGGATTCATTTGAAACTTAAACACACGTAGGGAAACAGTCTAACCCAGTGGTTCTCAAACCTTTTCTTTCATTCCCCACTTTGATCAAGGGGACATTCTCGAGCCCCACCTGTCCCTCATCGCTCTAAGAAAGTGGTAGGTCAAGCTTAAAATGGTCAAATTTATTGAAATAATGACAAGTTCTAAATATATCCTCTTCAACATAGTTAAAATCAGCTGGTGCTGCAGATATAATAATAAATAAATACATAACACACATATTTCTGTTTTCCAGCAACATATTAGGAGGCATAGGCCATTTTACAGCATTGTACAATATATTCAATGAAATACCAACATGCTGCATTAAATGGATCCATAATCCAGTCATACTGAGCACTGCTGGTTGGGAAATATTTTTGAAATAAACTTTGCAGGCATGTGATGTAGGCCTACTGTTTAATACATGGGATCACAATAGTGCCTCCCAATCAGACGTTTCAGCGATTTCGCTCAGAAATCTCAAAGGCATAATACTGTCGCGATCGAGGCGCCTGTCCCATAGTTTTTTTGGTGAATGCAGTAATCTTATTTGCTAGGTGAGGTAGGTGCTTGTCTTTGCCTTGTAACTGGACATTTAACTCAAATGTATCGCTAAGATATATCAAATATATCGCTAAGATAGGCCAGCTTCGTCAAGAAATGTTCATTAGTGAACGTGCTTGCAGATTCAAACATGCGCTCTTCCTCCAAGAAGAGGCTACTCGGAGCTCAAACACGCGCGACAGCACTTTACCTCGGCCACCTTGCCTCGCTGTGAAACAGTACAGCCTTTTGGTCAGCTACCATCTCTTCACAAAGTGCGGAGAATAGACGCGCTTTTAAGGGCCGGGTTTTGATGAAATTCACCACTCTCACAACAACGTTCAAAATATCATGTAAGCTGCCTTGACGAGCGCTTCCCTGTGAATAACACAGTGCGTCCATTGCGCATCGGGTGCTACTTGGGCCCAGGATACAGATAAAAAAAATAATTTAAAAAAACTCCTGTTTTTCACGTCAGTTCGCGCCCCACCTGGCATGTCTCCGCGACCCAGCAGTGGGTCGCGACCCACAGTTTGAGAAACGCTGGTCTAACCAGACTATGATAAACTATTGCAAATTAAGCTAACCTTTGTTTACAATATTTCCAGGCTTCAACCAGTGCTGCTTTTCATTCAGACTTATCTGCACATTTATTTATTTGAGTGTTTTTCATGATTGTGTTGCCATTTCTTTTCCCTGTTTGCTTTGATTGATAACTGAGGTGATTAAAATCAGAGGAAGGTTAAGTTTAAAATAAAAGTGTCTATTATATCTATGTGTGAGCCAGGGACAGGTCATGGCTTGTGCTAAGTGTGCACGTGCACAGGAGCCCTCAGCCAATGGGGGCCCTCGGATTAAAAAAAAAAAATGCCATGAATTTAGGCTAGATTATGCCCGGTGCTTCTGTCTGTTAATTTGCGGCACAACTGAATGGTGTTATGGAACCGCGGACCGAAAGAAAAATAAACGAAATGTTTTCCTGATCAATAAATACTTCTTAATTCATAAAATATAGAGGCATAACATTAGGTGGAAGTGGTAGGCTATGAGTGCTCATTCAATGTGTATGCGTGTTTGTGAAAATGAAACTGACCCACTCGTGGGTAGGTGAATGAAGTGGATTCCTGCAATGTTCATGAAAACAGCATAGCGATTGGATAGCCTAATAAATCGCGACTTGTTGTAGGCCTAACAGTAGCTTATATCGTAGCAAATAGCCTATTAGGGGTTTGCACGGCGTGTCATCAGATCTGGACATCGCCATATTGGAGATACTCGCCTCATTAGAAAGCATTAGGCACTGAAGTAAATCCCTAACATCGTCAAGGAAAATGGTTAATTATTGCCGTGTTTTAGGTTGTACCAATAGGTCAGACTGAGAAAACATCAGGTGTAGGTATCGACTTCCAAAAGTTATTAAAAAACCAGGGAGAAGGGACAATAATGCCAGAAGTTATCAGAGGAAGGGGGGGGGGGCGCTTGTGGTTGAACTTGGTACTTCGTCTCCCTCACCCAACTCAAATGGATCTGCGCTGCCAATAATCTGTCATTTCTCGAAATATCGCGCCTTTTCTTGTGGTCCAAGTCCTGCGCTATATGCCTTTGCATCTTAGACGCATTGTGATTAGCTTTTCTGTTGTTTAGACACGGCTACAATCACGTAAGATATCCAAAGTGCATAATACTCCATTGTACTTCATTCACTGAGTATCGCCAACATGGCCGCAAATTGGCGATGCCGATGACAGATAGGCCTACACTTATTTCACTCGTCTCGCTGGAGTTAGCGCATAATGTGGGCTGTTGCGCAAAGAAATTAATTAGGGAGATGATCTTAGATCTGCATCTCCATTTACCAAACGCTATAGTTTTGCTAACATCTCCACTGTTAACGTGAAATATGTCTCCATGCAAGGTAGTGTCAAGCAGCAGTGAAGTGAAAACCTTATCATGCAGGTAGCCAATGTTCACGTCACCTGAGTCAGACAGAAAACGGCCATGCTTGCTCTGTTAAAGTTTGTATGCCCCTTCCAAACTGCGTTAAAAGGGTATCAACGTCCCTGCTACCGGTCCTTCAGATATGACAACTGCAGGGGCGTAGCACCAAATTCTGGGCCCTATGCACAAGTGGTGGCCATGGGCCCCCCCCCCCCAACCAACCAACCAACCACCGGCTGTAAGCATGAAGCATGAGGTTCACAACTAACTACTATCTAATCACACATTGAATTCATCTAACAACTCTTATATGTACTGTATAACAGAAAATAATCTTATTTCCCAAGACTTCACTGAATTTTATTTGAAGAATGTTTAAAAGCTAGAACATGAAATGAATGAAAACACTTTTGGCTGAGAGAACAGCTATCTATAGCTAACTGAGTGTGATGAGTTTCACAAGTTAGCTTTGCTACTAATTTGACAGCCTTTCCTCATGAACCTACACTGTGTGCAAAATTATTAGGCAAGTTGTATTTCTGAAGATTAATTGTATAGTTGAACAAATACAATGATGTCAGTCAATCAAAAATGTTATTAAACCTCAAACCTGAATATTTAACAAAGGGAAAGTGAGTTTTGGCTTTCTCAGGAGAAAATCTATGTGTGCAGAATTATTAGGCAACTATTGATGTGCAGAATTATTATGCAACTAAATAAGAAACTAAAATTTCCCCACCCCACTTGTTTATTTTCATTTCTAAGAGTAAGAATAAACAAAATAAACAACTCAAAATGTACAAATAAACACTTCTGACATTTCATGAAATATTCAGCGACCAATATAGCCACCCTTCTTTTCAATAACTGTCATGAGCCTTCCATCCATGGAGTCTGTTAATTTTTTTGATCTGTTGATGATGAACATTTTGTCCAGCAGCAACCACAGCATCCTAAATGCTGTTCAAAGGGGTGTACTGTCTTCCCTCACTGTAAATCTCACATTTAAGAAGGGTCCACAAGTTCTCAATGGGTTTAGGTCAGGTGAAGAAGGGGGCCATGTCATTATTCTGACATCTTTAAAGTCTTTGCTGGCTAGCCACTCAATGGAGTACTTGGATGCATGTGATGGAGCATTGTCCTGCATAAAAAACATGGCCTTCTTGAAGGATGTAGTTTTTTCTGTACCACTGCTTGAAGAAAGTATCTTCTGAAAACTGGCAGTAGTTTTGGGAGTTGATTATAAGTCCATCTTCAACCCGAAAAGGTCCAACTAGCTCAGTGGTTCTCAACCTTTTTTGAGCAAACGCCCCCATGACCTTACTTTGATCCTCTGGCGCCCACCCCCCCCCCCCACACACACACACACACACACACACACACAATAAAAAAAAAAAAAAAACTACACCCCCGTTAGGCTATAGGCCACTCACACTCATGCTATATTGCTTAAATAAAAAAACGAGCCCATTTCTGTGCTGTTTTGGTTTCTTCTGGAATTATAAGAAAATGTCCCTATGAGCCTATTTTATTATTAAGCAGATTTGGCCCACTGTTAGAAGCAATAGGAGACTGGTTGGGTAAAAAAAAAAAAAACACTACCACATCAGCATTGGTTGTAATGATTTTTTTTTTTGAAATCAATAGGAACATTAAATGTAGGCAACAAGACGTGTCATTTTATCATGGACAAAAATCAAGTGCACATCACGTGAACAACATATGCACATCGCAACAATCCAACCAATCACAAAACAGATTCTGCGCGTGAGGCCTGTTTAGGCCTATATTTCGTATTTGATTAGCAACGGTCTTTTCGTGGAGACTACGCTCAGAGCAGCTGCAGAACAACAGCGAGCGGGGCTGGGGACGTGACTCCAGAACTGCACTGTATGACCACTGAGCATAGATAAACAGTAAAATGTAGCTGGGACGGTAGAGGGGTTAGAAACCCATGAATGAAAATAGCCTAAATATGTGAAAACCATGGAAGTTTAAAATGTAAAAAAAAAAAAAACCTCTCACGTTCCCATCCTAGGTTGTATGAACGCCCCCGTTGAGAAACCCTAAACTAGCTCATCCTTAACAATAGCAGCCCATACTAGTACCCCACCTCCACCTTGCTGGCGTCTGACTAAGTGGAGCTCTGTGCCCATTAGTGATCCAGCCACGGGCCCATCCGTCTGGTCCGTCAAGAGTCACTCTCATTTCATCTGTCCATAAAACCGTTGAAAAATCTGTCTTCAGATATTTCTTGGCCCAGTCTTGACGTTAAACGTATGAGTCTTAAGTGGTGGTCGTGTTTCAGCCTTTCTTACCAGGGCCATGTCTCTGAGCACTGAACACCTTGTACTTCTGGACACTCCAGGTAGGTTGCATATCTGGAATAAGGCCGCACTGGAGGTCAATGGGTTCCTGGTAACTTCATGTTTAATTATTCTCACGTCTCTAGCAGTTATTCTGCGCCTTTTTTTCTCCACACGTTTCTTGCAACCCTTTTGACTATTTGCAACAAAACGTTTGATTATTCGGTGATCACGCCTCAATATCTTTGCTTCTTCAAGAGTGCTGCATCCCTGTGAAAGGCATTTTACATTTTTTTGCTTTTCAGAGTCTGTTAAATCTCTTTTTTGGCCCATTTTGTCTGAGGTGAAGAAGCTGCCTAATAATTATGCACACCTTGATTGTAGGGTGTTGATCACTTTAGGCCACACCCTCCCTCATTACACAAATACACATCAACTGATGATGCATAAATCCAATTAGCAGTCAGGTTTATATAGGTTGGAAATATGCATAAAAATGATGATAAGGTAAAAATACTCACTTGCCTAATAATTGTGCACACGGTGTATATAACATTGAGTCTACTAAGTTAAGCTATTAGCTCATAATCATTTTCGAATTAGTAGGCTATTGAAATGTTGTGGTAGGCTATAAATCAGGCATCATGTTATTTCTAATTTTGTGTTAATGGTGTTTTAGCACTGATAATCGCGGATTCGCGGTGGTATAGAAGTGTTTTGTAACCTTCAGGAGTTCATTTCATTTGTAGACTATTGCTTTCACATTGGGCTCACCTTTCTTGGGAAAGAAGGCTGTTAACACTTGTTTTCCCTCATTTCTTTTTTTCTCCCTTTCTTGCCTCTCTTTTCTTTTCTGGGAACCGGATTTAGCTTTCTTAGACTTAGACATCTTCACACCGTGACCGTCTGCATTGCCGCTTCGGCAGAATGAACGTTACTTCAAAAATGCGCCTAGCAGGGGAAGGCGGACTGAACCATTTCGTGCAAGGGAGAGGGTGCCTGCCCTCAAACAATGTTGGCTTGGACACAATTTAATACATCAATCAACTGATGCATTTACCCGAAATATTTGCATCTATATTAGTTAATAACATTTATTAAGATCTTTAAATTAAGGAAATTATTTATTATTAAGGAAAATAAAATTCAACTCCTTAGGGGCCCTCCCCCCACTTGGGGCCCGGGTAATTTAATTAATTTAAATTTTTAAAATAAAAGGGAGATTACAGCCTAATAATAAAAACAGCTGCTGGAATTCATTTCTGTGTGGGCCTGAGTTATAATATATGACATAATGTACTACATTTTCATTGTGTGAAATTGTGCACCAGCCTGCACAGCGACAGCAAAGGGAGAAGCGCTGGCTGCACGCGCACGTCACTTGCATGCGCAAACGCGCCCTCGCACGTCGCTGTCAGGGGGAGGGGGCCTTTTTTGATATTGTGCACAGGGGCCCATATTTGTTTATTCCGTCCCTGGTGTGAGCTCACTAAGCACGAACCAGCCAGGATGCTAACGTCCCCTACAGAAGCCCAGATGACTAATAATAGCCTTGCTAATGAGCTCACGATTTTACTTCACCAGGCGTGAAAAAAACCTCGGAATCTGAATTGAAAACAACGTTTACAACCAAATACATTTATAGAAATGATCTTCATAGGCTACAGGTTCAAATGTTAAGAGATCCCTAAAATTCGTTCTAATATCTTTAATTTTTAAAATAATCGAATTATATTCGAATAGTCTAACGAAGTTCGGAGTCAAAGCCCTAACACACACTAACCCGGAGCAGTGAGCTGCCTGCTACAGCGGTGCTTGGGGAGCAGTTAGGGGCCTTGTTCAAGGGCATTTCAGCCGTGGATGTGGGCATAGGAGAGCAGTGCTCAACCACTTTCCCCGCCCACATTTTTCTTACTGGTCAGGGATTGAACCGGCAACCCTTCGGTTACAAGCCTAAAGCCCTAACCAGTAGGCCAAGGCTGCCCCCTAAGTAATTAGAATAGTTAAATAGTTTATGATGGATGCAAAGAGAGTGTGTGTGTGTTTTCTCTCAGGCAAATTTAATGAATTGGGGTGTTGTTCATTTTACTTTTCCAGCACTCGTGTGGAATTTCCTGAAGAAGCTGAGGGTGGATGCTGGGTAAGATCATGCTTTGTGTCTCCAGTGGTCACTAGTGACAGTCCAGACCTTTGAGGAACTGTGGAGCATTAATGACCCTCCAGAAGTCCCATACTCACTATTTGTTTTCAACATCCCCAGAGAGAGGCACGACATCTTTGGAGATGTGAAGAAGTTGGTGACCGATGAGTTTGTACGACAGAAGTAAGTCCAACCTTGGCAAACATTTGAAGAAATGTTAATATGTTTTGCTTTTGTTTACCTGGGGTTTGTTTTGGTACCATTGGTGCCTACAGTACATTTCTTTAATACTTCACCAGGGGCTTCTACACCCTCAGTCACACATTTAATGTGTCAGCACCTGTGAATGAGGTGCTATCACACTTCCCAGCTCCCATCCCCCTCACCGTACCTAACCTTGATAGCTCAGGTTAGCATCAAGTCCGTAGGGGTATTACAATAGCTCAGCATGGTAATACAGGTGACCTGAGACAGGTAGAGAGTCACAAGTCATAGGTTCAAATCCTGCCTGAGGCTTGGTGTGTTCAGAGCTGCTGTCTCTCAGACCATAGACAGACGGTTTATACCACACCATAGATGAACAAGTGGTCAGTCCCTAAAGCCAGGCATTCCCAAGCAAGTGTCTGGTGCAACCCTGACCTAACATTAAGGACACTTCTGTTTCATATAATATTATTAACAGACAGTTGTACAATAAAACTATATTTGGTAAAGTAGTGAGTGGATTTCTCACATACGTCACCAGCACAAGGTGGTGTCATTTGTAAGGAATCTGGAGTGAGGATTTCACACGTTGCAAGGCTAACACGTGTGTGTGTGTGTGTGTGTGTGTGTGTGTGTGTGTGTGTGTGTGCTTCTTTTTAAAAAAAAAAAGATATCTGGAGTATGTGAGAATCCCCCACACTGAACCAGTAGAGTGTGAGTTTCGCTGGGGTGTCCGTGCTGAGAAGGAAGTGGCCAAGAAGAAGCTTCTGGAGATCGTGGGAGAGGTGAGTATTTTTTAGCATGTATCCTCCTATGTGAAAAGTACAAATAATGTGTACATTATTGAAATTTGGATGCCTCAGAACTGGTATACCAGAAAGCATAATTGCCAAGGATGATGGTAGTCAGGGACCTCGTCTTCCAAGTGGAAGGTTGTGGTCCCATTGTGCCACTGAGCAAGGCCCTTAAAGGGGTGGTTCAGGATTTTGGACATAGGACCTCATTTCCAAGTTAGCAAGTGTGATATTTATCAGTGTAGACCGTTTTCAACACGTTTCATCCAGTTCTAGTTGCAGAGTTCACAGGGGCTAGGATAGCACAAGTTAACAGTATGTGTTAGCCTGTCACTAAAAACACTCTTACCCACTCCACAGTACACCCGAGGAAAATAAATTATAATGGCAGACTATCGATGAAAATGTCTGTTTGTTAACTCTGGAACTCAAAGGATTGGATGAAAGGTGTTGAAAACGGTCTCCATGTAGTTAAATACATTAGTTAAATTGTATAATGTATAGTTTGTGTGTGTGTGTGTGTGTATTTATGTGTATGTACGGTATGTATGAAAGGGTTTGTTTAAGTGAGAGGGATGCCCTGACATGATCTTGTCCTCTTCACAGCTGTTTGAGCAAGACCCCCAGAGTTGGACCCAACAGTATAGGGAGGCCACGGTGGCAGAAAGCCAAAGATAGAGCGAGCAAATGGGAGGACTGTGAGTGCGTGGAAGCCTTAGTTTTTAATTACAGCTTTATACATTTGTTTGTATATATTTTGTACAGGTGTTCATTTGTTTTATAATTTACTGTATATTGAAATAAGCTACATGTGGTTTGTTTTTAAAAGGAAATAAATATTCATACAAATTTAAAATTAAACAGTACAACTGGAACTGCTTAGAATAGAGACCCAGAGATGGAAATATTGCTTCATAGTTTTATTTTGTTTGTGCCAACAAAAATAAAAAATATTTTTTAAAAATTCTCTTTACATATCATTGCTTTTCTATCACAGTAAATTGCACAATAAACCCATTCTCTCTTCCCGTCCAGGGGATGGTTTTTGTTAGCGTCCCTCTGTTGTCTCTCAGCTGCCATATGGGTGAAATATCCGGCCCCTGCTCAACAGAGGCTACTAGAATTTAGACGAGTTTTAGAGAAAAACAGCAGCGAGTTTTGATAAACATGCATTTCCCTCGGTGCACATAGTTGTTTCGCCAGGACGTGCTTACAGAACCCAGACCCTCATTTCGTATCATCACATGACATTACTTGCACTGATGCTTATCTAGATGTCTGTGCTCTGCAAAAACTCTGACCATTACAGATGCTAGAACTACAGTCAGAAGAACTCACAGCACGCACTGTCGGGACACATCACATCAAATTGTTCAGGAAAAAAACATTGGTTTGCTATTTCACACTATAGTGTGTGTATATATATATTTATTTATCACAGGTGTGTTTTGTTGACAAGAGATGGCTTTGAATTTTTATTTATTTTTTTTATTTTTTTGGAGAGGCACAAAAATAAGATTGCACCCTCTCAAGAAACATTCCTATACTTGAGATGGCATCCATGAGACCGAACAACCACGTCTACATAGCACCGTTAGGAGAGGATTAAAATAACTAGTCAAGCTCGTACTGAAGGATGGCTGTTGGTAACCAGAGATAAACTCTTTGAATAGACTTTCATCACATCAGGAGTATATAGCATATTTATGGCTTTGATATAATCTCTGAACACAAGACTTGCTAAATCTATAGCAGACCTTGGAGGAGGGAATTATTTTCACAATATACATGTACAGGAAAGTGCACATAATATAACATTTCACATTAATGTCATATGTCCAAATGTGTTTCTGTGTGCAAGTGTGTACAGTACATACTGCATACACTTGTGTGTGTGCTTGATCGAGGTCAGGAGAGATACAGTTCTTTTACCACAGTTAAGTCATGGTGTGGTTTTTATACATGACTTGCACTAGTCCACTAAGTATTTATTTTGTTTTATGGTAAAAAAAAAGATCAAATGTGATAGGCAAAGGCTGAACCTCTACTGACCAGCATCATAATTCGCATATCTAGGTGATTTTATCCTCTTCCAACCTGGGATTTATTAGAGATGGTCCTGAGGTTCTCTTGTGAGTGGCAACAAAGGAACTAATACACTAAAGTGCTTCAGTTACTAAATATGGTTAAGTCCAATTGGCATTGCTTGACCTTATGTTTATGTAGAAACGTAAATATATGAAGTCCATTAGGGTTAGCTGTTGACATTTCAGTATTTGCTGAACTTTAAATATACTGAGCATGTTGGAAGTTCCTGAAACTACAAGCCATAGTGAGCAATATGTTTAACCATTTTCTTCTACTTAAATCTGAAGCATGTACGCATATGGCTTTGCAAATCTGTAATAACACTGAAGCAGTACTGTCCCTATGTTACTGTTCACAGTTGAATTTCTTTCAAACCTGGCAGCTTCCTCAGTCTACTGTGCACACGTTCTCTCCACTCTGTAGGAGTACGCAACTCTGTAAGAGTGGCTAGATCACTATAACCATGGATGAGGCACATTGGTTGGGGCACAGGAACATCCTAGGTCTGAGTTTATTAAGAGAGAAACATTGGCAGATCTCAGACCACAAAGGATTATGGTTAACCGTTCAGTAGTTCAAAGTCCAATCCACAATCTCTCGTTACATTTCAGAGGTTTGTGTGGTTCTAGTACTGCCCATCTGGAAAAAAAGTCCAGTGCAAGGAATATCCTTCCTGTGAGTACGGTGCGTAAATTAAAATATTCGTCGCTTCCTGTTGTGCGCTTTCGCTGGAGGCAGACTTGCATCCCCTTTTGAACAGAGTAGCCCACAGGAGACCCCAGCAGTTGATTTAGTGATCCCACTGTCTGCCCTAGACATCCATCAGGAGGACCTCTTTTCACCACACACATTTCACCACGATGATACCACGGGCAAAATATGATTGATATACACAACTAAAAGAGAAAAGGTTATTGTGCCATGAGATGTTTGGAGAGAGGAAACGTCTACGCTTGCTGGACAGTCAGCGTCTCTCGCTCCCTCTCTCTGGGCCTCTAGATGTGGTCTGGAACGGTCACAAGCGCCTCCTCGGGCTCTCTGTCGATGTCCACGTTCTGGGACAGCAGTAGTAGAAAGATAGAGAGATGGAAAGGAAGTGAAGGAAAGAAAGGATAGAGATAGTGTGTGTGTGGAGGGGGGGGGGTGCAAGAGATAGAGAGAGAAAGGTGGGCGAGGTGAATGAAACATGAACCAATGGCAGGTGGAGACAAAGACAGATGAAGACATACAGAGATATGATTAAAAAGATAACAACCAACACTGTTTTCCTCTCCACCCTGCACTCCACAGCTGAATCTGCCAATGCTTGGCAAAGTCCACATTGCATTTAACACACACTTCCATTTCTAATGAACATTACCATGGAAACTGCATGTACCATGCTAATGAGGACACAATAAGCACATGTAGTCAAACTGAAGCACCCACTGGGTCCACTTCTGTACAATTACAATGGTAGAACTGCTGTAAACACGCAGTCCAGATTGAACATTACATAAACACAGATGGATTTAGTTTCCTGTGCTTTGTTAATCTTTTCCATGACAATCTGCCACTGATTTAAATACACACACAATCAAAGAGACCTGCTGTATTTATTCCCATGCAAACAAGTGTTCACAAACACCCACACACACATAATCACATGCACAAAATACACACCAATGTACACAGGCTTTTTTCAATACTGATTAAAAGGATTATGGTTTCTACCTCCATCTAGTGGTCATTTGTAGTAAAGCACCCATCACCCAAAGATCACACAACTGAACGCACGAAAAGGGCCAACAGGGAAATGAGGCGGCTGATTAGAGTGCTGATTGGTCATAATTCAACATTAGCATGTTTATGAATCTGAAGAAAAAGCAATCTGCTGGGAGTTAACGGTTAGCTGCATCTGATGGGTGAAGCAGCAGTCGAGTACATTGTGCTGCCACAACAGTAATTATTGTTGAAATGAAGCGTTAATTTCAAACGATTGTGGAATTGATTGTCCACTTCTTTCTGGACACTGCAGTACCTGCAGACTTAGACTGGTGACCCCCAGGTCCTGCAGGCGCGGGGCTCTGGTGGGGGTGGGGCTTGCCATGGGCTTGGCCCGAGTGTGGCGGTAGGGGGAAACGAGGGAGCACGTGGGCTCATCGCCCTGCAGGGACCAAACCTGGAGTTTAAAACGGTGACATTGGTAACAAGGGCCTCACGTACACATTTATGGCCTACTCCACAGTACTGGACTGCACAACGTTCCAGTTATATTGTGTGAGTACTACCGGTACTAACTATTATATAATTTGCTAATTAGGACAATTCCTAAACTAAAAGGAAAAACTACTGTCTGAGTGAAAATTGTACCAGTGGTAGTACATTTAGTTGGGCTATCATTAATTGACACAAGCTAACTCTAAGAAACACCTACACACAGAGACAAAATGGCTAACACCTCCCTGTACTACAGCTAGAAGCCACCTTCACTAAGTCTGAATCGCACAGATGATCTCCTGATGATTTTGTGCCACATTAGATTCCAATCTATAGCACAGACGGGTGTCTACTGTAGGCTGAGCACCAGTAGGCCTACTCTAGGCATCCAGGCATCCAAAACAGAACAGGCAGCATCCTCAAAATCCTCATACAGAACCAGGCCTGGCGAGGGCATCATGGGATTCCTGTTTACAGCTCTGATTTGGGCTTCACTGAAGATGGCTACATAAAAATGGATGAGCAGAAATTCACTCTTCAGAGAAGCTCAAACCTGTTTCCTCTCGGCCAAGCGCTCCATGCTCATCCAGAGAGAGAGAGAGAGAGAGAGAGAGAGAGAGAGAGAGAGAGAGAGAGAGAGAGAGAGAGAGAGAGAGAGAGAGAGAGAGAGAGAAGAGATAGGGGGAGAGGCAAGACAGAGAGAGAGGAAGAGAAAGACGGGGTAAAGGGGCACAGAGAGAGAGGGAGATAGAGACAGAGAACTGAGAGAAAGAAAGAACGAGTGAGACCAAGAGAGAGAGAGAGAGAGAGAGAGTGCAAAATGCTGGGGCAGCCATCTGCCATGTCAATCACAGGCCTGCGCGCACGTGTCACGGAGCGAGGCTGACCAGGCCGGGCCCTTAGTCAAGGTTTCCTACCTACGAGCTCTCATCCACCCTGTCCCAGGCACTCACCGCAGGCCTGCCTCTATGGGTGTTCACAGCCTCCACGTTCAGAAACACAGACTCCACCTTACACCCTGCACCAGAGGGAGAGAGAGAGAGAGTTATGTCAATAAAGTGTAATAAATGGTCATAAGTGTATTGAATTGAATTGAATTGAGAGAGAAAGAAGCATGGGAGTGGAAAAGAAAAAAGAAAATGGAGGGAAGAGAAGAGAACTTGGGAGCTTGTCCGTTTTGAAGGAGGATAACAGAATTGAGAAAGAGAACTCAGAAACTGAGTAAGATAGAATAGGGCAGTGCTGACCATAAGCGACTGGTGTGAGCTTCAGGACTGTGTGTAGGGGACACTTCAGGTAGGGCAGCTCCTCTGTGAAGGGTAAAGAATCAGGACAGGCAAGAGATCAGGCCTGGGATAAACCTGGATTCATTTCAATGGAAAAAATGCTGCATCCTCCTACTGTCTCCTTATTACAGTGCAAACACTATATAACCCTCTCACATAAATGCCTACTACACATTACTATACCTAAGCTCAAATACATAATTCTAAAACTAATAATTCTGGTCCTTGATTGTGATTGGCTGAGTCACGTTCGATGCCGTTTTAAAATGCAGCATAAACATGACCGCATTTCATTCTATATTACTGTGCTTCCATAACTTGATACAAAAGTTAAAGTAGCTGTGTCTCGATGTTGCTTGGCAACCATTCAGATAGAGGAAATATATTTCTTGGCGGAAGAGTGATTATCTATGAATAAATCGGTTCCATTTCTAGTTGCTGTGCCTTTACTTTGTGAAACTTTGCCAGGTATTTATAGTAACAGTTTTAGAAAAACAATAAGCCACTTGAGTCCATAGGTTACACTGATTCTACAACAGCTAAGCTAGCGCATCGTGCCTAATAACCCCCCTTAGTTGTTGTAGAATCAGTGTAACCTACGGCCTCTCGGGCTTATTGCTTAAATTTGATATAGTGTACTCATGTTACAAGTACATTTTAATTAAATAACAATGTTCATATTAGCCAAGGGTTATATCATGTACCCAAAAGGCTTTACTGCTTAGAGTGTGTTTAATTCTCACCTGCGCTCTTATCGAGAAAGTAAGCGAGCAGGCATCGCATGACAGCCTGATGGCAGGTCACCAGCACGTTCTCCTGCCGCTCCAGCTCCATGATGACCGGCTCCAGCCGTTGCACCAAGTCCTCATATGACTGGACACAAGCACAGCCACACTCAAACATGGGGCCAGAGACAGGGGCAGCCAGCACACAGATAAGGGTGGGCTTCAATCAGTACTGTTGATTTCAACTTTGAGTGTTGAACCAAACTGATGACTTCGTAAGACAAGAAAAGGCAGCATTGTGTTGCCCTGTACTGTGCAGGTTCTTTGGACAGCCTGACAAATAAGTTTTACGCCCCCAACCCATGTTCACCCCAGAATAACCATTTATTAACAAAACTCTGAGTCTATGATTTTTATAATGATTCAACATTATGGGAAGGTATCGTTAATTTCCCACCGATGAATCAGCCTTCATGTTTACTAACTATACACCCACAAAAGTCACCTCCAAAATGTGTCCCTTATGCTATTTTTAAAATTCTTGACAGCAAAAACTCTAAAACAAAGACAGCTGAAATCTACATCCACTCTAGCACACTCTGTTCCTGTCTCACTCCACCGATATGAGCCAAGTGTGTTGGGATGATTCTGTAATTACAGCCTGGCCGGTGTGACCCTCCTCACCTCTCCCTTGGGGTAGCGGTAGCGGTACTTGTCCTGGTCCCTCAGGGCAAATTCCTCGGGGTAGTTCGCCTGGATCTCCTCATAGGTCAGCTCCTCACACACGCCCTGTAATCACAATAGATGGGCACATGGCTGATGACGACGATGAGGAAGAAAACCACACCAGTACTGTCCTTGAGTACTGGTGTACTGTACTGGTGAGAGTCAAATGGAACAATTGTCTGATGGAAGCATTAACTAAGTGTTCAAGGGATTTATCTCGTGCACACATTCCTTATTTCAGAGTTTGTTTGTGCTATGCATAGCATAACACATTGATTGGTTTTGTTTGTTTTTTTACATTAGTTGTCGACTGAATATACTGACATAACATCTTAACCTAAATATAGCACAGAGATACATCTTCATCTAATCTGACTTCATCTAATCTGATTAACATGTCCCTTCAGAAGACATTCATGGATTTCTACATTCATGGCTTTCTTTTTTCTCTAACTTTATCCATGCTAGTAACTGACATGAACTAAACTTGATTTGAATCTCACCGCATCTATTTCATTGAGCGCTTTCCACTGCTCGTAGGGAACACCCAGGGCCTCTGCTGTCTGGATGGTGCGTTTCATGTGACTCGTCCAAACCTTCAGGTCTGGGATGTTCTGACTTTTGATATACCTCCCAAGGGCAGCAGCAAACTGAGGAGGGAGAGACACAGAGCTCACTAGGACGGACCACACATATACTCAGTCAGCCAGTGCAGCCACTGTAAAAAGCATGAACAGCAAAGGGGGACCATGTCCTTCTGTTGGGTAGAAATGAAGCCAACATTAGTGAAAATGAAAAGGTGTCTCCAACTGGACTGAAATGCACAGTCAGTGTATTTTTGGAGCATGTGCAGCCAAGCGCATGTGTGGATGCATTTGCTGTTCATCATACTGTTCCTTTCCGGTGCCTCACGTATGATATGTGCGTAAAATGCCCATGCCTTTTATAGTCATGGAATGACAAACAACATGAAAATGGCCACAACCAAGCTTAGTCAGACACAAATGGCAGAGGCAGTTACAAAAACGAAAACCCTCTAGGGTAATAGATATTCAGATGAATGAAAGCTCATTTGGACACAGTCACGGAGAATGGTGGAGGTGGTTACCACTCATCACCATCTTAACCCGCTGCTCAAACTCACCTTGCTACCATTCCGAGACAGCCCCGAGTCCCCACCAATCCGGCCCAGGAGGTTGAGCTCGCTCTCACCGTGGCGACACAAGTAGATGGTGCGCGGTGTGACGTGGATGTTCATCAGGTAGTACACAATCCGGCTCTGGATGTGGTCCTGCACCCGGTTGACCAGGTATCGAGATCCCACGTTAAAGATCTTTATGTAGGACAGGTGACTGATGATGGCAATGGCAGAGAGACAGAAGGAGAGAGAAAGAGAGATTAGATGTGCTTTTGAGGGAAATGTATGCATTTGTTATGCAATCAAGAGCATGCTCCAATCAAGAAGTCAATCACTGCAAGGAAAAAATGCTTCTTTAAAGCTTTGTAAAAAAAACATAATCACTGACAAACACTTCTGCATTGGAAAGAAAATACATTTTGAAAAAGGCTCTCTATACATTATGGAGCTGATTTCACAACCATCATTGTTGCCATGACGCTGTCTGTATTGTTTCTGTCACCTGTCTTTGTCGTCATCCAGGGGGACGTAGGTGACCTTGTAGCACTCGATCCTCTTCAGGAAGTCAGCCACCGCCTCCTCCTTGTCACAGTCGGTATAATCTGGGCTGCTGAGCTTCACTTGCTGTGAAACAGTGAACAGACCATGCACCTTTTAAGGACCTGTGTATATCATAATACCAAAAAGTGACTATTGCAGTGAAAATACCAAAGACCTTTTAAGAGCCTGTGTATATGGAGTAATGCATAATAACAAGGAGTTCAGAAAACATAACATACCAAATACTCGGTATAGTCAAGAGCAAATCCACATAAACCACAGCCATTAAAAAGTCTGAGGCCCTGACCTGGGCTGTTTGGAGCAGCACAGAGCTGTACCTGAAGACACTGCCTGCTGAGTCAAATGGCAATCATTTTGCCTGTGTCAGGAGCTAGGAACAACAGTGGCACCCAGTGCATATACCCTTGCATGCACATAAGAAAGACAGTTTTTGCAGCTTTCCTAAATATTATGTAAACCCAAATAGCATTTTCCTCAGGCATATGAAAGCATTTCATACTTGGATTTCTCCCACAAAAAGGCACTTTCTTAGTCATGGATGTCAGATATAATTTGTTTATATCAACATATTTAATCAAATATAAGCTGTTTTCTGAAAGTTTTCTGAGGTATGTGCAGGACTGTTTCAAGAGTCATTTCCGTACCTTGATGTTCTCAGCGATGATTTCAGGATCATCACAAATAGACTCTATGAAGAAGACCTATAAAAAAAAGAGAGGAGCATTTTACCTTCAGCACTTGGCACTCATACTTCCCTACCTCGGTTGCACTTTAGTTATGCAATGGTTACACATCAATGACCGCATTAATATTTGACTGTCCTGTGTCTGAGTCTGCTTGCTTAGAGCAGTGTTTCCCAAACTTTTTTTCTGGCGACCCACTTTTTAAAAATGACAGACCATCGCGACCCATTTCACTTCAAATCTACCCTGCAACCACCAATATTGTTTTAGGCCAGGTTCTCCAACTTTTCTATGCCTCTCCCAACCATACATTGCTATAGGATCCCTGCTTTGAACACGGTTGTGTTGCATTTTGAGCACCATCAGCGTGAAAAGTTGGAAATTACTACTGAAAAGATACGCTTTAATGCGCATCCGAGAGTAGGGGAAATTCTCGCATGTTGCGCAGTCGTCATTCGTCAGCATAGTAAGCTGTTCATGTATTTCTAAAAAAAAAAAAGTTGTAGGCTACGTTGCGTTGCAGACAAATCAGTCCATAACACTGTGGACGTCAATTCCAATGTAAACAGCAAATAACTCAAGTCGTTATATTGTATTGTTGTATTATATTATATTGTATAGTCGTTATATCAGAACAAGAGGCGTTTGCGCAATAGCCGGAAGAATGCGCCTTTACTTTGGAGTTAGCGAGGTAAAAAACGAGAGGAATAGTGTTTAAAATGCCCATTTTAATTGTAGACTAATATAATGCACTGTTGTGCATTTTAAATCAGAAATAAGAATGTGAGGAGGTTGCTATTAGCTTTAAAGATTGCATCTGCAATCGAAACTGTATGCAAATTGAATGGCCTTATGTCCGGTCTATGGATGTCTGCTTTAGTTGACAGCACGGTCACTAGATTTTAATCGGTAAAGTTGAGGAGCTGGTATCTATTAATGTTCGTGCAAATAGGCGGATTCATGTCCCTTGCAGTTTGCAACTGCGAGGTACATGGCAGGCGCCCCACAGAACGGTTTCATTTTGAGATGTCCATGCTGGCACCCCCTCTGCGATGCGTTCGTCCCCCAGTTTCATGCGCCAGTTTCATGAGCTTTTATGACAAAACCGTGACTGTGGTAGTTAACAATCTACATCCTAATAGAAAACTGTTAGCTTTCCTGGTATCAAATGACAAATGGTATCAGTTAGGCCTATAACACAACATAAATTGTGCTGGCGACCCAAATAAAATCTCCTGCGACCCACCCGTGGGTCGCGACCCAGACTTTGGGAAACACTGGCTTAGAGGACTGGGAGTGGGAACAGTTAGCATTCCCTTCATACAACACAGCTGATTATCATTCAGGTGAAGTATTTTCACTGTATATGTGTACTGTGTACATTTGATTCATTTTAAACATGCACATATGCACATACTACAGTGTGTGTCTTGAATAACTAAACCACTTCACCTTGTACCCATTGTCTTTGGCATAGCTGAGAATGACCTCCCTTCTTTCCCGAGTGGTGTTGGTGGCATCAAACACCTGATTCAACAAACACCACAAATCAACTTTGTAGAAACATTGAGAAGCTTAATTTAAAGGTATTTCTTTAAAGGATGTGGAAATGAGTATGGCTTAATGCTACTTGAGCCTAAATGTGATGTTATCTATGATATGTTGACCATAGCGATAAGATTAGATATCTGCCACGTTGTGCAAAGCCAACTGAGATAAACCAATTTGAGCCATTATTGACTCTGTTTGGTGTGTGTGTGTGTGTGTGTGTGTGTGTGTGTGTGTGTGTGTGTGTGTGCTTGTTTGTGCACATGTGCAAATGGCAGTTCTACTCACCGCCACCTGGCCATGCTCCAGCATGAAATAAGTCCCAACATCCTTCAGAGCAGAAAGAGCACATGCTCTAAAGACACACACACATAGGAGAGAGAGAGAGAGAGGAATTACCTTTATGAGACAACAAAATGACCACCACAGATGAAGGAAGTGGTCTTTGTTTATACACAATAGAGACCCACAGCTGATATCCAGAAGCCTTCCTTACCTGCGAATCTTCATGGCCTCTTCATTGTCAGGACGGAAAAACTCAAAGTTTTTGTAAGTTCGTACTGCATCCCTCCGATACTGACCCACATTGAACACTGAGGACATTAAGCATTACGTGAGCGACATTACGTCAGATGACACCGGAAACGAAGAGCTTATCGAAACACACACTTAATTGTAACACAGCCAACATGGATAATTGATATGCTAGTCAAGTTCGGCCCCAATACCTCTGAAGTTCCTGTTCTCAACAACGCTCCCTGAGTCCTATTTTTTAAAACTCCCTTGCCGGCAAAGATTTGCTAGCAACTATATTGTCTTTTATGTGGTGTGTGCATGTGTGTGTTTGTTGGAACACTGGTAAACATCCATGTTATCTCTCTTTCAAGGTGTATGAGTTTAAGATGAAAAGCCATTGCCAAGAAATTTGGTATGTGTATGTGTTCGTAATATGTGGCTTAAAACATAATAGCTTTAAGGAACAACAGGCTGTGGGTTTCTGATCTACTGCAAAGCTATTTGTGCCACCCATTTATTAAAGTTGGGGTAGAACATTTAAGAGTGTGCAACTTTCTCTTTTAGTTTGGCATGCTTTTTGTTTCCAGCACCTGTGTGGGCCTGTGCGTGCTATCAACATTCTTCTTCCGATCACCTTACCCTTGGTGGGGACCCCTATCCAGTTGAGGTAGCGTGTGAGCTTCTTGGAGATGTAGGTCTTCCCTCTGGCAGGAAGACCCACCATCACGATCATAGTGGGCGAGTTTGTGAACTGCGGCACCGAGGCTGTCACACACACACACACACACACACACACAGAGCATAGTCATGACCCACTGTTCCCAAAACAACACACACACACAATGATGAATGTCATTACTCAGACACATGTTTTATCATTGCATAAATATTCCCATGGTCATATGTCATTATGTCATGTCATATGACCTTTCGAGATGTACCATGTGGACAGTACATGTCCAAGGACCTATCAGTACAAAAGGACACTTGAATCTGCAGTTGACCATGGGGTCAATCACCTTTAGGGGGGCTCATTATCAGCTAGCAATCTGTGCATAAGTCCAGTAGCACTGATCACCCCACCATACGCAAAAAAAGAAAAGAGAGTGTGTGAGAGAGAGAGAGAGAGAGTGAGATTAGATTGTACTTTTGAGGGAAATGTACGCATTTGAGAGAGAGAGATTCAGCTCTAATATTACTGTGTAGCCTCCGATGGCACATGTGCCTACACTTCACCAAGACCAACCTGAACAACCTGCTCTGTTTGCTATTCACCATAAAGCCACAAAATCTGATGTAAGAGCATCTTCTAATTGCCATACATGCCAGTACAACAACAGTGACTACAAAAAGGCATCCATGATTAATGAAGTATGACTGGCAGCACTCAGCATGATTACATCCCTAATCAGAGTGACAGATGACAGAATAAGTAAAGATTAAATGATGGGGTGAGAAGTAAAGAAAGAAAGAGAGAGCAAGAGAGAGATGGAGAGAAAGAGAAAGAGTAAGAGACATGGGAAGGAAAGAACTGAAGAAAGAAGGAGAGAGGAGTCTCTCTCGCTTTCCCCCACGGCGTGAAACTTACACCCCCTCCGGCGGTTCAGCTTGCTGCTCATCCAAGGCACCCATATCTTCTGCAGCGGATTCTGTGTCAGCTCTGTGTGTTTGAGGGACATCTTTCCCTGAGCAATGTGCGTCCTAACAAGCGTGCGCGTGTGTGTGTCCACACGGCCGTTACTCACAGTAAGACTGGGTGAGCGAGTGTCGTATGGTGCCTCAGGTGAGTGGTATGAAAAGAGGAATGTGAGGGCTTGTTGGAATCTGTCTAAAAAAAGCCACTGATGTCTCAGTCACCTGAGCACTAAAGGAGAGAATCTGATTGGCTGACAGGAGCCGGGGCAGGACTTTCTACACCTGCTCACTGTTCAGCCTATGCTTCACAGACCGTACACTAGCACCTGTGATGACAGGACCTATTTCCATTCACTTGATTGTTTGAAGGTGTGTCTGTTAAATACAGCTAGGATATAGTAACTATGACTGAGGTAGGAATTATGACTATGATGTGAATACAACATTGTAATGAATTGGATTCTGTTTGTGATATCTTGAAAGTTGCGCCAAAATACTACACAACTTTTACAGCTACAGCCAGTTTTTAAAGTATTTTAACATCTTCTCAATTTCTGTCTTAAATGCACTGAGCACATCCAAGATGATTTGTAGGCAAGGATCCCTAAATCTTTATATTTGTTAATTTGCATATGCTGAGTTGCAACCCTTAGGCTCTGTGTGGATTTTGGTTTAATGAATCAAAATTACTTTTCTGTCTACTGCCAGAATACCCCACTTTTACCATTTCATATCAACAAAATCATTTATTTGGCAAATCAAATGCCCTAAACTGATCAAGTAGTTGGTTGAGCATAACCCACTTTATTTGTTCATGTATGTCAACCACATGGCATACTATGAGTGAAGACACAAACAAATACTCTCGTTGTCTCACTTAGTCATGTACTCAAGACCGTACCTCATGAAAACAATTACTCTTACCTAACCACGAATATAACCATGACACAGAGAACTCTAACCCATTGCCATTATAATGCTCTCTTTGGTTGGCTCCTGCAGACAACACCTCTCTCTGACACACAGTATACTTCACTGCCAGCACCACGAGGGGGCAGGAAAACATTCATACTCGGCATGACTACTGTCATAGCTGTTCATCGCCCTGTCCACCAGAGGTGTCAGGTGCGTCTGCTATGACTCAGCTTTGATCTTCTTTTATGAACAACAACAACAACACTCTGACCCTGGTTGAATCACGTACCAACACAAACACAGGAAGCATTTTACAGGTCATGGGCATAGACTGTCTTTGAGAAGATTATAGCCCATCTATGACCTATTTATGACCTTATGCTTATGTTGATGTCTTTCTATTCCTGTTCAAGGTGGAGTTACCCATGTTGGCCATTCACACTTTCAAGCTGTTGAGTTGTAACGCAGGCCCCTAGGGTCAAAGGTTGAATAATTACACACTAACGAGATTAAACAGCATTAGATAGTGCACGTTCCACACACCAACTAAGCGGCCAGACTAATCTCATTGTGTTGTTTGAGAAAACAGTGCCAGATTGCAGACAGCCTACATGACGCTTGCAGCATAGACACAGCTGCCCTGTCCTGTTCGACAGGGGCAAGTTATTCACGACTGTCCTGTTCAGGATCTCGCCACTGAAACTATCAGATACACAGCACAGCAAAATGTGACTGAATATTGTGACTGATAATCAGCACAACAAATGCATGTATATAATAGTAGATAATGAATATTGAATACTGGTGGTACAAGTTATACACTTTGTCAGCCTTGGCAAATGCTGTTGAAAACACAGCTTCGGTCCGTTGAGCTACAGCACAGGTTCCCAACCTTCTTTGGTAAGTGACCCTATTTTGATGTCACAAAACATTGGCGACCCCAATCATTCACAACATCTCTGTTGTAACACCCAGTCGAGAGTGGTACTTTGATTTTCTCCAAATGCATAGCAAGCTAATTCGTTTGGCTATCTTTGAGCTTCTGGTTGTTTTGCTACTTTGTTTGGAATGTTAAACAAGCATGATTACGTCAAACAAACATCTCATGCGGGCTGTCAAAGTTTATTTTTACGTAGCCAGATTGTAATGAAGGATCCAATTAGTTACTTAACTTAATTTTTTCTTTAATGTATGTATATTTTAATGTAATGTACTGGTCAATTGTATGATACCTAGTATCTCAGGCAGCACCATTTGAATTTCAGGCCCAAGGTTGGGAAACGATGAGCTACAGGAACATATGCAGCTTTGTGGTGATTGACTGCCTGTCTGACTGACTCCCTACACTGGTATTTAAAGGACTCTTGGCCTGGGGAAGCTGGACACTACCTACACTCTTCCAACTAAACGATTCTGCAGCCTCTCTTGATCCATGTCCATGTTGCCCCCTATCCAAATGTGGCCTCCGAGCATGGCACCCTTACAGACGTTTATTCTGGCACACCCCTGGCCCAGGTCTGGCGCACATCCATGCCCGGCAGAGACAGCTGATCCTTGGGCCAGCAGAGGGAGAAGTCCCCTGTAAGGTGACACCTTCCACCCAACCAGTCCAGTCCTGAAGAGAGTGGACACTGGGCCTACTTCGCGATTAGGTGTAAGGGGACTTAGGGTTATGCAATTTCCCCCCATGGCAGTTCATGGGAATGTTCTCTTCCATGGCCAATTACAACCGAGGCTCGGCATCATTAGCTCAGCAAAACCACATGCCAAACAGTAAGTGTTTATTATAGCTGCAGTGGTTCTCATCTTAATATCAGTTACTGAGTTCAGATAACTAACAATGATACACCAGGTGCTCTGCAACAAAGATGTCTGCTTGAGATTTGTGTATGTCTGATTAGGTAACATTTGAATGGTCAAGCAGTCTTAAGTATCTTCATCACATTCTCCTTAACAAGCAGCCATGTGGTCATTTACCATGCTTCAGGCATACCAGCAACACATTATATGATGGGCCTACTTCCTGGTCAAACTCTCCTATGCAATAACATCGTGCTCCAAGGTCCGAAAGGATGTATTATTACCTGAAAACAGAGATACAGTTTTGACCTGAATCATGCATTATATATTGCACACTGGAGTTGACTAAAACCCTCAAAAATATGTGTCACCTCACCTGTGCTCTCGCACCGCATACGTTTTCGAACTTGCCGTTTAATAGGCGTTTGAGCCATTGTTGCAGAGCTACTGTTACTGTAGGGCTGTGTAATGTCCTTAATAATCTGGTCCCCTCGCAGATGCAAACACCACTGCCTTGTTACGATATTCCAGATGGTTGTTGCAAAGTCCTTCTTTCCCGATGCAGAATCACGGGGCCCCACCTCCCAGATCCTTGACGTAGGGATATTTGATCCGAACGTTTCTGTCTTGAGTCCTTAACTGCTGTCCAGGCCTCGAGTTATTACAAGATAAGGCTATGCTAGAGTCCTGAGGCAGGGACAGGGACTGTGAGCCAAGCTGTAGGACAGACATTCGACTGACAGGAGATGCATTCTCTCTTCCCCAAATGCAATTCCACCTCTAGTGGTCGACCCTTGATAACTTTACAACCGAAAGCCTTTGTTTGGTGGCAGGAAATAATAACTGGCACTGAAGTACTTTCTCTTCCAAACAGTCGCAAGGAGACAGAAGGACGCATTGGCAGGTTTTGGATCGGGATGGTTACTTGCCTTGTTGCGCGAAGCACATGTGCCTGCTATGTAACACTGCATCTCCGTCCGCAGTCAGATGCATGCGGTCACTCAAATGTATATGGTCGAAGTGGTTTCCTGACTGATAACCCCACGACTACAGGTATTTTATTTTCTGCTCAAGGCAACAACATTGAAACGAACCTATAGTCAAGTGCATATAGATTTCAGTTTTGGAACATAATAAGGGGCTATGGAAAGTTGTGCAATTAACTGTAGGTTTTGAACGAAAACATTCACGATCTTAAATAATTTACCAACATGATTAAAGCACTGCTTGTAGTGATTACGTAATTCCGCTGTTTTTAAAATGTAGCGCGTCACGCTCATGCCAATTGGTGGAGACTGAAACTCGAGCTCTTATTCTCGCCTTATTCTGTCAATAATGATTACTCACCATGTGGACGCTGGAAACGCGGCACTCGTTCACCGATACAGGGGGGCTCGGCCATTGCTTGCGTAATAAGCGTTACGTTCATATTCCAAGCAAAGGAGTTTATTTATGGCGCGTCGTTAGCGGGTACGTGGCGTACTCCTCAGCAGGCTGTTGCCGCCCGTGCCGGGTGTGAAATGCTGTCTCACAGCCTCGTTGCTATGTTTTCTCGATTGTAGACCTTGGATTACTCCTGGCAGACCCGTCCGGCGATTGTAGTTCACACTGTGGCCCTTTAGTGCATCAACCCCACAAGGGCAGTATCGCGTGTAGCCACATAAGAGTAGCCTACACCAGTGTTTACCACATTAATGAACCATCAAACACGATGGCGTTCTTGTGAATTACAAAATACTCGAATAGTGCAGGTCCATTCACTGGCTGCAAGAGGCTATTTTGATCAAGACTGAAGCGTAGCCACAGTATCCCCGCCCCTTTCCACGCTCCAAACAATCGTAGATGCTGATCCTTATATTTGGAGCCTATGGTTGGTGCATGGCTTTCTGCGCCAAAGACCATGTCCACTCAGCACCCAAATTCAAATTTTTAAAAGGTCGTCCCCCTGTGCCCGAGATTAAGGCCTACATTTCATAGCATACATATAGGCACTGTATGGTAGTTATCTATGCGTGAACAGATTAATTTAGCATGACAAAAGACAGGGATAGGCGTGTCTGTTGAGAGTGAGAATTGTGAAAATTATCTACGGATCAAAGGTTACAGGGACCTTTAGCCAGGTAGCTTTGAACATTCTTACAAAATATTCCGTTCTGCAAGAATTTAAGGTTCTAACATGCCAAGTTGAATTTGTTGAACCCAGAGCCATATAGATAGATATAGGCTCTGGTTGAACCCAGATATTCTTTGGAACGTTCAGGTAACCTACCTTCTGAAGGTGATTTTGTTTATACTTACCTATCACAGCCCTATGTTCCCAGACCCTAACCCTATCCTAGAAATGTGGGACTATAGGGCTGCAGGAACATAGGGCTGACACATGGCCCTACCCCTTGAAGTCAGACTAAAGAGCAAGTGCAGTTTGCACAGTGCGAAAGCTCAGTTTACCTGTCATAAGTCACAACCTGTAACTGATAAAGCAAATAATTTAAGAGCTTCCTTCCTGGTAGAACCTGAAAGGCAACAGCTTAACTCAACCAACAGGCTGGACCAGCTCAACAAAGAGGCCAAGGATGGATTGATTGGATATGTGGGGTGAAGTGTTATCTTCTCTTAGAAACATTTTAGATTTGGAATTTCAAAATTATGTAATACCCAGGTCTAAATGAAACGATAGATAGTATACCTTTTTTAGAGAGTTGACGTGTCTCATTGAAGCTGCATGATGACTAGGTTGTGTTCAGTGCATACCACTTGTCTCCAATGATGCCTATGTAGCTACTGTCTGTAGTGTAGGCTATACAAAACATTTAATCAGTGTCCTCAAGCTAGGAGTTCCCACAACAGTGATAGGTTGCATTATAGAGGTTAATCATTGTTCAGATGGTCTCTGCAGGGAAAAATACTCACTCAGAAAAGTAGGCCATAGAATCAGAGATTACAGCAATGATTGTAAAAGGTGTGGACAGCATGGTGTGAAATATATCTAAATGAGAAGTGCCATTTGTTTAAATTGCAGCAAGAAGTTGCTGTTTACAGTCATTGATGTATGGACATGAATTTCTGAAGCTTGGTTCTCCTTCTAGAGCTAATAAGAGCTGCGCACTAATGCCTTTCTTTTACCAGGAAATCCCTTTGAGATGAAAATAATCTGTGTTAATATTGACACCTTGATATTTTAATAGAAACTCCTGTTTGATCAGATGATGGAGATGAATGACAAACATCCAAGGTATAGTCCTTGATTCTAGCCATGTGCTTTCTCCTTTTTTTTTTGGGGGGGGGGGGGGGCTCTGCTCATGGCCAACCAGACAATCAGTCGTTCAGGGGCCCAAAAGAGAGGGGTGCAGCTTGGTTGTCTGTTCAGTTCAAGTATTAACAACCTATTGCAAAACAAAATACTAATTGCAGGCTGCATCTTTAACACCTGACTATGGCTTCCCTCCCTCTGGAGGACGTGCAGAAAGCTGTGCCAAGATCAGCCAGGACACCAATAGGGTAGTATGACATCTTGATCGAACAGAGGGCTGTACAAAGCAAGGTTACTGGCTTATCCCAGTAACTTCAGGGGTAATAACTGATGTCTTAAAGAACATTGGATTGAGCATCTATAGTTTCAAAAGTGGCATGTTTATTTGAGAACAGTGGAAACTCCTGAACTTTTCTGGACGAACCATGGTAACCTCGTTTTGAAACCCAGCCTCCTGGTAATGGTGATACAAACTATTAACACCCGGAACACTGACATGGCGTGGATCGGATTCCATTTATTTCAATTACGTTCACATAGCACCAGTTTCTCTCAGAATTTACAGAGCCCAGAGTCTGAACCCCCTAGACCCAGCATTAAAGTGACAGGGGCAAGTGGAAAAAACCTTCAGCAGAATTAGCTTGCGTAGCTCAGAAGCACAGGTGAGAACCAAAAATACAAGTTCCAGGACACAGGTTCAGTCAGGGCCATTACGATGGTCATTTTCAGACAAGACACTCTGATCTCTGACTCACAGGAACCTGCTTATAAGACAACGGGGTCTTAGTATCTAGGGATCAATAAAGTATCCATCTATCTCTGTTCCCCTGGAAAAGAGAGAGTATCAGTGTTTGTCAAGGTTTTCAACAAGGCTAAATAAAACTAAACAAAAAAGAGAAAACCTTGAGTGAAATCATTACTTTCTAATACAAAACCTTGTCCAGACCTTTACTTAGTTGGAGGAAAACACCCATAGATAATGTTTTTAAAATTAAAATATAAAGATGCCCTTTAAATGGGAAAGGCATCGATATCAGTTCAATTTCCTTTGCTCTCTTGCAGTTACAGCTGATGACCCCAGTAGGCTATAGATCTGGCTTTGATCAGGCATGGGTCCAAGTCAGATGAGCACTGGATTTATAACATGGGTCAGCTTGTCAGTGCGAGATGCATTAGCTTCCTCTAGCTCAGAGGTTCCCAAACTTTTTTACCCGCGTACCACCACCTACATCCTGACTCGGCTCCCGTACCCCCACTATCCGACACATAAAAACGTAACGTATTCTATTGATGCATTCCAGGCATCATGTTTAATTAGCCGCCCTACATGATAACAAATAAAATGAAAATGTGCAACTGGTCTATGAGCTCTCACACTAAAAAACATTGTGGAGAACAACACTATGAAACACAGAGAACATAGGCTTAAGATTAAAAAAAAAAAAAAAATCATTTTTGACACCTTCCGAAAGCTTGCGCACCACCGGTGGTACACGTACCAGTTTGGGAATCCCTGCTCTAGCTCATTCTCTCTGGTCTAGATACTGTTTTCAGTAGGTACAGGAGAATGAATGAACTTCTCTGGTGCTCCAATGAAATGTTCGGAATTCTGCGGGCGCAAAATTCTGACGAATGTTAGCCAGGAACATAAAAATTGCATGAATTCCGATAAAACTATTCAGACTGCATGTAGCATTGCAAATCAGACCGGATACGGATGAGTCACATCAAGTGAAAAAGAAAAAAGTAGTGTGAGCCAGCCAGAGAGAGAGGACACAAACAAGTATGACAAGCAAACAAACAAAAGTTTCTTTTTATTTTACTCCAAAAAAGCAACAGTCATAGTAGACTTATTAAAACACACCAGTTATCAGTAATCTAAAAGTTATTATGATGCAGCAGACAAACACATGGTCCAACACACAGAGAGTGTGTGTGGGGGGGGGGTTAGAAGGAACTGTGAGTCAGTAAATAATGAAGGTGCACCCAGCTTTGGAATCTGCTGCACATGCTTGTCACTTTGCCACCTTCCAAAACAAAGCCATGTGCTGCTAGGCTTTCTGTGCACAACATTACCAGGAGGAAACTGTTGTAGATGTTTTATAGAGTCAAGATTCATTGCAGCGTGAAGGTAGTGCTGAAAGCTCACTACCTTTAAAAAGAAGTACTTAAAGCAATTACATAAAATTCTTTGTATGGTAAAAAAAAAAAGTCACTACAGCTATCCATCTTTCAACATCTCTCTTTCTTACGAGTCCCATGATCACTTAACAATCAAATACTAGATTATGAAAAGACTACAGCAAGGAACATGATTAAGCCAGTATACAAACCCAACAGACAAAATGGTTGAAATATAAGAGAAAAGATTGACAAAGTAACCAGTCAACACAATTCCTCCTCTAGTCCTATGAGTGGAATGAAAGGCCTGATAAAAATAACTGTTGACCCTGCTAGTCAACCCGATCCATTATTCTACAGCAGGCGTATCACAGAGTGTTTATGTGGTCATGATTCAGCTGACTTACACACAAAATGAGACAACTCATAATTGTAGCTTAGACTCAGCAGGGGGTCACCCAAAATACATAATGTCACAGGAGTGCGCGGACTGCTCTACTCGTTCGGATTGGGGTTCGCATCCGGATATTCCGAGAGGTCAAACGTTAACACTTTGCTGATGACACAATCCCCTTGCTGTAAAGAGAGGGAGGGAGAGAGATGGAGAGGGGAAGAGGAACAGTTGAAAGCACATTTGGAGTAAGTGTTTATAAATGGGCTTGCTATACTGTGTGAGTGCAATGACTATATGCACAGTGGGTTTTTTAAAATATGCATTTAAAAATTCTATAATTAAAAAAAATGGACATGAATTATTTTGCTGCTCTCTACAGAGGCAAGAGACAAGCAACCTAAAGTGCTGTAATATTGAAACATGCTGTCTACACTCAACACTGAGGCAACGTCAGCAGTTTTTTTGCTTTGTGGCTTTCCTCTGTGTTGTGTAAGCTGAGACTTTTGTTTTCTATGACTATGATTTGTCTGACAAACTAACCCACCCATTTTTAAGTGTGTGTGTGTGTGTGTGTGTGTGTACACATATCCATGACCATGAGGTGGTATGTGTATACTGACCCTAGGCTAGACTTGTGTGCATGTGTATGTGTGCATGTATGTGAAAGTGTATGTATGTGTTGGCAAGTGTGAGTGTGTGTTTGTATGTGTGTGTATGTGTGCATCATCTCACCTCGGGGTAGACTCCAACAAGGGCATCAGCCTTGGTGTAAAACTCCTCCTTAAGGGAGATGACGATGGCTTGGAAGTTCTGAACAGACTGATCCTTGATGTAGTTGGCCACCTAGTGGACAAGCACAATAATGGAATGAGTCATTTCATTCCATTATTCAACAGCCCTATTAAACTCCACCAGTGCCTTCTCAACCATACTATTATTTCCTGGAAATTCCTGGTGTCGAAAATACACATAGAAACAATAACACTTAAAGCGCACACATACCTTTCCAATGTTGGTGTTGTCCAGAGCTGCGTCAATCTCATCCAGCACAAAGAAGGGAGCAGGTTTATAACTGGTGACAAACACATAGAAACCTGATTTACATTTACATATACATCAACAGTCAGTCAGAAAAGATGCCTTTAAGACAATTCAATAGAATCCCAATGGCACGGCCCCAGCCCGCCACTGGCAACTGGCTGGGGCACCTGCACCGTCCACCCCGACTCTCTCCCACTTACTTCCTGTCACTCTCCACTATACTGTCGCATTAAAAGGCATAAAAGTCCAAAAAAAAAAAAAAAGAATCCCAATGGCAAACAGCAAGGCAACCAGTCTTCTATGTGCACGCACGCATGCACACCCACACCCACCTGTGAATGGCAAAGAGCAGGGCCAGGGCAGCCACAGTCTTCTCTCCTCCTGAGAGGTTGTCCATGGGCCTGAAGCGTTTGCCCGGAGCCACACAGTTGTAGTTGATCCCGTCCAGGTAGGGCTCCTCTGGGTTCTCTGGGCCCAGGAAAGCCTGGATATGACAAAGTAGTTTTAGTAGGCTTTAGTTTAAAGGCGCAGCCAGGGATTTTACGTCATTTCAAGCCCATAATATTTTTTGCAACATTCAGCAACCATCTCCTGACGATCGCTAGCTGCCCATTTCATGAGTACACTGTAAAAAAAAAAACCCGGTCTCTGTAGGCAGCCCAGGCTCCGAAAACTGGAAACAAACAATGTGGGGGCAGCCTGTCTCCCAAACAGTGTGGACTTTCTCAGGGAATACTGAAGGTAGGGCTGAGCTAGACTGGTCCTACTAGACTCTCGTACATTTAATAATGTACAGAGAGTCTGGCCACTTTCCATTTCCAAGCGTTAACTTCCTTGAAGGCGAGCACTCTGTTGAAGTTTAAAACTATTGGATCTGCCCAGAGCCACTCTGGATCTGCCATAACCAATCGCTAACGTTTGGTCGTGATGTTTGTCTGTCTCAAACTAGCGCACGACCTCAACGTCATCGTTCTCAGCCACTCCCTCGGTTTGCTGATTGGACCTGCAGATTTTTGCAGGAGAAAACCCGCGAATATACCGCAGACCCAGACGACGTACTGAAGGGAAAGGCAAATTGAGCGGAAGTACGTAGGAGGGTAGAGCCAGGCTAGGGCTGAGCTACCTCTCTGCCGTGTTTCGTTTGGTCCTTATTTAAAATGTAATGTACGTTTTTTTGCACAAATAAATGTAAACATAAACTCAAACAAAGCGACTTCCTTAAAGGCACAAATCCCTGACTGCGCCTTTAAAGCCATATTTCATGGCAAAAAGGTACATAAATGAGACATTACAACGAACAAAAAACAAGTAACTAAACTAGTGTGCCTTTTTGATAAAATACAAAATGTGGTGGAATATTCTTCGGGCATGGAACAAGAGAATAATTGTAAACACAGTCAGTGAAATCAGACGTCTGTTAGAGGTGTGTAATAAGCCCCAGGGGCGCCTGCAGGTGTGCGGCCATACACACTGTGCGTACCATCAGGCTACTCAACAACGAGAGAGAGAATTTCCCCTGTGTGTGTGTGTATTCACACCAGATTGGTCTACCGTAACTTCCCAACTCTGCACAGTATCCCATTAACTGCATGACAGTAGGCTATTTACAATTTTCTGTAAAGTTTATAAACACGTTATCACGTTATTTTGTTTGAGCAGAAGAGAGAATAACAATGCACACATGCAGCAATTACAGTTCAGACCATGGTCATCTCTAAGCTGGACTATTGTAATTCACTATTAGCTGGCTTACCCGCTTGTGTAACAAGATCATTACAGCTGATTCAAAATGCTGGAGCACGCCTGGTCTTCAATCAGCCAAAGAGGACACATGTAACTCCTCTCCTAGTTACTCTCCATTGGCTCCCTATAGTAGCCAGAATTAAATTTAAATCTCTCACTTTGGCCTATAGGACACTAACTAGATCTGCTCCTAGTTATTTTAATTCAATAATCAAGCCTTACATCCCCAACCGCCCACTGCGGTCTTCTGGTGAGCGTATGTTGTGTCGACCAGTCATAAAAACTGGGTCTAATTCCAGACTCTTTTCTTCAGTGGTTCCATGTTGGTGGAATGAACTGCCCAGTGCTCTCCGTTCCTGTGGTAGTTTTGGGTCGTTTAAGAGGGGTCTAAAGACATTCCTATTCAACATATACTTAGTTGTTTAAGCGCTTATGTGTTATGGTTTATATAATGTTGTTTTATTTTAATTGGGCTGTTAATTAATTTGACATTATTGTTTATTATTGATATTCTCCTTAATGTAGTCTTAGCATGTTATTGTTTTTATATTATTGATTGAATTGACATTATTGTTTTATTATTGCCTTTCCCCTTTTTTACATTGCTTTTTTTATTAGGCTATTGATTGAATTGATATTATTGTGTACTACAACTATTCTCCTTACTATATTTGACCTAGATTTTAATCTGTTCCCTGTTCATTTTTAAATATTATTATGTTGTTTTGTATTTATATGTCGCTTTGGACAAAGGCGTCTGCTAAATCCATAACCATAACCATAACCATAACCATACAGAAGTTGTAGGCTAGGCTATTTGTTGTTGCTTTTACTATATGGTTGCTGGTTATCAGCACACTAGGCTAAGCTAATTCACTAACTGAAGACTTCAAGGCCATCCTGGATATAAAATGTTTTTTGTGAACAATGGATGAAAAGGATGGAGACCGAAAGGATGGAGGCAGCAAAGCTAGAGGGGTTATTTCAGATTGACAAGAACAAGGTAGGCAAAATTGGTGTGCTTTTCCAAAAGCTAGCATTACAGCTGTTTAAAGCCATACGTGAACGGTAAACTAGAACAAAACTAAAGGTAACTTTAGCCTTCTATAGGACTGTACTTGTCCAAATTAATAGGTTAGTAAAGACTATGTAGGCTACTTTTTAGATAACCAATGCACAAACCTAAAACCGGGAAATGGACAAATATTGGGCCATCCTTAAAAATATTTTTGTTTGCAGTAACAGCCAAAAAAAAATAAAAATGGGTCGGTAGGTAGGTCAATATTTTTTTCCCCAAGATTCAAAGTAAAAAAAAAAGTACAATTTTGGTCATGGTGATTATGTAAGAATGAATTTACACAAATGTGCATATCGTGACGTAACTGACTGGGTCTTCAACCCGTGCTATCAGGCGCACCATTGCAAACCTCATTTTGATGCAGGTTATATAGACCAGCCTTTCTCAAACTTCTTTGACCTGAGGCCCGGTCATGGCAGACTTTGGGGTCATAGCGCTCATCTACATGTACCCAGAAAGAAGGCTACAATAGCTCTTGGCCACGTTATATTGAAATTTGACTATACAATACTCAATGCTATACAGTGTATTATACAGTCTCTGCTCTGTTTCTAAGGAAGTTCCAAAAAACAACGTCGTTCTATTAAGTTTCGTTAAATAAATAGCCTTCCAACAGGTTGAAGCGGAGCTTTGATACCAACGTTATCGATTAGTTTCAGTTTCTCTCGCGCAGACGCGCATTGAATGAATGCTCATACCACCACTTAATTGTAGGGCTCCATGTTTAATGACATCGATAGCAAAAACGTTTGTTTTCTTTTTTCGTCGATCCGCGGTTTCTTGATCAACTGCGCAGCAAATTATCAGATGAAGCACCGGGCCTACTTTCACTCCACGACTCCGCGGACCAGCAGTCTCCATGTTGCGGACCCATATTTTGAGAAATGCTGAATAGACCACAACCAATTTCAATACTCCGACACGGTCACCGTTAGACTAGGGGGAGAAGGGATGAGAAAAGATCTGGCCACAGTTCTTCCAGAACTTCGTGCCAAGTAAAAGCGTTATCAGTTTGTGTGAATGAAACGAAGCGTAGGCCATAGTGTGACATGCGTGAAACCAATGGTGTAGAGATGACGCCACAGGGTTTTATTTAAGTGAGCGCCGTTTGCATGTAGGCAATTTATATTCACAATACTTGGGCCTACTAAAAGAAATATTATTTTATTGCATTTGTATTGGTTGTTTAGAGTTAAAAAAAAACAATCGGTCGGTATTAACGCAAGTTTACAACCGGCAAGTCGGTCGGACTAAAAGGGGAAAAAAATAAATATTTGGGTCGGTTCTAAATTGACAGGGTCGGTCGGGTTACTGCAAACAAAAATATTTTTAAGGATGGCCTTGTCAAAGCTTTTAATGTTTCGTTCAGGGGGTGTTTTGTAGAACGGTGTGCGTACTGCGTACCATAGCATTCATTCCTACAGGTTCCCCTGATAAGCTCAAGGAGGTTGTAGGTTACAGTGATTTTAGAATAGCTAAGGAGTGTTGTTGGGCATGAGTGACTCAAAACAAAGTCCTCAAAATCTCACGCAGCTGTTGTGGAGCCCTTTCACTTCTCCAAAACCCATAAAATAGAGGGAATGGGAAGGGAAAAACTAGAATTACTGTGTGTGTGTGTGTGTGTGTGTGTGTGTGTGTGTGTGTGTGTGTGTGTGTCTCCAACTGACCTGGGCACTGCTGTTGCGGGACAAGGCCTTGTAGATCTCATCAATGTTGGTAGCAACGGACTCAAAGCAGGCGTTGAAGCGATCATAGCGCTCCTTCTTAATCTGCTCAAAAGCCTGCTTGGCTTTCTTGGCTCTCTTCCTGGCCGCCTCAAACTCTGTAGGGCCAAACAGGCAGACAGTTACTCAGGCAAACAGCCAGTCAGTTACAAAGGGAAACAGCCAGTCAGTTACTCAGGCAAACAGGCAGACAGTTACTCAGGCAAACGCAGACAGGCACGCACACACACAGATAGGTAGGTAGGCAGGCAGGAAATCCCTTTAAGACCAGTGTAACCACATGGCAAGCCACACCAGCACACACTCAATACAAAACGTTTCAAAATGACCGCAACTTCACAAATGCTTATTCCCTCACTGATCGAGCTGTCTCACTAAGATGTCTCACTGGCTCTGTCTCTCTCTAGATCATACACACACATGCAAGCATGCACACACACACACAAACACAAACACACACACACACACAAGCACACACACACACTCACTCTCTCCCTCTCTCACCCGTGCACACATAGGCACACACAGCCTTACCGTCGCTGGTCTCCTGGAACTTGTCCCTGACGCTCTCCAGCTTCTCCATGGCCTTCATGTTGGGTGCGCTGATCCTCTGCAGGATGCTCTGCTGCTCGTTCAGACGCTGCTGCAGCGTGTTCATCTCCCCCTTGATCTCGTCCTCAGCCAGAGCGTCCTGCACACACACACACACACACACACACAGTCAGAGCGTGCACCCAGCAACCACACACCTTCAGGTAGAGCATGCTGCACAAAACATCTTGCAAACCCAACTCCACTGAGTAGTTAGGGGTGTAAAGGAGCAACGCTACTGGGAAACGGTCAACCACAGGTTCAGAACCTGAAGTCACTTTCCTTAACTTTTACTTTAATGTTGAAATGAAAGAACATGTCTATCTATATCTATCTATAATCAAGCACACATCTTCCCAGACTTTTTCAATTTCAATAATTCAATTTAGAGCAATTTTAGCATGCATAGCACAGAGATTTCATAATTTGTAAGGTAAAAGTCTACTATTTAAACCAAAAACCTAATTTTAAATAAAAGGAGGTCTGATCGAGAGGTTCGACAAACTCTAGTATGTACATTTGAGCCAACATAAGCATTCTGTAGTAGATGCCAGGCTTTGTTCTGTGTAAATGTTTTACCCTCAGGTCCTCGGACAGGTTGCTGTAGTCGATCTCGATGAGAGCCTCTTTGGCCAGGACAGAGCTGGAGGTCCTCTGGCTGCTCTCCTCGGCCTGGCCCTGCAGGCCACACAGACAGACAGACAGACAGACAGACAGACAGACAGACAGACAGACAGACAGACAGACAGACAGACAGACAGACAGACAGACAGAGAGAGAGAGAGAGAGAGAGAGAGAGAGAGAGTTAATATTGACAACAGATCTAGTGGATGTACTGATGTTTAGCTCAATTTAGCTCGACCTCATTGCTGTACATAATGAGCCTTTCATGTAAACCTGACAAGTATGTGGTTATTTGTGTGAAACATTAAAACGCACCTCCTCCTGGCTGATGTCGTCCATGGTCCCTGACTTGAGTGGCAGCCTGATGTCCTGCATCTTGCAGGCCTGCAGCAGGTTGTGCCTGTCGCTTCGCTTCTGCTCCAGCTTGGTCTCGATGGCAGTGACCTCCTTCTGTAGCTGGGTCAACTCCCTGTGAACAACACACACTGCAGTTACACAAACAGAATGACATAATCACACCAAACTAACATAGTCAAGGGTGAAGCTGTGTGACAATGAGTCAACTTTTTTTTTTAAGACACTGCAAATGTGTGGGCTTGCTTTCTATATCCCTAAATTAGTCACCAAATACGAGGCTTCACATTCACAAGAACCATTGCAGTTCACAAGCAACATTATATGTTCACCTGGATTTTAACTAAAGGCACAAGTGAATTCTTTGAGGAGATTCTGAAACATTGGGCTGTTTTTATTGGGAAGTGCTTACTTGTTGGCTCCCCCCAGCTTTTTGCGGATCTCCTCCATCTCATGGTTTTTGTCATTGACCTCGGACTTCTTGGTGAGGTGTCCGTTCTTCAGGTCCTGGAGCTGGGCCATGGTCTCGTCAATGATCTTCATGTGCCTCTGCTCCTCCTGAGAGAGGACATAGGAGAGACAGCGAGAGAGAGAGAGACAGAGAGAGAGAGAGAGAGAGACAGAGAGAGAGAGAGATGTTGGGGTGGTCAGTTGTGGATCTGCTGATGACTACATGGCACATAATCGCTCTTCATGCCCAGTGATCACTCATCTGCATCACAAAAAACAGCGCTTCAAATTATGGTTACTTAACTCAGTGACCGTGTAACCATGGTTTTAGAACTTTTGGATGACCACCAGGGGCTGTGCTTTAAGCATCTGGATATTCTGCATGTACACTTGATGAATATCAATGCTTGAATGACAGCTTTAGTAGATACAAAATAGAATTATTATTTTTACCACCCTTTCATTCTATCTTTATGTAACTCATTCTTTTTTACTCTTATTTTCGTCTTGGGGCATCACACTTTCCATCTTACTAAATGAGCACTCTTTCCAACCCCTCTTCCCGTTTACCTTCTTCATTCGCTCGATCTCGCTCTCGTCCTTCTTGACCGTCTGTTCCCACATGATCACTTTCTCCTGGTCCTCCTTCAGCTGGTTCTTTTCGTAGTCCAGCTGGATGCCCAGGCGGGTCTTCTGGGTCTCAAACTCCAGGCTGCCAGGGAAAAACCACAGAACGCCCACACGCTGATAAGACTCCAAAACAACCAAGACCAAAGCCAACACCACCCAGGGAATAGCACAAGACAGCAGCAGCACTATTCCTTACATTCTTTTACCCTGATGAGTATTTTCACATTGCATTAAACACAGATGCACTGAAGTTAGGCTAGGTAACCCGCTTAAGACCCTTTCAGATACAAAGTGATTTGCGCTATGTGGCTGCTAGCTTCATCACAATACAGTAGTTACCACTACAGTAGATATTAAAGGTGCTCAATATTGGGTAACATCACTTCTGTTGACATGCAACTCATCGGTGATTGACAGGAACAGTTTGTTATGTTTTTATGGTCCAGGCTGGACCAAGACCTAGCGGATGGTGAGGTGATGTTTGCTGTATGTGACAAAAATGGTTTTAGCTTAGAAACCGCGTAACATCGCTTGGAGCACCTTTAATGCAGCTCTAATAGAAGAGCAGGGGACTCGCTGAACGAAACACAGTATTGCACCTACGCTATGCTCGACTCAGCCATAAACCACTGTAACACACAGCAGTGCAGTGGTGCTGATGTCACGTTCTATCTGAAGGCCTCATTACGCCACCAAAATGAGAAGCAAACTGACCGTTTCTTTGCGATCTCGTTCTGCCTCTTGACTTTCTCCTCCTCGAACTCACGGATGTTTCTGACCCCGATCTCCTTACAGAACTCCACAAACACCTCATCCTCCACCTGGAAGATGCACCAGCAAGACATTCATTATTCAATCAGGGAGATACACACACATAAGCATAAACCCGACATGTACTGTAAGGATCCTAATAACCAGGCTAATGATAATCTTTTCAATCATATATGGACTCTTGATCAGCTAGTAAGTGTGGGCCTATTGTGGGCCTACTGTCACATGTCCACAAGAACAGTTAACTATAGGGACAGGAAATGTAATCAAATGTATACCTTGTCATGTCTTGATTGATTCACTCTCACTACAACAATGGTCTCAAGTCTCATCAAAGTACTCCTCATGTGACCCCAAATCAGCTGACCTCCAACCATGTGATCCCAAATCAGCTGACCTCCAATCATGTGATCCATATCAATGCAACCAACCACAAACTAGGTAGCCTATTTAAGTGAAGTTCACAGAGCATTCTGGGAGCTATTCTGTAGTCAGACCTTAAATGTTCCTTTAACCTGTTTTCGTAACTTTCACATTATTCATTTAGATGTACTTCTAAAATGTATTGGATGAGTAACTTATACCTGAGAAATAAATTGTTATGCTCTGATCTGCATAGCCTACTATGTACTTATTGACCATAGTCGTAGTCTAAGGTAACGTTGTTGCCACAATTATGACTGGGATTAGTTATCACCGCCGTAGAAGCTAATCAGCTGGAGTGGTAAGCTATAGCAGAACTGACTATTGTAGGTTATTGGGTGATATAGCAATGGGCAGTTTGTCAGCGATGGTATAGACAAGACGGCGAAACCTTGGCTCAACCTGAACCCTCTGTAGCACAGGGTGTAGTAGACTGCTAGCGCGCTGATGAGTTTAGCAGTCCGAGTCAGCACTGTAGCCTCTGTCCTTGTCCAGAACTAGTACATGTTGTGTTTTTTAGAAACCGCCCGAATTAAACGGCCGTGGAGGAGTTAGACCAGTGTTTCCCGTACATTGACTTATTTGTGGCGGCTCACCACAATATCAACATTGACCACCACACAATGATTTTCCAGGTTGTACTAAATTGTGCTTAAATCTGGTTCATCATAACCACGCTACGCTAATTTGTTAAAAACTGTTGAATTCAAGTTAATTCTGCAAACCTACCCCTACAAATAGAATTCAGTTCTGTGGGAAACACTGTAGACCAAAGAATGTCTAGACCTACGTAACATTATTCCTAGAAGTAACGCGTGTCATAAGAAAACGAGTAGGCATTCTCTTTAACAGTCTATTGTGGGTCTACCAACCTACTATGGATATTGCTTTTACATTGAACTGAAACTTTCCATATTTAGCGGATTCAGATTTATTAGGTTAACAGGGGTTCTATAATCATTTGTCATATTTCCAACAGTGCGCGGAAAGCTTCACGATTTCCTTCGACCACTCTCAGTTCCCTCTTTGGTCCTGAAGAGTGACGTCACTTAATTAGATTCAGATATGTTATTGCAAAAAATAATTAGATTACGGTACAATCATACAAGACTACTAAGAAACTACTTAGCTCTGAACATGTTGAACATGATAGTTTACGACACTTACCACATTCATGCGGTCTTTGAGGTCCTTCATTTCCCTCTCCCGTGATTGGACGATTCTCTTGATGTCGTTGATACGCGGCCCAAAGTTGGCCAGCTCACTCTCCAACTTGGACTTTTCCTTTGGTTTTACAGATTTACAATTACTATCTTGCACTAATATATGCAATACAGCCAAATGCAAGATTACTTAATTATCTGACTTAAAATGTCTGTGAACTAAATGATAACCATCTTAATGACCTAGATATCTAGAATGACACCATGTATGTTATCCCTGACTATTCAATTCAATTAAATATTCCTGTATTAACGATAACTATAACGTAATGGCAATAGTTATCGTCCTAGCTAATATGAATGACGGCGTCCACACACTATAATGATAACGACATGAAGAACGTTTACTGGGGATCACTTTCAGAGTGATTTTGAGAACAATAAAAAGCTGACAGCCAATCAGAATACATCAAATTTGAACCATCACATTCATAAACACGAGGAGAGACTTTCCTTATCGTATGGATGCTTTTATCGTTGTAGTTATATATAGTTATCGTTCCTGGTGTGAACGGCCCCTTAGACTGAAAGTACCCTGCAGTACACCAAGGTATTTCATTGAGTCCTTCTGGTGCTTTGGAGCCTGACCAATGACTCAGTCAGGAGCCATGTCCGCCTCCTCTAGTAGCCTGCGGGACCAGTATATTTGTCCTGTGCAACAGATGGGGGTGCTGTGCTCTGTCCGTACCTGCATGTTGAGGGACAGGTGGCGGGTCTTGGTTTGTTCCAGGTCACTCTGGGAGTACTTCAGCCGCATCTGAAGACCGTGGGCCTGGGACTGTACCTGACGCAGCTCAGCCTCCTTCCTCTTGGCTTTCATTTGTTCCTACAGGAAATGGACACAAGATTCAGCCAATTAGACTCCACTCTGGAGGAGGGCTTTAGAGTGTGGCTATCCAACAGCAGAGTTTGTTTCATGTCCTGTATAACTTGCGTTCTGTAGACAAGTACAGTCCTCCCCGGACTCAAACTCTCAGCCTTGGACATAACATGTAGGGGTGGGCGATATGGACAAAAAATAATATCTCGATATTTTTTGTGATTTTGACGATAACGATAATTAGTCGATATCCCTTAAAAGAAATTTGTAAAAGAGTTACTTTACAGCTCATTATTTGTGAATAGCATCAATACAATAATAACAAATAACCTAACCTGTGACTTTTTAACCAAATCAACCAATGCATTGTCACATTTCCAATTCTGCCACCACTTGTGTGAGTGGCAATGACATGGTCTAGCCAGCTACATTAGAGAAGATGAATAGGCTTAACAGTTTCCCAAGAGAAAGTCTGAAGCTGTTCCCTTCAAAAACCTTTACTTAGGATTCACTGTAAAACTAAGCAGACCAACAGAGTACATCTCAATCATTTCCTTCGAGGTTTTGTTTAAGAGAAATCATGTAGGCTAACATTCCAAGTTACTGAATAGAAACTAATGCGTTAGCTTATGGCTAATATATATGAGAAATCCCATAGAGATGCTAACGGTTAGCATAATCGATTTTAGAGCGAACTTCAGTCCATTTACAAAAGGGTTAGGCCTACATGAGAACAGTTCTTTGTTTACAACTGACTATTAAAATACTCAAAGGCTAATGTTTTCTCTCCATATAATACCATGTAGGAAAAAACTTGACTCATCAATGCTACTTGAACAGAAGTAGCCGCACAAAATCCCAAGTAGCCTAACTCTCGCTGCACAAAATAAACATTAGGCTTGTGCGTGTGACAATGTGGACCCACTAGTGATCATGTGACACTTCTCTCGCATAGGCTACACCTCCTGGATTTAGTGAATGTATGGGGTTTCAATGTGTGATTTCGAGTGTTTTTTCCCCATAAGTAATTTAAATACTCGATAATGTAAATTTGCACATCGTTAAAACAACAATCACGATATTATCGCAGACGATATATATCGCCCACCCCTAATAACATGTCTGTTACGGTATCAGGGAGTGAGTCCTATTCACTGCAGAGCTCTGTGCCAGCTGGCTGCTGTTCCACTTACCTTGAGCTCTTCAGTGAGTTTCTCCTTCCTGTCCTTCAGCTTGTCCACGGCCTTCTCGTCCCAACGGCGGGCCTTGGCCTTCAGGTCGCTGGCACCTCCGGAGATCACACCAGACTTCTGGAACAGGGTGCCGTCCAGGGCCACAGTCTGGGGAGAGGGTTTTACAGCATTACTCACCAGAGACTAATGAATGGGCTTTCCTCTTGGATGGCTTACAAACTCGGTTGTGGGTAGGTTATGTGTGCGTGTATGTGTATGTTTAGCATGTGAGTTTGTGTGTGTATGTTGGTACCTTGTGTTTTTACTGTCTTCTGAGGTGTTGGTGTGTTCTTTATAAGACATGAGTGTAATTTACTTCATCCATCTACATGCCTGTAGTTATTGCTTATTTTGTATGCATCTGTGACTGTGTGTGTGTGCGTGTGTGTGTGTGACTGTGTGTGTGTAAGTGCCTTTTGATTGAGTGCATCTGTGTCTGTCTAGCATTACCTCAGGTCTTGATGTATTGACAACTTGGCCTAACATGTGTTTTACGGTTATAGTTCACAGTTTCTGTTACACACGTGTCAGTGTGTACCTTGTGTCTGTATGGTCCTCCAAAGGCGATTCTGCGCGCGTCCTCCACGTTCTCACACACCAGGGCGTTCCCGCAGGCGTACTGCAGGGCCTTCTTAATGTGGGGCGGCTCGTAGCGGATCACGTCAATCACCAGCCTCGCCCCGCGCAGCTCACGCAGCTTCTCATCAGTGGGCTTCACCTGTCGGGGGAGATTAGCATTGATTTAGCGACCCGATAAGGTGTGTCTGCTTCACTTACAGAGCCAATAACATGTGTCTGCTTTACCTCAACAGTCAATGATACACGTCCACTCTACCCATCACGCTAATAATACAGCTCTGTTTTACTGATACTGCCAATAACGTGTGTCTGACTTATCCACAGACCCAATTATACATGTCACACCTTATCCACACATCCAATAATACTTGTTAGGACAATCAATCTGATTTACATGTATAAGCTACACTAAAATCAACCAGAATGACAAGTTTTCATTGATTGATCAGAGGTTCTAAAATGAACACTGATGGCTGCATGCATGCTCCAAACTGTCCCCTGAAGTTTCCTTAAGCCTTAAAGATGCTACGATACTTCATATTTGACATCATACAAGTCAACAATGGGACAAGAATATATTTAAACTAATGGGTAGGATTTAAGATTTATAGCTATATTAGCCTGGCCTCAAAGTTAATACACCCGTTATGATGCTAGGTTTGGAAACGTTTCTCAATATTGATGGGCCAGACTTTCTCCACAAAGTGAAACAAAGTTAAACCCGACTACTGATACATGTCTTTATTCAGAAAGCCTTTTAAGAGGAAGGAATTGGTGAGTTTGAAGGTTGTTACCTCCAGGTAGTCCAGAGGCAGGAAGGTCTCCGGCTCTCCTCGCTGCTCTTTGATATACTGGATGCAGTCACGGCCTGTCTTCTCCGAGTCCACAATGATGGCGTCCATGTTCTTCCCCAGGACCTTGGTCACAGCAATCTGGTACTTCTTCTGGGTGGGCTGGCAGAGGTCGATCAGCCTGCCATACTGAGAGGGGTGAGACAATCAAAGAAAACATCAGGGGACTGTGTGAATTTCACTAACTTCTCAGACTTTTCAGAATAAGCATGTTAAAAAGAGCAAGAACCACATTTATTTTAAACCATATTTAAAATAAACAAAACAAAGAAACCATTTAAGGTACCAGGTTTAAAACTGAATAATATGAACGGCTAGGATCCATCGTATGATTGATGAGTAGAAACTCTTACCACAGAGCCAGGGTAGAGCCTCTTGATGCTCTCCATGATCTCAGCTTTGCGCTGCTGTCTGCTGTTCTCCTGCCTGTCAATACGGGCGTCACCTAGCTGCTCCATAACCTGAGAGCCACAAAGAACCAAACAGGGAGAGAGAAAGAGTTTAGTTCACCCTACGACAGGAAAACAGGGAGAAATAGAGATTAAAACAACCTAGCCTGGCTAGCGCCACCACTTCTCAATGAGACGTGGTCTGGAAACCAAACGTTCATTTTCTCGTATTTGAAAAAAAATGCCCAGATCCGTTTATTGGGTGCCACGGATGTCTTATCAAATGCGTCTGTGCATAGCTCATCATCGTCTTGCTTTCCCCCTTGTTCTGTGATTGGTCCCCTATCTCAGGCGAAAATTTGCTCCATGGTCTCCAGGCTGCCTTAGCAGCGTGAATCAAATCGCGCGCAAGGCAGCATGGGAACACCCAGGCTAAAAACAACCCTGAAAAAATAAAAATGCCTCTGAACTTCACACGTAATCATATTTCAATAAACTCTGTTGATCTTTTCAATGGAAAAAGTGTAATTAATTGTTCATCAGTGGGTGACTTTCCCCCTGACCACTCCTGACACTGATAGCCAGAGAGTGAGCAGTCTAGACTTGGTCCTAGACTCTGCGACGGATCGTGAGTCATTGTGGTTAGCACTGAGTGACAGGCTCACCTGATTAAGCTCCATGTTAATCTCATCAATCCTCCTCTTGGCCGACTCCACCTCCTCCGTCAGTTCCTCCTCCATCCGTTTCTGCTCATCCAGAGATTGCCTGACAGGAGGAGTGAGTGGAGGAAGAGGGAGAGATGGGGGGAGAGAGAGAGAGAGAGAGAAAGGGAGGAGGGAAAATGGAGAGAGACGAGTTGAAGGAAGACGGAGAGGAAGAGGGTTGAGGATGGAAAGAAGGAAGAGATGGTGGTGGGAGAGAAGAGAGAGAGAGATGGAAGAGAAAGAAGAAACAGAAAAGGTCACAGACGTTCAAATAAAATCAGTAAATAATGTCACAGGGCATTTGGGGACAAGCAACATTGATTTTAAATAATTTCAGCTGAAAAATTGCAGCGCGAGTGTCATCATGCAGTTGACGTTGTCTACCTGCTGGTGGAGATGTAGTCCTCCAACTTCTCAATACGCTTCTGGTTCTCCTCGATCTCTCTGATCTTTTGCTTGATCTTGGCCTGAGAGTGCACACACATACACACATTTGTGTCAAAGCATGTAGTCTTCCTAAGTAACTAAATGAACTTGATCCACCCTATTAGATCTACACATTCTCTACAGCATTTCCAATGAATAACATTTCTATACCACCCATCCTCCCCTCTCCTACATACCTCTGTCTCCACTTTCTTCCTCTCCTCCAAGTCCAGTCGGTCCTGGTCGGCCTTCTGGTCGCGATTGAACTTCTCCAGCTCTTGGGCCAGAGTGGCGGCCCGCTTGCTGGCCTCTTCCTTCAGACGGTGGTACGCTTTCACCTGGCACAATGGGCAACGAGGTACAACCATTAGTGACTGATGTCTACAGAAAAACAGTGACCATTAAGTGCCCCATGTAGTCCACATGTGTGTGACATGTGTGGGGACACTGTTAACACTGCAAGGCACAGATAGAGATATTACAAAACAAACAGAAGTCTGGGTTCACTTCCCGATCCCACCCCATCTCTCTCCCCCATTTGCTTCCCGTCAGTCTCTCCACTGTCCTATCTGAATAAAGGCGAAAAGCCCAAAATACACTTAAAAAATAAAATAATTCTACACTGTCATATTACAACGGAGCAGGGACATACAAGGGTCTAACGGCTCCTACACACAGCTGTGAGCGTTGCTTTGCTGGAGACGCATCCCATTCACTTTACATGGGCTTACGTCATCCGTTGCCGAACTGAATTGTGGGTCCGTTGCGTCGCGTTTCTCCCGTCGCTCGCGTTGAAAAGTTCAGCTGTTGCTGCACCGACAGACGGCACCGGCCAATCAAGCCAATCGACAGACGGAACCAACCAATCAAATTACGATTATACTTCCAAGTAATTTGCATAGCTACCGTCGGGAACACCCACTGGCATGCGTTGATGGAACGCAACTGTGTGTAGGAGCCGTAACACTAACAGAAACACTTTTTTTAAAATAATATTATGTCCCATTAACTGTATTCCTATAGTGATTTCTAATCGTTTTGCCCTCACCAATTTCACAGTTTTTATTCTCATAAATCACATCAACTGTACCCCACACAGGGCGTTTTAACCCTCTTGCTCTCATCTGCTTCACACAGCTTTAATGTTTCCATCTTAATATTGCATTAACTGTACCCCACACAGGGCGTTTTCACCATCTCTGCTCCCACCTGGTTTACATTGTCCAGTGTTGTTATTAATCAAATTAATTGATTAATCGTGATTATGACTTCCAACGATAACAATGCTCTCTCCTTTTGTCTTGAGTTGTCGTGTGCATCATCTTTTTGCATGTATGCTTTTCTGTTAGATTTAGGGCTGCACGATTATGACCAAAATGATAATCACGATTATTTTGATCAATATTGAGATCACGATTATTTATCACGATTATTAATTAATTTTAGTGACAAAAGTATTTTTTCCCTAAACATATTGGACTTGCTATCTGGCTCACCCAAATTCTTCCCCTCACATTTACTCCCCTAAATTACTGAAAATATAGATTTTACTGCGACTTCCACCTTCCAAACAACTTCCAAACAAATGTTTTGTGCATGCTACTTTGTTAATATTTGGTAAAACGCCTACCGGGAATCCTCCCAACGCTCCCCATTAGCCACTTAAGCTCTGCTTCGTGTTCATGAGTTTACTGTAATTGTTAGTCCAGGGGTGTCCAAACTTTTTGACTGAAGGGCCACATTGGGTTTTGAAAATTGGCCAGCGGGCCACACACAAATAATAATAATAATAATAATAATAATAATGTTTTGTATTATTTAAATTACAAAATAATTTTTACAGAAAATTAATTTCTTAAGAAATACTGTTAATTTGATGCTGTTTAATTCATTTATAAATGGTGCACTGTCACTTTAAGACTCTTTGCCAGCTCCACTCAAATATAGCCTATGGCTAGTGCTGTGCCCTCTCACAGTTTATAAATGGTCAGTAATGGGAACTACTGTTGCCATCGCCCTCTCTCCCACGCTCAAATGTGTCCCCAATTAAATGGACTAGCATAATGTAGTTAGATCTACTGCAATGGAGGTTCTATGTATCTCGATGTGACAAGCTGTTTTGACATTGTAAACGTTCTCTAAGAAGAGCGTTCTCTAAGAAGAGTGTAAAGCAGTTTGCAGTAGCCACAACGTCGTCTATCGCTGGAAAAAAATAGCGAGCGGCCTATGATAAACTAATAAATGCTCGGCGGGCCGGATTAAAGTGCATGGCTGGCCGCAGTTTGGACACCCCTGGTTTAGTCATTCCTTGATATGTAAAACACTGACGTGTAGGCTACATTTTCATTATTGTTCACTCGTTTTGAGTAGGCTGTGTCTTGAAACGAATATGCATTGTAGGTTGCACATGTAGCTTATAAAATACATGAATAAAATTCACGGATCCCGTCGTTAGCTCAACTCTTATTACAGTATAGGCTGTCAGAGGAAGCCAACAAGGACTAAAAGTTAACGTGATAAAAAAGGCATGTGTGGTTTACGTCATGTGATGTGTTTCACGGTATGAGTTGAGAGCCCTGCTTTGCTTATATTTTTGGTTAACTTAACTTGCCTGAAATCCGAAATATTTTCGAACAGTGGATGATCCGCTTCGAGGGACAAGCTCTTGGCCATCTGCTGTGCCACACATTTGATTTTTGATCGTCGTTTATTGTATAGTCTAACTAGCCTACTAATAGTTAACATAATGTCACTAGTCCACAGTGCATCAGGCTGAGCAGTGCAGGGAACAGCTGTCATTGGTAGGCTGCATGCAGGCACATGGTCAGACAGGTTTAAGGAGCGCTTGATTTGTTTTGTAGCGGAGCGTTCTATGGGTTGCCAGGTTGGTTCTATGGGTAGAGCACGCATTTGAAATATCGCTCGATCACGCAAATTTGATCGTGGGAAGCCAAAATCGTGATCGTGATTAAAATTCGATTAATTGTGCAGCCCTAGTTAGATTATATTTAAAATTCAATTTAAAAATGTAAAAAGTTTTGATAGTGGAGTTCCAAAATCACTGAGTAATTGTGTTTAATAACCGTAATCTCAATACTGAACCAAATAATCATGATAATGATTTTTGCCATAATCGAGCAGCCCTATTTGTTATAGCAATATATTACATTAATCACAGCCCGTAGATCCTTTGTTAAGCATCTCTGCTCCCACCTGGTTCTCCTCCAGCTGGAGGTCCTGGCCCTGGCTCTGCGCCTCCTCCTCCATGCGCTCGTCGAATTCCTGCCGGGCCATCTCCACGGCACCCTGCTCCTTCTCCAGCTCATCCATGTCGGCTTTGCGCTTCTTGTACATCTTCTGGGCGTTCTGGAGCGACTTGCGCGCTGCCTCCAGCTTCTTGATCTTGTGCGCCGTGTTCTCCTTGGCCTTGATGTACTGCGGACGCTTCTGGTTCAGCTCAGAGTCCTTCTCCCTGGGAAAGACAAGGAAGGAGGGAGGGAGATAGAGAGAGAGAGAGAAAAAAGGCAATGAATACAGAGAGCCTGCCAAGGCTGATCACCACCTTTATGTATAGTTCTGTTTCAATAGGAATAAATCACAATGGACAGCTGATGAGTCTTTCCAGAATCATATAGAGAGACCTACTCACTCACTATTTTCTCTCAACCTGAGGAAATCTATGGCCTCCAATTAAAAAAAACAGGCAAAATGTAAAAGTCTTAAGCCTAACCAAATGTAACTGAATAACTTGGATCTTGAATAGGCTCTCTCACATTCATTTATTTGATCACTATCTCTCCTTTTCCCCTCTGGTCACTCACTTGATCTCCTTCTCGATGGTCTGCTGCTCCCTCATCAGTCTGCCCAGCTCCTTCTTCTTGTCCTTCAGCTCCTCCTCCACGCGGTCCATTCGCTTGCGGTCCTTGTCGATCTCCTTGTTGCGGTGGGACAGCTCGCGGTTCAACTTTTCGATCTCGGCCTCGTTGTGGTACAGCTTGAACAGCTGCAGCTGCACGTGGGCTCGAGCCACCTCGTCCTTCAGCCGCTGGTAGCGCTCGGCCTGACGGTGTAGGAGAAGAATTGATACAGAGAGGAGCAACGGAGAAAAAGAGAGACAATCAACGTGTGAATTAAGTTTCTGTATAAAAACAAGGGAGTAAACAAAATAATATTTGATGTACAAATCTGCTGAATCTAAATGGCAGTGTGCGCACCTCCTCTTTCTCCTGCTTGGCCTCCTTACGCTCTGCGGCAATGTTCTTCTTGCGGTGGTAGTTGAACTGTGTGTCCTCCTCTGCTTTCACCATCTCCTTCTTTCTGCGATCATACTCCTGAGCCAGCTCGCCCGAGCGGGAGATCTCCTCAAACAGGGCTGTGCGCTCTTTAGGGTTCTTCATGGCAATGGACTCCACCGCACCCTGGAGTTCATACATGGAAAGGGAGAGGACATGACACACAACGCAGACCCTCAGAATGGCCTCCTATTCTTTCTACTGAAATTACCGATAATAACAACAACTTATTCATTATTTACCACTTCAGAGATGACTGCCATATATATTTTACGAGCAAAAATGGGTCAGATTGAGGTGATTTCAGGTGCGTGGATCTACCTGAAAGACGAGGAAATTCCTAGCCTTGATGAGGATGCCCAGCTTCTCCAGCTCTTCACTGTACTCGGGCAGTCCTACCACCTTGCTGTTGATGCGGTACTCAGAGGAGGACCCTACAGTGCAATAGTAGCAAATATATCAACAAGGGCAAAAGACAGTGATGTTAAGCGACTGTAGACTGGGGAGGCATTTCTGGAGTGAAGCAAAAGAAATGGAGACACAACACTGTAATATAAGATGCAAGGGGGCAACAGAGGGTAACTCAAAGTTACAGCATAAGAGATGCAAAAGATGCAAAACATTAATGTAATCAAGAATGTAGAGAGAAGAAAATATGTGTCATGAATGTCAAGCACTATATATTATCAAATCTATGGTTATGTCATGTACAAAATAGGCCGATACAAAACAAAGCAAGGAAAAAATAGCCTTGATGTTTCTGAGGCAAAAACAGCATACGCTGTGTGTGTACTCTGTGTATATGTTAATGATGAACCAAGAGACTCGTCTGCATACTAGCTTTGCAGAGGTCATACCTATGATGATTCGACTGAACGTGCGCTCCTCGCCACTGTCCTCATGGTACACCATGCTCACAAAGGCCCTATTGGCCGCAGGCTTCCCCACAGGGGCTCCATGGATCAGGTCCTTCAGAGTCTTCACTCTCAAATTACTGGTCTTCTCCGCCAGCACAAAGCTGATGGCGTCCATAAGGTTGGACTTCCCTATGGACATGAGAAAAGAGGAGCAGACCTTAAGTTACGGGGATGCTTACAAGTTGAGGCTCCCTGTGTCATTGTGACTTCAAATCAATACACCACTATGTTCTCCAATGCCATGCTAGGACCACGACAGGCACCAGATGAAATACTAATAACAAAGTCAAATTTGTAGCATTAGAGGGACACTACAAGTGTTTCAGTACAGATTTCATGAATTATCCATTAACCCCCAAAACATTAATACACCCCAATCTGTCTTTCTACATGTGGCTTTTCAGCATGGACTGACAAGAGCCTCATTTGAACTCTGTGCTTCACATATGAAAACTTCGGCAAGCTAGCTACCGAACTAATAAATATCACACACTTTTCCAATAATTAGGGCTTTAGGGACAAACGTGCACATACATCATTTACCTAACATAATAGTTACTATGCATTCACTAACTTATCCCTTTCCTAACAAACGGTGCTGTGAAGTTCAAAGTTGCGCAAAATGGAAAATCAGCACTACGGCATCCAATGTTGACATTCAGGTTAGCACAACAGTTAACGTTAGTCGACATGTACTGGATCATCTCCTCGTTTCATTCAGCATTCTCAATTAGTCACAACTTTACATTATACTGAAGTACCCCGTCATTAACCTTATATCTGCCTGTAGCTAGTTAAAAAGCTAGTCAAAACAAAATCAGAAAAAGCGCAACATATTAGGCGGGCTAGCTACATAGCTAAAAAGCTACAAGGCCTGTGGGGCAAACAAGGAAGTCCTCGGACTAGAGTCATAATCCGTGCATTCTATCTAACCGTAAGGTTGGATATAGCTAGTGAAGATCATACCTGATCCATTGGGTCCAATGATGGCAGTAAACTTCTGGAAAGGTCCAATAATTTGCCTGCCTTTATAAGATTTAAAATTCTCGATCTCTATCAATTTCAGATACCCCATTGTGGAATTAACAATGTTCTATTTAAAAAAAGAAAAAAATGCGGGCCTTGAAATGATTAGCAAGCTTCTTTGAGCAGCAGCTTGCTTGCTAGCGAGCTAACGCTAGCAAAATCTTGCGTATCCGTTTCCAGTGGTTCGTTTGCCAGCCACGCAGCTCAGAATCGCTTTTAGACTCTAAATAAAACTAACACGCAAATACACAGTTTAGCATTGCGTGCAACAGTTCAAATAATTACACTGGAAGATGGAAAAAATACCGGGCTAACTTTGTGCATGAATACTACGGCCAGCCAGAGCGCGCGCGCACTCGGGGGTAAACAAATATCTTATCGCGAGACTTTGATACAGACAGTTTTGAAAAAGTTGGGGCCACTTGCAGATCCTAGTCTAGTAATTTATTTGACAGCAAAAATGTTGAATTGGACCATTTTGGTTTACTTGCTGTCTCGTGACTACATGTGATATGCATTGCCTATTGCTATGCAGAGAATAGTACTGACAAGCAGGCTGTAATTAACAATATGTCCAATTATCGTCATATCTCTAATGGTTTTGCCTGGAAACAATGTAATGGTTTAAGATGAACCTGTATAAGATGGGTCCTCGTCCCAGAGAACTTTGTTTCTGGTAACATGTCCCCGGTCGTGATTTCCATCCCTCATCATGTAGTACAGTAGCCTACGCTGTGTTTGGAAAACAGGCTCCCGCTCGACTTTAATGTAAAAAATGATTTTTTTGCATATTTTGCTAATATAGAGTCTAAGGAACAAGATTTTTTTTGTCTTCAAATTTTCACGATCTATCTTTAGTGTTTTTATCTGTAGGCTTATGTTTTAAAATAAGCAATTATATCTAGTCCGAAAAGTGATTTTTACATTTTCTTCTAATTTTTTGACAATTAATTTTTTGACAATTAAACAATTAATAGTTTTCCAACTTTGAGCATCTGAAAAGTGTAAAAACACCTCCACCCTTGTTGTCAATGCCTATGTCAAAAACAATTTCTTAATCTTTGCTTTTCTTGATGCTTTCCTTGACCTGCCATGTCATTCTATTATCTACCTTAGGAGAAATTTGTAAGAGAAAAACAGTAGGCAAAATTAACAAACAAAAGAATATAAGGTACAAGCAAACAGACAAACCACGGAGGGCCCTCTCACAGCCTTAACTATTACAAAAAACAAATAACTCAAGGGAAAACATTTCTCAAACACTAAATCGTGTGCATTTGCTCTCTTTAAAAGCAACGGGTTATCCACAGCCAACAGGCCGGGCGTGCGAGAGAAGCAATGAAGTCTTAGAATTTAGAATAAAGCCATGTTCTTCCAACAACAACAACCACAAGCACCCATGCGCCAAACAATTCAAATGACCAGCATTGTTCTCCCAGAGAGGAAGCTACGTATATGATCACCACCCACGATTGGGCGTGTGCGCCAGCGCTGCAGGTCAGCCTTTCCACATACACCCCTGGCTTTAAAGTTCACCATCCTGGTAGCATACCTATCTACTGCCAAGGCCTGAAGGGGACGGGGAGAAAATTTACTTCTGCTACACTGGCAGAGAACTCATGAATGTGAAACAGACTGTGGGAGGTGGAAGGGGTTTGAATGCTGTCCGGCAGTATTATGAGTGGAACGTCGGAGGGATAGAACCGGAACAGGGTTCAGACCCAAGTCCTCCAGGGGGCACATGATTGGAAAATCTTCACCTGCTGCTATACTTGGGGCCAGCTCTGGTTCTTCCAAAGTGTCTGTGTTAAATGGAGCCACTGCCAGGTGGCTGGCGCTGTTTGTGGGGGGTTGTACATCTGGTACGCCCTCCAAATGAGCCTGGGACAGTTGGTCAAGGCTAAAGTTAACACAATCTTGGTCACTGTGATGCTAAGCACTAGTCCTGGTGTGGACTATGGCTACCCTCAACGGGTCTCCAACTGCAGGGTTACTGAAGCCTGGCTCCCTCCCGATACCCCCATAAGGCTGTGGAGCAGCCAGTGCTAGTGGGCTGGATGAATCTTGACCGGTGGGAAGAGGTTTAAGCTCGGAGCAATGCATGGTCTTAAGGGGGTATCGGCATTGTGATTAGCTGTCCCAGAACGATATTTAATGTTGTAATGAAGAGGGCAAGCTGAGAAACCCAGCAATGTTCCAGAGCACCCAGTTTCGCTGACTGCGGGTATTGGAGGGGATTGTTGTCAGTGTACACTGTGAACTTGTTGCCCAGGAGATACTTGCAATTTTTTTCCATGATTGCCCACTTGACTGCAAGGAGTTTGAGTTACATGGCACTATAATTTGACATGTTCCTCTCACTTGGCCACAAGCCCCGGCCAGCAAAGGCTATTGGTCGCCGTAACCCATCCTTCTCCTGTGACAGAACTGCCCCCAATCCTGCATGGCTTGTGTCTCTAAGATAAAGGGACGACTGAAATCGGCATAACCTAGGACTGGCGCTTGAACAAGCCATTCTTTTAAGGCTCTGAATCCAGAAAAAGTTCTGAAGGCAAACCTGAACGTGACTACATTCAATGTTAACTATCCAATATTCAGATGTCTGTAATTTAAATGTGCAAAATAGTGCATAATTAATGTGTTATTATTAAATTACATCCCTAAACATATATTTTCAGAAAACTTGTAATGCAAAAAAACATTGTCTCTACATAAATAATCAACTAGTAAAGTTTCATAAGTATATCAAGGAGATAAATTCTTTACCCTATTCACCCGTTCTATGTTGCTTAGGCCGCAAATGCAGATAGCAGGTTTAAAACTAAAAAAATCAGCTAAGTAAATATGATATTCAGAATCAGCACCCAAACAGCACTCTTTACCAGTGTTTTCTCACATTTGATCCCCAAGTGATTCCAGTCCCAGTCTTAATTATGCATTATATAAATGATGATGTCATCTAAGTGTGAAAATGGATTGAGAAAATTTGAAGACAAAAAAAATCTTGTTCCTTAGACTCTATACTAGCAAAATATGCACAAAAAAAAACATTTTTTCAAGAAAATCGAGCGGGATTACACAAGACACCGTACTAATGATTAAAGATGGTCCCCTTTTTCACTCTTGCCTGTGTCACCTGGTTGTTATGATTGTTTTTTACCATAGGGTGCTCTTACCACTGAACTGTCATTATTCATTATATAGACCTAATATATACAAATGTATGTGCAAAATACCATAATAATAACCATATATTTTCAGTCATTCTACAGCGTCTTGCAGTATAGCCTGTACAGTCAACCTTGCCTAACAGATCTACAAAAATGATCACTCTTAGGTCAAAAAAAAAAAGAAGCCAAGTTTGAGGGTTTGCGTATTCCATTTATTTCATTGTGTATTTTGATACAGCACATGATGCAATAAGCAGGTAGAATGCCACTCATACCCAGATGCAATCCTGCAGGGGCAAATGGGCCATCTGTAATCCCCTTTCCCCACAACAAACTGGTTCCTCTCTACATAAATCACCACCACTGTGTCAACATCACCAGTTTCCTGCCCCAAAACCCTTTTTTCCCCACAGCCACTATTTTAGTCCCTCTATCCCTGTAATCTCTTGTCAGACATTTTGTTTCTGTGATTCATAGAAGCTGTCATTATTCCTTTAAAATTGTAATTCTAACCTTTTTTATTGTTTTTTTTTCCTGTGTTTATATTCAAAAATCAAGGCGGCAATAGGAAGAAAGTTACATACAGTATCAACATACCCAAAAAAACATTGTCAGGAAGGGAAGTGAGAGCAGCAAGGGTATCCCACATGGATCAACACACGGCCCCTTTCAGAATTTAAAGTATACACCAAAGACCCACAGGTTCAGGGTAACAAATTCACATCATATGAAAATATATTTTAAAATGCCTTTGAGAGCTACATACATATTGACTGACTCTATGGTGTTTTTTTTATATCATGCATCTGACTGTAACCAGTGGGCCTTTGGTGAGGGGATCGCTGGGCAGCATGAGGCAGAGCATATTCCAACAATGTACTGTACAGGATTCTTATAATTTGCATTGCATGGATAACACTGGACAGTTGTGTAAGGCCTGGCTGCCCATAATGCCAGACATGTAGATGGATGTACTGTCAAACAACCAATACGTTACAGTAAAGGTTCTATCCCCATGCTGCAAGAGGTCTACCGTGGGCTTACCATTCAGAGCAGGCTCTCTCTTCTCCTCCTGAACTCATAAAAGACATTGCATAAAATGCACTTCATTCATATTCAGCATTGGTTCATTTTTATCATTTTTAATGTTTTAATTACTTGTTCATGACAGTTGTTTGTGATGTTTTTTCTTATTATTTATGGTAAAATGATTGGGGGAGGGGGGTATGTTTTTTCACTATTTTCTATTCTTCTATGAGTCTATTGACAACTACAAGGCCAAAAAAAACATATTGTCAGGTGACACTAAAATATAAATAAAGAAGTTCTAAAAACATGAATGTGTTGGTATAAAAAATAAGAAAAGAAATTATATATTTCAATAAAATAAGGGAAATGTCAAATGACAATCGTTAAGGTTTATTTACATTCAAAAAAGTGACACTTCATCTTTCATTCTCTCTCCTCTCTCCTTATTTTGTTTTCTCTTAGCTTCCATCTTTTTCTTTTTCTCACAGCCATTAATCAAATCATGTTTGAAATGAAAACCAAACCAGATCTGGGGGGGGTCGTCATAGGCTGAAAAACTCAAGACTGTACAAAATCAACATGGCTATAAGTAAGGGACACCTGTTTTCACCAAGTACAGGCAATTCCATTGGTTTCGCATGAAGCAAGATTTGCTCACACTAAAACTTGTTTGACCTTAATGACTGAAATATTATGTGGACTACAAAAAAACTTAACAGGAGTATTACAGTTGCCTCTACAGAGCCTGATATGTATTGACTGACAGACATCCATGTATATGTGTAATGACATGAATACATTGTCCATAAGTGTGAACTTGCACCACTGCAATTGACTTGACACAAATGCAAATGCATGTTAACATTGCAAACGTATAAAGTTGTGAGTAAGACAGAAGCGTTCAGAAGGATTAGTAGCCATATGAAATGTTCTTTGTAAGGCAATACATTACTTTTGCGCTACAGGGCAGTATTAATACTGTTACTGCTTCAGCACTACAGGGCAGTAAGAAAGAGATAGCCTGCAGTCTCAGGTTGATATACTTAGGAGAGTAAACATTCACTGGTGTTTCAAATGCCACCGACACCGAAAGATGGACACCAAAAAGAGAGATAGCTCAAGAATGATACCACAACCACTGAGCATTTGTCATAAGTGCAGCAGCAACTATGAGTATTGCTAACAGGCACCTTGACATTTTTAGATATGGCATAGAGAACACAGTGACTTCAAATGAAAACAATCACCACTCATGATAGCAACAGTACACAGACAAAGATGGAATGATTATGCTTCCTGATTGAAAAAAACTAAGTTTCACAAGAAGTATTACGACACCTGTATGGAGGAATCAAAGGTCACAAATAGTAATGGAATATTTGTTCAATTTATGCAATGAAATATCTGATAAGTATTATCTGACGCATGATTAATTATTAAAATGCTTCTGGATCTTCCATAGAGGCACAAAAGGACACATTGTAAAGAAAGGTACACACTGTATCTTTGCACGTATAAAATGTATACAAGAACACAAAAGTGAATAAAAAGCTATAAATAATAAAGCACTTAGCGTAAAAAAAAGATTGCATTGTAATAAAACAATTCACATTGTCAACATGATATATTAAATGTTCATTCCTACAAAAATAAAAGCACAAATCCAACAAAAATAGCATTATGATTAAATTAGAACAGACAGTATATGGCGTTTATTTTGTCATAATGCAACAAAATGGAGCTCTTTGGGCAACACAAGAATGATAGGAAGAAAATAGAAGAAAGAAAGAAGGAAAGAAAGAAAGAAAGAAAGACAGAAAGAAAGAAAGAAAAACACTCACATTCTATTCCCTAAGGTATAAACGTTATCCCTGTCTTCAGGTTGGTTCTTCTGAGCATGTACATATATCACGTTAACCATAGAACTCAGCCTGTTCTCTCTCCTCTCCCCAACTTCTTCTCCTTCTATCTCCCCCTGCATCCAAGTCCTGCCCCCCAAAAGTTGTTCCTTTTATTCTATCAAGTGGTAAACACAGAGACTTGGTTATGTTTAACTCTAGACCCCTCCAGTGAGCACTGGTGAGGGTGGACAGGCTACTTTGAAAAGGAGGCAGTGAGGGCAGGTCGACAACAGGGGGTTTAAGAGGTCACTCACTCACACACACACACACGTCTGTAAACTTGGAGAAAGACAGGCGAGACCTGTAAACTGTTTGCAGGATATGTCATCTTATTATGCAAAGGTGGAATGTTGCATGTAAAAGTTATGTCCAGCAACTACTGGTATATGCTGTAGTGTGGGCATCTGTCACTTATGTGATCCCTTTATCTGAATGTGAGTAACTGTGTGTGTTACTGACTGTGTCTGTGTGTGTGTCAGATTTATGAGTTTGACCGTTTGAAATGGCATCACAGGCAGTAAAAATTGGAATTATGGACATGCAGTCCTTTTTATGTCTTACAGGCAGTCAGTCCCAGAGTACTGAGAGTTGAATGAGAATGTATGCGACTCAGGCAGTGTCATCGGATCATTTTGGTACGTTAAAGTCAATGGGTTTGTGTGTGTCAGTCCCTCAGTTCACCATGGGGGGGCGAACTTTTTGTTCTGTCATACAACTGTTTGAGAATTATATGGTTGTCTCACCACCACCTGTCTAATTCGAACGGTCCAGGATGCCAGTTACGGAGTTGTTGAAACTAATACTTTGCGGGGGCATGTTGTTGACAGGGGAGGTGGCACCAGAGCTCTCATGGCCACCCTGGACGATGGGGGCCTCCCGGCGTCCACTGTACTGACCGATGAAGGAGCCGTCCTCGTTGAACTGGATGTCGACGCTGTCGCCGTACTCCGCCAGGCTGTCGTCACTCCCCAACTTGCTCTCAACGCACAGAGAG